>NW_024609857.1:100238794-100371459 GCF_016920785.2 Ixodes scapularis
CTCCCACGTGGTACACTGTCGTCCAATGGTCGGCGAGCTGTCATCCTGTCGCTGTAACGGCCAAACCTAAATTCCTTGTAGGGTTGTTCTCTGCAATTTTTCCAGTCTGACTGGCGCCAACCGCTAAGTTATTGCATCGGGCAAAAAGCGACAATTTTACACTAAGCGGCGAAACCCTCTATATACAGGCACATTCGGCTAAAAGCCACAACCAGCTGCAAGAAGGGATCTGTCCGAGCAGACTACCGAAACCCGAGACGTTTCTTAACGACCGCGGGAAAGCCGCTCCCCAATCCCGGCCGCTCTGCCCCCGCAAATGCTCCCTCCAAAACGCCGACACTCACAAAGAAAGCTAAAAAAAAAATAAAACGATGCCGACGCAACTGTATAAAGATAGGCTTCTCTAAAACAAATCTTACTTATTTCTAACAAAATCCTTCGTTACTTAACACCTCCCCACCAGAATGTTGCAAGTACACTTGCTGTTCGCGCAACATCTGTCCCCCCCTTTTCGAGACAGACCGAGAAGCATACGAAAACAAAACAACAACAAAGGAGCTATTACCCCCTGCCAAAAAAAAAAAATAATCTGTTGGGCGACAGGGAAAACCAACAACACAAAAAAAAAAAAAACACACAAGCAAACACAGTCCGGTGAGACCCAAACCCGTACGTTCCAGATTCCACCATGACCAGTATTTACCTAAAAGCAGAAAAACAAAAATTAACCTTGGCTACAGCCAAGAAAATGCAAACGCGAACAGAAAAAAAAAAAAAAGGTTTGCTATACCTAGCCTATACCCGAAACTGTTTCTCCATGCCTGCGCGTCCCCGTCGTCTCAAATGTCTCGCGTGACCGAGGACAAAGGTCTTACCCCCGCACTCAGACACGCGGAGGCCGGTTTGTTCCCGGAGTCCACGGCTGTATGCACTAATCCAGGGCAGTTCTGTCTTAAGGTGCCCCCAGCCTCCCCACACGAAAAGCACCCTTGCGGTCGAGGTTTCTCAAACCTTCGCTGGTCGCCCCCAACTTCCGCAGGCCCACCCCGCATGTTCACCCTGTGGCCCCTCGGCCGCCCTCTGGGGCTCCCAGTTTCGATCGCGCTGGCTCTCTTCGAATTTCTCGGCAAGTTCCGCTACTTTCCTTTGGCCTTAGCCATTCTTTGGTTTCATTCTGAAGTACGTAGGCCCGGACATCATCCGGCATGACATGTTTTAGCCGATCTGAAATGATCAGCTGCCTTAGATCATCTAGTGTCTCTACTTCGCGGCTCTCCATGTAGTAGCCGAACAAAGGTAGTCAGATCGGTAGAGAACTGTGCCCACGACTCCTCTTCTTGCTTGCGTGCGACATGAAACCTGCGCTTATACTCATCCGGAGTCATCCTGAGCTCGTCGAGGATAATGTCTCGTAGCTCCTTGTACTGCAATACCCGTCCCTCTGCTCTGTTGCCACAACGGCGCTCGCTTTCTCGTTTAGAAAGGGCAGGATGAGTGCCCCGTGTAGGTCCTGTGGAACCTCACAACTCGCCAACATTGTTTCTGCGCCTTTAAACCATGCAGGTACCAATGTGTCCGTCTCGGGCATTGGCGCCAGCACCGCACGTAGCTCCTTTGCATACCGTTCGACTCCCCCTTTACCCCGAGTGTTCTCTTCATGAGGCTGCCCCGTTATTTTGAGCTGCTCTAGTTTTATTTTCTCGAGTTCTATCTTTAGTCTCATGAGTGTTATCTCAGCACTAAGGTCATTCGAATCTGTTGGCTGCCCTCCCTCACTGGTGCCACCGTCTGGTTCCCAGTTGGCGCCACTGAGGGAAGACCCTGGGGTCTTCGATCTAGTCTCTCTGGTCATGATGAGCCTCGGAGAAAACGGGAAAGGGACTCACCCACTGTTGTTTGGCAAAATCCAATTAGCTGCTCTTCCAGTCGCCGCCACCCACTTGCCGCAGTGTCCCCACTCGGCCTAGCGATCGTGCCCGTCGCCTGGAAGTCTCAGCTCCTTCTTCGTTCACCGAAAAAAAAGAAGAAAAAAAAAATCACACAGAAAAAAAAACGCACAATTTTCTGGCACCACAACGAAGTTCAGCACTGCAGCGACGATCTCGTCTCTCCTCTTGAGGCTTGCCCCGATATTCTGTCGCCGCTCGCTGAAGATGCTTCGCCGGCCCGCAGGTGAAGCCACAGGTCCTCCTGTTCTCCGACGTAAATGACGCCCAGGACCGCCTGTCAGCTGCCACCACTCCTTTTGGGTAACTGTACCCCCCCGGGCTTCTCGCGTAGATATTGCCACGGTCCTCACTCCGGCAGGAGCGAGCCTTGTCCGCAGTCCAGCAGACGACTTCTTTGGGTAACTGTACCCCCGCGGGCTTCTCACGTAGATATTGCCGCGGTCCTCACTCCGGCAGGAGCGAGCCTTGTCCGCAGTCCAGCAGACGACTTCTTTGGGTAACTGTACCCCCCCGGGCTTCTCGCGTAGATATTGCCACGGTCCTCACTCCGGCAGGAGCGAGCCTTGTCCGCAGTCCAGCAAACGACTTCTTTGGGTAACTGTACCCCCCCGGGCTTCTCACGTAGATATTGCCGCGGTTCTCACTCCGGCAGGAGCGAGCCTTGTCCGCAGTCCAGCAGACGACTTCTTCGGGTAACTGTACCCCCCCGGGCTTCTCACGTAGATATTGCCACGGTCCTCACTCCGGCAGGAGCGACCCTTGTCCACAGTCCAGCAGACGGGACCCTTGTCCGCAGTCCAGCAGACGCGACCCTTGCCCGCAATCCAGCAGACGAAACACTTGTCGCATAGAGCCCAGGTACGCTCCGCCGCCTCCGTTGATGCCGTCGTCTTCGCTCACCACCCGTCGCAGGAAGTCAGCAGGATCCTGTCGACTGCGCCAGTCAACTTTCCGAGGGGGAAGGGGCCCGGTCAGGATGGTGACGACGGATGACGATGCTCGCCCGATGACAGTCCCCCGGGAAGTCGATTTAGAAAAAAAAAACTAAAAGTTGTTCGATCCCGCTGGACACATTACGACGTTGGTAGGTTTACGGTGGCCAGTGTGGCCACGTTTATTTTCAAAACAAAACGACAAGTCAACGGTAATATACAAAACTTCCAAAATTAAAACCCCGTACTTTAGTCCCCAGTCTCAAGAGCCGAATCCCCCCGAGAACCCTCTCGGCAGCCCTTTTCTAGCCTCGTAGATGCCTCCTTTCTCCCCAGAGATGGACCAATCACTTCAAATTTCACCACTCCCACGTGGTACACTGTCGTCCAATGGTCGGCGAGCTGTCATCCTGTCGCTGTAACGGCCAAACCTAAATTCCTTGTAGGGTTGTTCTCTGCAATTTTTCCAGTCTGACTGGCGCCAACCGCTAAGTTATTGCATCGGGCAAAAAGCGACAATTTTACACTAAGCGGCGAAACCCTCTATATACAGGCACATTCGGCTAAAAGCCACAACCAGCTGCAAGAAGGGATCTGTCCGAGCAGACTACCGAAACCCGAGACGTTTCTTAACGACCGCGGGGAAGCCGCTCCCCACTCCCGGCCGCTCTGCCCCCGCAAATGCTCCCTCCAAAACGCCGACACTCACAAAGAAAGCTAAAAAAAAATAAAACGATGCCGACGCAACTGTATAAAGATAGACTTCTCTAAAACAAATCTGACTTATTTCTAACAAAATCCTTCGTTACTTAACAGACACTAAAGCCCTTCTGCAATGGTTTAGGACAGTACATACAATGATTGCATCACAGTTATGTATAGTAATGTGCGTTCCTAACCTGAATAGAAAAAAAAAATCAATTATGAAATAAAACCTTCCGTGATTTTTACAAGAATGCATAGAAAGGGGCATGTGGCAATCAGCTAATATATGTCGAAAAAAAAAACATTTTAGCTGGTAGGACACATTCCAAAAATATGCAACTCGATAGCCTTTGTGATTAAATTTCGTGCATATACTTTTTCTGTACTGTAACAATCCATAATTTAAAATGTTGCTTCATAATTGGGAAGTTCTTGAAAATAACTGCTTTCTATATAGTTTTAGATAGGTTGAGAGCATCAACGTAGTCAGACAGAATCAAACCGACGTCTTTATTTTACCAAAAAAAGGTTGCGCTTAGACTTCACCCGCCACGCGTATTCGCTGTATTGATTTATATTTGCATAGAACAACTCTTTTTCAACAAAACGCTCACAGTTTGTTTCCCTTAAGGGCAATGACTGGCACTCCTCTCACGTGATGGATGAATGGATGGATGGATGCTACTGGCTATTCCCTTTGTAGCGGGCGGTAGCTTGCGTCACGTAGCCCAAGTCTAAGAAAGCAAAAGAATTGATTCCTCCCGCCCTTCTAAGCCAATTTTCTTCCCCCTAACTATCACCAGAAAGCGTGGGATATCACCAGCATGACCTTTGGGGGATCGGGCAAGAAAAATAAACCAACATCACCCCCCCCCCCCCCCACCCCAGCGAGGAAGTCGCCAATTTTCCTCTGGTCAAACCTAGTCGGCGTTACCCTTGCACCGGACCCACTGGGGGACAGGGTTGAGACATTGGGCCGTAGCCACGCCGGAGGGAGCCCCAATTTTACTCTGTCCCGCCTGTCCTCAGCTGTGCTATTTAGTTGTGCATCATTCAATTTTCCCTAGATATCTCCATCAATCTTTTAATCGCCTCTTTGTGACTGTAATCCTTTTCTCCTCCGTCCTTCCGTCATCGCCAGCAAAGTCCAGGGCCCCGGTGAAATCTGTTACCCCTTCAGGGAAAGCAGGACGAAGCTCCGTGCACCTTGAAACCAAATGCTCAAGTGCCTCACTCTCAGTATGACAGGCAGCACGTAATGGAAGGGGAGGGGGGGGGGGGGGGGGGGGGGGGGAAGGCGTCTATCTCCTGATATTTAGCCGTTCACGTCCTCGTCCTCCAAACTCCCGTTCTCGCGTCGAACAGCAAAGAACTTCATTGTGAATTGTCAAACACATTTTCCTTTCTCATGTCTCATGTCTTTTGTGACCTATACACTGTTAGAGCTGATTTCTCCTGCATTCTTTCCTCCCACATTTTTCTCTCCGCCTCTTTCACCCCTTTTTGCACTGAAGTAGTCTGCTCAGCCCCATCACCGGTGCGTAGGTATTTAAATGTAAGCTTTCGGGTTCGATTTGTCCATTTTGTGTTTAAACTTTTCATGTATAATTACTTGAATACCTTCCGTGCCTACCGCATATTATCCATTTCGGTCAACCTTTGTTCAGACTTCAACTTACTATTGCCTCCCTGCTTTCAAAAGACAACCAGCCCATGTCCCCCCGTATACCCTCATTTGGTGTCTTTCCATGTGCTCCCAGCGCCAGTCTGCCTACGCGTCTTTGTCGAATTTCCAATCCTGTTTGAACCTCTGATTTCATGCACAGTACCCCATTGCCGAAAGGAAGTCCTGGTACCATCACTCCATTTCATATACCTCTGACTACTTATTGATGACCTTCCAGCCAATGTCTAATCCTCCATAGGTCTGTTCGCCGACAACTGTGTTGCCTAATCTGAAATAATTATTGAATCTGATGTTCAATCACTTCCGACTGACTGTAACAATGTCTTGCTGGTGTGATAGATGGCAAATGCAACTTAACATTAACAAGTGTAAATCCCTGAGAGTATCACGTTAAAGTAACACAGGTCCCTTTTACCATATCGAAAGTGTTGTTTCAGAATTTTATATTCATATAAGTACTTTGGCGTACACAAAATTAACAAACTAACCTGGTATACTCGTACTAAATATGCAACTAATACTGCTAACAAAATGCTCGGGCGCCTCAAAAGAAACTTCTGTTTTGCACCGCTGTCCTAACACTGCTTCTTTATAAATCCCCATTTCGCAGTACTCTCGAATACGCAGCCAGTATCTGGCCCTGCTAAAACTCTTACATATCACTAGAAGCCATTAAAACCGTTCTGTTCGTTTCATGCTGCATAACTATCATCGCACATCATGCGTGACAGCAATAGAAACGACTTTCAGGCTGCCTCCGCAGAAAAGTATCCCAGCTTTGCTTATTTCGTAAGGTCTAACACAATAACCCTTTCTCACGTCACTATCTGTTAACATAACCGTCTTATTTTTCAAGTGTCGATCATTCCAATATAGTAAGCACCCCCCTTTGTCACTAATACAGATTTAATTCATCGTTGATACTCACGACGTCTCTAGATTGGAATCGCCTTCCCGCATCGATTGCCAACATAGTCGAAACATACCATGTTGGAACTTAACCCGAGACTGGGGTAGAAACAGAAACTTAAAAGTAGAAGGGACAGAGACAAGTGAAGAAGAGAACGTCTCAAACGCAGCTAAAAGATTTATTTAGTCCCACATCCTTATATACTCACAACCACAAGGTCACCCAAACACTCAACATGCCCCTTTCAAAAACACAACACACCAGGACAAAAAAAAAACAAAAAAAAAACCAAAGACAACAAGGCAAAGGGACGCCCCCTCAAGCACTACTACGAACAGGGGCAAACCCTCCACTTCTCCGGAAAAAAAAAATTTTCCTTTTTCCCTTTTTTTTTTTCTTTGTGTGTCACTGACACTCAACCCACGAACCAACAAGACCCAAAACTTGAGTGCAAAGACCAACGATATTCGCGAACACAAAGAGAACTGGGAAGAATATCTCCAAACCGGAACAGCCACCACAACAGACAGATACAGAAGGACTCACTCTAAAAAGCGCAAAACCACTTCACCCTTAAAAAGAAAAAAAAAACTATTTACAGTCCCAAAGATGCTTTAGCATTGTTTCCCAACTGCAACGATGCCTGACTTACACAATTACCGATTGATTTAATACGAATGCTTTCCCTTACCAGTCTTTTACTGTCATTCACTTGTTTATGTATTATTTCCGTCACTGACCACAAAGCAGTGCAATTGTTACATTCATTTATGTGCTTAGCTATTTCAGAATCAGTTGCGTTAATCCTTACATTTCGCTTGTGTTCTGTTAGTCTGTCATTAACACACCTCGAAGTTTGCCCTACGGAAGCAAAGCCACACGCCATCGGAATTTCATACACTACACTGTTTCTGCAAGCGATCGATTTTTCACGGCGACGTTTCCTGCACTCTTGCATTTCAGTTTCAAAACGAGTTAATCTATCTAACTTGAGATCAGAACTAAAAACTGTTTCCACTCCAAACTGCTTAGCGCACGCCTTCAGGTAATGTGAAATTCCATGAAAATACGGGATCACAGCCATCCGTCTTTGCGACGTGTCTTCTCTTTCCTTTCTCTCCTTAATATGTATATCTAAATTTCTTCTGATGAATTCTTCTTTATACCCTGCCCCTTTTAGTCTCTTCCATTGACCTTCCACCGAATTTGTGATAAAATGTATGCATGATCGGTCTAGAGCATTTCTGATCAAAGACTTTACCACTTCCGCTTTCACCGTTTTAAAATGGCAGCTCCTTTTTGACAAAACAGGTTTCGGGTTTTCTTTGCCGTACTCCCAGCAGCGACCTTTATCAGTGTGAATCCGCAGATCCAAGAATTGTAATACTCCATTCTCCGGTTTCTCTACGGTGAAGCGTAGTTCAGGGGCTGCTGTTCTTATCAAATGCTCGAGACCGTTCAACAGGTCATCCCGGAAGGTGCACACAAAAATATCGTCCACTTAACGCCTCACAAAACACATGTCCTCTCCAAAACCTTGAATTCGATCAAACACAAAAGAGTCAAACAAGTTCAGATATACCTCCGATAAAGCGAAAGTCAAATGCGCCGAATTCGAAAGCGCCGAATTTAAAGATGCCATTTGGAAATTTGGTTTTTGTTCAGACCAACAGTTTCGTGTTACGCTTACCTGCCTATAAATAGTTTTGTGTGTGAATTTAGATGCTTTGTTTATTATATTTTATCTTTACTGGCCTATTCTTCTTTGTGTTCGTTCTTTGGGTGCTTTTGTCCATTCCCCTTTTATAATGCCTTCGGACCCTGGGCGAGGAGATAATAAATAAATAAAAGATTGTTGGTTCACTTAGAACCTAGCAGCTCTTATGGCAGAGGAAGTACTTCTGCCTCGTTCCACAAATAAGCTTGAAGCGTACTGAGCTTCAACTAATTTATTTACACTATTTACATTAGGTTAAATCTGAGTCGTGACGAGCCGATCTTGCGGGTGCCGTTGTTCCTCGATGTCCCTCTTGTCTCGAGCACCGAGAGAGGCCATGATCGCGCGGGCACTTCTTTCACTTCTTTCGCGCTTCGCTGGGAGCCGCTACATGGTCCCCCCCCCCCCCCCCCCCCCCTAGCGAGGTTCTGTGTAATACCAGCGATGTGTGTAGTGTGCTTCTGAACGAAGTTGAATCAGTTTCTTGTAGCTCATTGTTTGCGAGATGCGCAGGCTTAATGCGGTCAATTGAAATTACTTCTGCTCGGCCGTTGACTGAAAGCGTGAATGTTTTGTCAGTTCGTTGCAGCACTGCATAGGGTCCGTCATAGGGACACTGTAGTAAACATCGCACCGTGTCGTTTCGCACGAACACGTGACTGCAGTGGTGAAAGTCGGGACTTATGAAGACCTTGTGTGACTGAGTCCTGGTTTGGATTGGTTGGATGTTTTGGAGAACCGAGCGCAATCGGCTGGCGTAATTCTCGCAGTCTATGTCACTGCTCTTTCCAGTTGTCTGAAAAAATTCACCCGGTAGTCGGAGGGTAGTGCCGTAGACCATTTCGGCGGAGGTGCACTTAAGTTCGTCTCGCACGGCAGTGCGGATGCCCAGCAGCACCATTGGTAGGACTTCGGTCCATGGGTTTATTGAAGTGTGCGCTCTGAGTGCCGCTTTCATCTGTCGGTGAAACCTTTCCACGAGCCCGTTGGAGGAGGGATGGTATGCTGTTGTTCGGATGTGGTGTGCACCGAGAAGAGTTGACAGTTTATGAAAGAGAAGACTTTCGAACTGTCTGCCTCTATCGGTTGTTATTGTCGCCGGCACACCAAAACGGCTGATCCACATGGTAATAAATGTGTGGGCGACAGTCTCCGCGGTCATGTTTTTCAGAGCCATTGCCTCTGGCCAGCGAGTGAACCTGTCCACGCACGTCAGCAGGTAACGATAGTCGTGAGACGGAGGCAGCGGTCCCACGATATCTAGGTGTACGTTGTTGAATCGGGCGCCGGGAAGTTGGAATGTGCCTACGGGTGTCACTGTGTGGCGATGGATTTTGGCTCGCTGGCACTGTTGGCACGCCCGTGCGAAGTTTCTGATGTCTGACTTCATCCTTGGCCAAACGAATCGAGCTGAGATGAGGCTTTGCGACGCCCGTATCCCTGGGTGGGAGAGTGAGTGAAGGGTGTTAAAGACGACTCGTCGAAACGGTGTCGGCACGTAAGGTCGAGGATGGCCAGTAGAAGTGTCACAGAGAAGTGTTTTGTTGCATTCAGGAATTGCAATGTCTTCGAGGACCAGCGCTGTTGACGAAGAGGGAAGGTGCTGAAGTTCCTCGTCGAGCTGTTGGGCGGCGGCCAATTCCTGGAAATCGATAGCTGTCTGTTCAGTTGTAAAGGTGTTGACACCGATCCGGGATAGCGCGTCGGCGACGGTGTTTTCTTTGCCGTTGCTGAAACGGATGTCGCTAGTGTATTCCGAGATGTAAGCCATCTGTCGGACTTCCCTTGCTGTGTAAGAGGATCTGTTTGATGTTAGGGCATATGTTAGGGGTTTGTGATCTGTCAGGATAACAAATTGACGTCCTTCCAGAAAATGGCGGAAGTGTTTAACGCCCAGGTAGATTGCTAGAAGTTCACGCCCGAATGTACTATACCGGGTTTCGGTGGGTGTCATTTGCTTTGAGAAAAAGGAGAGTGGTTGCCACCCGGAGTTGGTAAACTGTTGGAGTACGGCACCAACTGCTCCATCGGAGGCGTCGGTCACAAGGGAGAGTGGTGCGTTGGGTTTCTGATGGGCCAATGTTGTGACTTCGGCAAGTTGTTTCTTGATTGTCTCGAAGGCGTTGAGTGCAGGTTCGTTCCACTCGAGTGGGATGGATTGCTTAGGATCTCCAGTGAGAAAACGGTTGAGTGGCTGGAGAGTTCTAGAGCAGTTTGGAAGGAATCGTCGATAAAAATTTATGAGCCCTAAAAACTCACGTAGTTTCTTTGTTGTTTGTGGTTGGGGAAACTGTTGAATAATGTTCACCTTGTCCAGCAGGGGACGGATGCCGTGCTTGTCCACATGATGCCCCAAGAAATCCAATTCGGCGACGCCGAAGTTGCATTTGGCCGCATTGAGGACGACGCCGTAGTTGTGGAGGTCATCACGTCCGGGTCACCAATTTGAAGCGTACTGAGCTTCAACTAATTTATTTACACTATTTACATTAGGTTAAATCTGAGACGTGACGAGCCGATCTTGCGGGTGCCGTTGTTCCTCGATGTCCCTCTTGTCTCGAGCACCGAGAGAAGCCGTAATCGCGCGGGCACTTCTTTCACTTCTTTCGCGCTTCGGTGGGAGCCGCTACAAGCTCAACAATGAAATCACTGCACGTAGGATTTGTTTGAGACTCAGGTGCCAGCAGTACACACTTAGACTCTGCACAGCACCGAATGTTTAGTAATTATTTTTACATATCAGATGATCGCTCTTTCGGCGTTATAAAACATTTACATTGTTTTACGGTGACACGCCCAATGCAAATGTAAACAGAAAACAAATATATGCGCTGTGTTAGGTTTTATTGTAGATTCCTGATGTAAAACTTCCCTCTCCCAAGACCAAGTTAGCCTCCTCTTTTTTTTTATCCGACCGGAACACGTGCCACTATGTAAAGTGCGAGAAATATTAATAAATACATCAACCAAGAAGTTATTGTGGACACATTAGAGGCACCTTGAATGAACGTGTGCCTTATCTGAAATTATTCGCTGAATAAAAATGTATCCTGCAACGATGTGACAAGGTTACTACAGTCGACATTTTAGAATAAACAGTAAATCTTCCTCAAAATACGTGATATCCTTAATATTTATGTAGGGTTCCTGAGGACGGCACGATTGCGGCACGATTGTGGCACTCCACATATGCAACATATATGACTGGAACGAGATATTTCTGGTAATATGAAAGTGGACATTGAGAAAAATAAGGAAGTACTTATGCAGCGGCCAGTTTATATTTAAGCGTCACTAATGAAAAAAACAGCGTTACTGTTTTTCAGAAGAGCGAGCGTCACTTTATACGAAATGGCTTTTCACAAACAATAAAGTAAAGCTTATTCACAACTCAAATATTCTAGTATGTTCCAGCTCAAAAACACATATCGCTGTCCTGGTCAATAGACCGATCCATAAATTCCACGCCATCTAGCGGCGGTACTTCAAAACAACGCGCGGTCGCTGCTGACAACATGCTGGCAACCGTCGACCGCCATTGATATGGCGACAGATGGAAGCGAGTTCATAGTGATTGTGTTCCTGCAGCTGTCGCCGCTGTTTTGATTCTACTCGTAAGATGCCGTTTCATTGCTGTGTGCCCTTCTGTAAGCAGAAAGGCGTGAAAAATGATCACGAAGACAAAATGCGATGTTTTGTTTTGCTAATTAGTCTATCTTAGCATGGACTAACCGCAGAGGCTGTGCTAGCGCGAGACGATACCTTAACTCGCGCTCGCGCTGCACGAGCGCTCGCGCAGCCGCCGAGGTGTCGCTTTTTCCACCTGCGGCCAAAAACAGTCCATGCTAAGGTTACACTGTACTAAGGTGATACGAAGTATAAAGCTCGCGACATTACCGCTTCGTGAAAAAAGAAGCTGCGCATACGTGCGGAACTTTAAACTGCGCTATACCGCTACGTTGAAGCACGAGCTTCATTCCGCTGAACCCTGGTCAACATCTGTTATCTTTATTGTTTTCCAGGTGTCTTTCTTTGCTTTTCCGAGGAACCCTGTTTTGCGGGAAAAAAATGGTCGATTGCCATAAAACGAGATGAGGGCAAGCACTTTGCCGTATCGAAATACACAAAAGTGTGTTCAAGACACTTTCAAGAAAAATACTATCTATCAAATATCGCTTGTGGTCATCGCTTCTGAAACAGGATATTGTGTCAAGCGTCTTGCTTACGTTGCGAAAAAAAAAAACCGAGACAGGCGCCCTTTCAAAGGACGCCGCCTACACGCACACAGAGTTTCCTGCAGCGGAAAGAGATGCAACAGGCTACACCGGCGCGAACGGCGTCGCCTGCGAAGCCTCAACAAGTGCTAAGTCCCTTAACGAAAGCGTCGACGTTGACGTAAACCAAACTAGCTATGCTGTCACAGTTGAGGGCAGTGCTGCCGAAAAAAAAAAACAAAGGACGTGATCGTCGACACAATGAACGCTGCCGTCAACATTGACGAAGACGATATTAGCTACGCTGTCTCCGTTGAGCCGAGTGCTGCCAACGAAAACATAAGGGCCGACACAGTGAGCGCTGCCGCTGACATTCATGGGTCCTGCGACTTGATAGCTGACATCGACTACGCCGCTAATGAACACGGCACTGGAACACGGCACTGAAGCACCACCGACTGCGACGGTCGCCATATCAATGGCCGCTCCCCCCGCTCCCCCTCCAAACCAGCGTTGCCTGTCGTACTTTACAAGATCGCCAAAACTAGCGTCTCAGTGTTGCCGGAAGCAATTTCGGGAAGGGTCTATTCAACTAGAATATTATAAAGGGCAAAAAGAAAGAGGACGGTAGGTCAGAAGGAGAATAAAAGTGGAACGTTCGGACCAGAGCTCCCAGATCTCCCGTAACTGTTTGGTGGCAGCTGTGAGATCTCAAAACAAGGCTGCCCAACACAGTAGTTCCTTGGGATTTTATAGTGCCACAAAATAACCGAGCAACAATTCAGACGATTCGATTTGAAAAGCGCTGCTGACACCGCCGATCTACCAAGGGCCATTGATTGCTTCATGGTTGGTCGCCTCAGTCAATTCAAAACAGCGATGGAGCGTGAAAGTGTCGATGTCAGACATCGTCTCAACAAGGGTCTTACGTTTACTGAATTGTGACTACAAGTCGAGGTACGTTTCCAATGTGAGGCACGAGTGAGTAGTCCCAGTGACGTTGGTAAATAGACAACTACCTCAGGTTCTGCAGCCATGGAAACCCAAAGGCAACTAGTTCGGGCGACTGCAGCACTACAGGTGAAACCGCCCACTTTCGACGGAACCTCCTCCTGGCGGATATTCCTCATTCACTTTGAAGCCATGTTTGAACGAAATGGGCGGAATATGTTGACTAAATTTCGAGAGTTGGTAAATAAGTTGCGAGGTAGGCTTGGCGAATATCTCGAAAGAATACCATCTCCTTGCCGCTCATTATATGAACCGCTCGTTCAAGCAGAGGAGGCTCGTGCTGCGGATTCCAGAACGCGATTTCCACCCCGGCTGTCGTGCTCCGAAGCACGCGCCGGGGAAACCCGAGCCGACATCTCCAGCAGCCCGCGCGCGGCGATGGGGGCTGGGGTGAGGGCAAGACGGGAGAAGGAAAGCGCGGGACGCGCGTGAGTCGAACAAAGGAACTCGAACGGACGAGATCGCGACGACGCCGACTTCAACAATGACTGTATTTCTGTAATCGAGTTGGTATAATATAGTTATTTTTGCTTAATTGGGAATTCTTTTAATTAGTATATATAGAACCGCGCTCAGCTTCTGCCACAGAAAACTATGGTGCCGAAACCCGGGAATGAACATCAAACGAGGTGAGCGGATTTGATCTTTGTGACCGCCTCACTGGAACGCTGTGAAAGAGCTGGGTGCGCGTTCGTGAACGACAAACGATGGAGCGGCTTAAAGGAAAACGTGAAGTCAAACGGGAGCAAACCACAAGGCTAATCAGCGAGGCGTCGGCGGGACTGGAGACAGCGGATCTGGCCACGGTGACTGCCTGGCGAGAACGAATCAGCGAATGCAACCAGTCGCTTCGGTCTCTAAATGCGGAGATCGAGGACCAAGTGCCACTAGAGGAGCTCGTCGCGGAATTCACGACTGTATCCGAATACGACGACGATGCTACCAGAGTTCTAGCGCTGCTGGGCTGCAAGATTGCATCGCTACGACAAAAGGAACTGCCAACGCCGGTGCCCTTGAACGAGACCAGATCGGCGACAGCTTCAGTACCTCCTGCCAACAGGACAAGTGGAGTGAAGCTCCCGAAGTTGCGACTCCTGACATTCAACGGAGATGTCAGCGGTTGGCAGAGTTTTTGGGAACAATTCAGTGGTGCTGTTCACAACAACGACACCATCACACGATCGGAAAAGTTCCACTACCTTCGCACACTCGTCACCGGACCAGCTGCTGCCGCAATCGCAGGACTACAGGCCACGGAGGCCTGCTACGACGATGCCATCCACATCCTGACGCAGCGGTTCGGCGACAGGCGAAGAATTGAACAAGACCACCTGGCGAAGCCCCGATCTCTGCCGCCGGTGGCGTCCGCGAATGACACGAGGGGACTGAGGAGAATCTACGACCATGTGCAGACCAACATCCGAGGACTAAGAGGTCTCGGCGTGGGATCGTCGACTTACTGCACAATGATGTCGAACATTCTTCTCAGGGCCCTACCGAAGGAGATTGTACTGGACTACCACAGGCGGCAGTCGGGCAACACCGCCTACAGAGCGTCCGGGACGTCGGAGAGAGATCCAACGTCGCCGAATGCAACAGGACAAGACGCCGGCCGCTCGATCGACTCGCTCTCCTCTGCACGGATCTGTCCCTCGCCGCTGCAATCCGAAGATGCCGAAGGTGAGCTCGCCGAGATTCTTGGGTTTCTTCGTGTCGAGGTAGAAGGCAGGGAGAGAGCCGGAATCGCCGCAGAGACTCGCCACCCGAGGCAGGCCCCAGCGCGTGAAGGCTACATCGAACGGCGGGGACACACGACGTGGCCAACCGCAGCTGTACTGAACACAAACGCAGTCGGCTGTTTTTTCTGCCGATCTGCAAAACATCAAACTGAGTCCTGCACTGGCGACCTCGTACTTGAACAGAAGAAAAGGAGGTTGGCAGAAGACATGAGGTGCTTCCGATGCACAACAAGAGGACACCGCGCCAAGGACTGCCGACGGAAGGTGAAGTGCGCGTCATGTGGAGGAAGGCATGCAAGCTCGATGTGTGACCCCAACTGGACCCACCGAAAAGAGTTAACACCAATCTCAACACCACAAGCGTCGTTAACTCCAACGTTACGATGGACTCGGGTGTGCTCCTGCAGACTTTCCGAGCTTGTGCCGTAGGAGACCGTGCAACCAGCCACTTTCGGGGCGTCATCGACGGAGGAAGCCAGCGGACTTTCATACACACGGACGTCTCAAGAAAGCTAAATCTCCGAGTGATCGGTACTACGAACCTTCAGTTGAACACCTTCGGGGAAACATCGACACGCGCCCAACGACGCAGGCTGATTGAGGTGCGCCTTCGTAGTCAGCATGACGGAAAAGAGTGTGTCCTCGAGACTATCGAAGTACCTTTCATTTGCAACGACATCCTGCAAGTGCCGGTGGACCACGACTTCGTGAGAAGCATCGAGGCTGACGGAGGACTCATCGCGGACATGACACCGACCCAAGGTACGGAGCCCCGACGTGGCATAAGTTTTCTTCTTGGATCGGACGAGCTTTGGAAGGTCACCCGAGGCGAGGTCCGTCGGTTCAGAGAGAAGGAGAGCATGGTTGCAATCGACACAATTTTCGGTTGGACCTTCCAGGGTCCGATTTCCTTGCACAGCACCCTGTCGGGTAGTACAAACACGATGTTTGCGTTCTGAAGATCAGCACGCGGGCGCACGACGAAAATGAGGCGACACTCCGTCGCTTTTGGGAGCTCGATAGCCTCGGAATTACGGACGAACCGAAAACCAACAGCGAGGAACTGGAGGCTGTAAAAAGCCAGTTTGAACGCACAATCACGAAGGTAGACGGACGTTATGAAGTTGCATTGCCGTGGAAAGAGACTGGACAAGACCTCCAAGACAATCGAGTCATGGCTCACAAACGACTGGAGGGGCTCCTCAAACGACTATCCCGCAACGAGCAGCTTCTTGATGAGTACGACCGATCCATCAGGAACTACATGACGGCAGGGCATGCAGAAAAGGTGCCCGAGCGGGCACTTCAAGCTGACACTCAACGAGTTTACTACATGCCGCACCAGGCAGTAGTACGCAGCTGCTCCAGCACCACGAGACTCCGGATCGTGTTGGATGCGTCATCACATAGGCCGGGATGCAGCCCACTGAATGAACATTTGGAAAAGGGCCCCAAGCTTAACGCCGACCTGGTGGGAATCTTGGTGCGATTCAGGCTATTTCAGGTCGCCATCACAGCTGACATTGAGAAGGCGTTCCTGCAGATAGGCGTTCGCACAGAGGACAGAGATGCTCTCCGATTCTTGTGGTTCGAAACGAAGCCAACATCAGGAGCAGCAGCAAACATCGAAGAATGGAGAATGACCAGAGTGCCGTTCGGGACCACCTCAAGCCCCTTTCTATTGACCGCAACTCTAATGCACCACCTGGATAACGTGAAGGACCAACACAGGGAAACAGCTGATCGTTTGCGGAATGCGTTTTACGTGGACGACCTACTTATTGGAGCCTCCGACGTTGGTGAAGCCAGACAGATTCACGATGAGGCCAACGCAATCATGTCTGAAGCCGGAATGCGACTCCGCAAGTGGACGTCCAATGCTGCGGCACTACAGTGTGGATTTGATGAGACCGAGGAACCACAAGCATCCCAAGAACCAAGGAAGGTTCTCGGACTCGTGTGGCAGCACTACCAAGACAAATTGCTGATTCCCGTGGAAGGAGTATTGCATTTCGTCAGCACTGCAGCAAACACCAAGCGTTTTGTGCTACAGGCATCGGCTCGAGTTTTCGACCCCCTGGGCCTTATAGCTCCGTACATGATTCGGGTCAAGATCATATTCCAGCAGCTGTGGGAACGTGAAATCGGCTGGGATGCGGAGCTGCCTGACGACCTTTCCGAGCTGTGGCAGCGGTGGTGCACGGAACTGCCACTCTTGAAGGCTCTAGCCGTTGGCCGCTGCACCATGCGGTGCCCAGCAGAAGGCGCCAAGTCGATTCAACTTCACGTGTTTTGCGACGCAAGCCTACTCGCCTACGGGTCGTGCGCCTACCTTCGAGTGGAGGGCGAAGACGGAGACACGTCTACATGCCTCGTGCTCGCGAAGTCACGAGTGGCGCCGCTCAAGCGACTGACACTCCCTCGTCTAGAACTAATGGGAACGGTTATTGGGACACGTCTTGCCCGCTATCTGAACGACACAATGAACCTCCAGATGAAGACGTTCTATTGGACGGATTCGACTATTGCACTACACTGGATTAAAGGACAAGCCTCAAAGTGGAAGCCGTTTGTAGGAAACAGGGTGAATGAGATTCAGTCTGCAAGCGACCCCGCAAGCTGGAACCACTGTCCTGGAAGTCAGAACCCAGCGGACATGCTGACGAGGGGAATTAGTGCCGAGACATTGATCGAAAGCGAACAGTGGTGGCAAGGGCCTGAGTGGCTTTCAACAGAACCTTGCAACTGGCCTAAGGGTCAGGTATTCTACGACAGCATCCCAGAGGTGCAAGAGGAACGAAAGAAAGAACACCACGTGCTGCACACTGCGGAGGTGAAGGGGCCGGAGCTCCTAAATCTGAGCAGTTACAGTCGCATAATGAGACCCCTCAGGGTTACCGCCTGGATGTTTCGCTTCATCAAGAATAGCCGAAACAAGCAAGAACGGGCTGGGGGTCCACTTACTGCAGAGGAGCTCGAGCAAGCCGAGAATTACTGGATTGTGAAGGCTCAAGAAGCATACAGAGCGGAAATGGGCACCGCGGGTGGAACCCGAAGCACAAACAGCGAAACCGCGTTACTGAAGCCCTTTGTGGATGCGGATGGACGAGTGAGGGTCGGTGGAAGGCTTCAGAATGCACAGACCGATGTGACAGTCAGACATCCGCTGTTATTACCGCCATCTCACCCCCTTACTGAACTTATTGTGAACGACGCGCACCGAAGGACGATGCACGGTGGCGTCCAAGATACCTTAAACGAAGTACGTGAACGCTACTGGGTACCACGTGTGCGTCAGCTCGCCAGGAAAGTAATAAACCTTTGCAACGCCTGCCGGCGAGCAAGACTGAGGCCAGCATCCGCACCGACTGCTCCGCTGCCGGAAGAGCGCGTCAACCGGGCCGCCCCCTTCGAGGTGGTGGGAATTGACTTTGCTGGACCACTACTGGTGAAGGCTTCACCGTCGGACCAAAAGGCCTACATCGCTCTGTTTACCTGCGCCGTCACACGAGCCGTGCGCTTGGAACTCGTCTCCAACCTGACGACTGAGGCCTTCATTATGGCCTTTCAGCGGTTCACTGCACGTCGGGGACTACCGAGCGTCGTGTACACGGACAACGCCCTCACCTTTAAAAAGGCAGCAAAGGACTTGTGCGGCATGTGGGACGTGCTAAGGAACCCACACTTCCTGGACCACTGCTCACAAAATCGTATCAAGTGGAGGTTTATTGCCGAAAGAGCAGCGTGGTGGGGCGGTTTCTGGGAGAGGATGGTACAGACAGTGAAGCGGAGCCTACGAGTGATACTGGGAAAGAACAAGTTTGGATTCGAAGAAATGACGACCATACTACAAGAAGTTGAAGCCGTCGTAAATTCTCGATCCCTGGCTCCCGTTCACGACGCTCCACACGAGCAGGAGGCGTTGACGCCTGCGCACTTTTTGTCGGGGGGGGGCGGCTGACGGCGCTCCCATCGACCAGCGTGGAGAACGTGCCAGTTTCGACAAGGGGGGACGTCACCAGACGGTGGCGGCACCGACAAAGACTACTGGACCAGTTCTGGGGGAGGTGGCAAAAGGAGTACCTCCTCCAGCTCCGCTCAGCACACCGGGCAACAGAGACACGCACGAACGACCTGCGGGACGGGGATCTCGTCCTCGTCCATGAAAACAAAACGCCACGGCTCATGTGGAGGATGGGGCGGATAGAACAAGTTCAGCGGGGTCGGGACAACCACGTGCGTTCGTGTTTGGTGCGCCTGCCTAGTGGGGTTACACTTTTGCGCCCCGTCCAGCTCCTCTTCCCCCTTGAACTATCCCAGTGAACGAATTCTGCGCATCGCTGGGGGGAGGGGGGAGGATGTTGCGGATTCCAGAACGCGATTTCCACCCCGGCTGTCGTGCTCCGAAGCACGCGCCGGGGAAACCCGAGCCGACATCTCCAGCAGCCCGCGCGCGGCGATGGGGGCTGGGGTGAGGGCAAGACGGGAGAAGGAAAGCGCGGGACGCGCGTGAGTCGAACAAAGGAACTCGAACGGACGAGATCGCGACGACGCCGACTTCAACAATGACTGTATTTCTGTAATCGAGTTGGTATAATATAGTTATTTTTGGTTAATTGGGAATTCTTTTAATTAGTATATATAGAACCGCGCTCAGCTTCTGCCACAGCTCGTGCATATTTTAGTTTATAGGTTCCGTTGAACTTCAATTCACACAAACTTGACTTCACTATCTGACGAGATGATCGATCTGCTGCTCACAATTGGACGGATGACTTTGCTGTGTGCATGCATACAATCGTAGATGATGGAGCCAATAAAATTGCTTTCAAGTATTCCTTTGCTGCCTAACCGTGTTTGCTAGGTGCTACACTGGATGAGGGGCACAATTGTTCCTCCAGTCGGTGGTAAATGCCGAGAAAAATAGTTTGGAGTTCAGATTGTTTATAAAAAAATATCAACAGTTGTGGGAAGCAACCTGCATCATAGCAACATCAGGAAGATAAACCAGCATTGGTAACACATGCTGTGCATATGTTATGTATTGTTGCTTATGATATGTAACATCTTGTAACTGGTTATTGTATGGCTAAGTTGCTTAATTTACAATTGAATTTTTGAAAAACCTTAGTATGTCATCACCTCATAGATATACAAATACCAAATATGCAATATATATCCAAGGAGATTAACATAATAGAAAACGCCCGCCGAATTTTGTGGAATTAAACATTTAGAGATATTATAATTGGGTGGACTGAGGCTCTAGAGATTTTAACGCCTTTACGTGGACCATCCGGTTTTAGTTATAATGAAAAATATATCTGCTGCTGTTTTCATTGTGTGTGCGACTTTCTTACTACAAACTACAATCTAGGACGTAGTGAGAGACGCTCATTGCTCATCGTGATGTTTAACTCCACCTTCAAACTTAGTCTTTTCTCACCATTTTTGTAGTGGCCCGAAGATATAAATATGCCTCTGTGTCAAATCAAGACTCTAGGGGAGATCAGGACGTACAGGATTAAAACATCTCGTGGGTTTTCACATTTGTGTGAGGGAAGGTTTTGTCTCCTCAATATTTGTTCGGCCGTACACGCCGGTAATTAGGTCAATACTTGGCATAGCACCTCCTCACTAAAAGTTGTAGGGCAATTCATTGAGTTGTGAGGATCCGCGCGAACGGTGCCCTCGGCGTGTTGTAACCTTTCTACACACTAAAAAAAGGTTATATTTTTACACAGCTTGTCATATATATGAAACCTCAAAACTTCAATTGGACGTACAGTGCACTGGCGTTGAACCGACGCTTCCGAATTTCACTAGCGGCTAGATAGCCGAGTTGTACAACTTATTAAATTGGCTAATTTAAATTTGACTGACTGCAAAAAAATTATATCGGGTTTTCTTTGCCCTACTGCAAAACCTCTTTTTTTCTGCAGTCTTTGATACATACCTTATATTGTAAATTTTGTATGTATGTACTTTGTACATACTCAAAGAATTTGATACATATTGTTTAATATGTTCTATCGAACCATCATGAACCCTGTCGCAAAAGCTGGGGCAGTCAGTTCGACGTCAGTTTGTTGTACGTGGAACTGAAATTTTGGGGTGTCGTATATGTGACAATGGGTGTAATTGCTCCAGCCTTTTTTTTCTTTTTTTAAGCGTAGGTTTTTGGCGGTGGCAGGACGCCTGAACCGCGGCTGATTATGGTGACTTGTTTCTCTTCTGTCTGAGGCTCAAATGATTGCATTTTATTTAAATATGCACTCAAAGCGCCCATTGGGCTTTAAATAAGTAGATGCAAAGAAAATACAACAAATTTAAAGCAGTAAACAAAACAACATAAGAAAAACAAATAACATGTTGTTATCTGTCTAATAAAGTTGCAGGCCCAGCTCTCAAGATAGATGAATCCTGAGTATTTGCAATATGTTATCTGGATGAGAAATACATTCAACAATAAATAATTGAAGAGGTGAAAATGTGTACAGGTTTGTTTTTGGCGCAGTCAAGTGAAGTTTATGAGAATTGGTAGTGCGTGGGTTATGTTGATAATAAAAACCTATCTTTTCCGGTCAATATTACTACAAGGTGTGTAGTGAGTCAATTCTGTATGTGTCCCTTCTCTCCGCGAGAAGAGCGATATCGAGATCGTTATGAGTTATGTGATTTTTGTGCACATATAATATTTGAGAATGAGACGTGTGTCATTCTTTTGAGCTAATTTCATTTTTTTTAAATTTAAGTGAGACAGATTAGAGTTTTATTAATTCTGCAGATTACAAAGATTCAGAGACATCAAGGTTCTATATTACATATGCATACTCTAGCTGATGGTGAACCAGGCCTGTGTGGGCGAAATTCTTTTTTCCCAATTGGCCATGTGCAGTGTTCTTCTTAAGAGGCTGAGACTTTGGCAATCCTTAACGGTCATGTAATTGACATATATTTCGCAAGGAATGTTTCATGTGAAATAAACCCCAAAATATTTATACGTGTGTATATGTAAATATCCTTAAGCATATTTATCTCTATCTCCCATTTTTGCAGCAACTTTTTTTAAAGACAAATTATTTTGAAGTTTAGTCCAATAAGAAATACTGAATAATTTGTATTCACTACACAATCAGCATACAAAGGAACGGTTGTCTGGAAACTAGTTGGCAAGTCATGGACATAAAAACAAAAATTAGAGGGCCCAGCACTGTCATTGCGGTAAAACTAACTTCACGTTGTCGTGAGATGAGCATTTTTGGACATTGTGACTACTATGTCTGCGGTTGAAGAGACAAATTTAAATCCATTCTTGCGGAAGGTTCTATTTAGAAAGTGCGTAATTTAAGAAGTTTGTGATGCTACACTTTATAAAATGTCTTTCCAATTGCAAAACAAATTGCACGGGTTTCCGCTCTAGAGTGAAGGCTACAATATAAATTTGTCACAAATTCGAAAGTTTGAAGCAAACATTCAACGATGCTCATACCTCATCTACGAATTTCTTAAACAGCGAAGAAACGGTTCTCACGTCGTCCTGCTGATATTTTATTTTAACTGAAAGTTTATAACAACTCGTCGTTAGTGACGATTGTCGCGCGTTACTACAGCGGTCATCTTTAGGCGATTAGCATAAAATTGCACACATGTGTAAAGAAAACATCAATATTCCAGCCTGTACATTTTCAAATTACTACCATATTTTTTATTAAGAGATACAAAAATGGGAAGCTATATGTTTCGATTACCCTAGCACGCCTCTAACCGCATAAATTTGACGTTTATTGGTGAGTTTAATTTGATTAAGAGATGGACCACTGCGATTATTCTTGCATGTAGTGTTCGCCATGAATCACAAATCACGTGAAAAAACAAATTTTGATTAACTATCACAGACCATCTTTTTTTAATATGTAAAACCTTATTTCATACCACGTGTAAACGTACATGAAGTTGTGAACAATAAAGTACTAATGTGACATCTCATTTAGCCTCGTACAGCATTTGCGTGCTCCAATCAGACGCATGCATATATAAGCGAAAAAAGCCTTCGCAGAATTGATTCTCTCCTGACAATATACTTTCTGAAGGACACCGTGGCGTCTGAATTACATACTACATGAAATGTGTGTAAAAAAAAAAAAAAACCAGAAATATAATGAATTGCAATTGCAATTTTTTTTTTTTTGTTATGTTCTCCCGAAGAAATTGCTGGGCAAAAGAAAAGAGGGGGAAAGCTTTACCGTAGTTTTTCAGTGACGGACCGAATACATGGCATAAAACCGGCGAATCCAGAATGAAGACAAGCTTACACCAATGGGAAGATGTTTTACTTACACTCTGATTGTTTGACACAACAATACCTTGTCCAAAATATAAACTTCATAAGGGGCTTCAATCTTTATAAACATTAAAATTTACGCACCTCTAGTTGTTTCCGGTTTGCCTAAAATTACTGGATCATAGCAAATTACCGCCATTGCTTTCCTGCCTACTAGCCGGACACAGATACTAACATACAAAGTACCAAACCTAGCGATATGATGGGCTGATAGGTTTTAGTTACTATGCCAACCGCCATTCAGGCTCACTGAAATCTTCGTAGCTTCGAAAGGGTCATTCCGAGCCAGTCGCTCTAAGATCGCTATGGAGCATTATTATATTGAAAGCGTTCATTGTAAATATAAGCGTATTTGGTAAAGAGACAAAGAACAAAGAGCGTGTTGGTGAATATACAGGAATCAAAGAAAGAATAAAAACACTTAGAGACAGGGACAGACAGCGCAGTTCTTTTTGAAAGAACTGTGCCGTCTGTCCTTGTTCCTAAGTGTTTTTATTCTTTCTTTGGTTCTTGGTAATGGGAATGCAATAAACTTATAAACTGTGCTTATCTCCACAGATATCTTACACTGATATTGTTGCGTACTTCGACAGGAAAATTATTTTTCTATGCCTCCAAGCACCAAAACTGCATGTGGTGGCGGTACGATGTACGCTTGTTTCACAGGTGTGTGGATAGAAAACTCTTGGTATATAAAACAACTTTTTGAAAGCATCCTGCCAACAGCGAATTCAGGTAGGCTAACAATAAATAAAGAGGTCCAGGAGAAACTCTTCATTATATGAAAAAATATGGCAGCCAAACGAAAAGCTTGGAGTTATTTTTCCAGGATACAGTTACATAAGAGTTGCGTAAATTTTTTTATGCGGCACGATCGCTTTTGTAGCCGTGTTTTCAAAGTTTTTTTATTTTTCAATTGCAATAACATACCAATGAAAACCTATTTTAATATTTTAAGATCTACTTGAAGGCGCACTTCTTGTTTCCCATAATTCATATTATCCACCTTTACATAACTTCAACCAATGAGATATACGCTCTTTCCGTGACAATGTTACTGCGGATAAAAAAGACACTTAGATTTATTCAGTCATATACTGAAATGAAACAAACATTTTATTCCCACACTACCACCACGAGGTCTTTAACTTCCCAGTAACGGTTTCACTACATTCTCGTAAGGCGAGAGTAGCAAGCTTAGCTTGCACAACTAGCAACTTGCATCGTAGATGTAGTACTTCTGCGTTGTACCACAAAGCACGTCAAAAATAAAATCACAGCAGGTGGTGTTCTTGTTCAACTCAGACTCAGGCACAAGTAGAGCACAGGCCGTATCTGCAAGATTCAAGTAGCTTAGATAATTGCTTTCATCTGTACATACATTATCAGTACATACAACCTAATGCCTCTGGAAAAAAAGAGTACTCTGCCAGATATGTGTCCCGGGCTTTTATTTACGACAGAATAGGACCAAACACAAGAAGAAATGAATTTGCGGCCTATAGTCCTGTCTTAGAGGGGTGACGTAATCTGAAGTACGTAGGAGCAAAAATACGGGAATGAGGAGGTTCAAGCTAGCATCTGTGAAACTCGTTACCCGTATGTCACTCATTAGGAGATTGGGAGTTGGAAATAGCCCACAAAGGTATATCTTTTATCTTCAAAGCTTTCACTTGTTTTAGGGCAGTGTTCCTTACTGTTAGCGGAGGCTGTGCCTAGGGATTATACAATTTTTAAACCCCCACTAAAATCGAAAAGACATGGGGTAATACCTTAGAGAAACGAACATAAAAGCTAACACAAAATCACAAATTTGAAAAAAAAGAACTGCAACTGTTGAGAGTTCGTGTCCCTATATTGACTGTTGGGACTTGAAACACTCAAATTATACTCTTCGTTATGAAACGTTTCTTACCGCTGACGTAGGTGTTCCTAAGAACGGCGCACTGCTCGCACTCCACATATGCGGCGTATACCTTCAGTGTTGAACTTCCTGCAAATATGTAAGCAAACATTGCGTCAGTTTAGTGACAGATTTCTGGTATATTGCTGTTTTATATCAATAGATAATTCAAAAAACATTACACTCAAAATTCGTCAAGAGTTAGATAGTGTATACAGTTTTAGAAACAACTGGTGCCTTATTACTTTATACACTAGACATTTCGGTAAGCTCCAGAGCTATCCGCGAGTGAATTCATAATTTGTTATCCGCGCTGTGTTAAAAAGTTAAGTAACCAACTTATCTAACTTTAGATTGCCTCAATTACGAAAAAAAACGAATTTAAAATAATTCGAAGAAATTCGAGATGGGGACATTTCAGTAACACTTACCACCTGCAGGAGTAAGGCTCAGTAAGTTTTTGCCCGTATATCCAGGAGCCGACTCAAGGGTCGCGCTTGCCGTACTGGGTGAAAAATGTGAGAAGAAACTATTATGTATAAAAACGATATACTTCGAAGAAAAATGTATACTTTGCTTGAGTTTCTAGAGCTAATGTATTTGATCCAACTTCTGGGCAACATGGCGATTCCAAGCGGTTGGCCCAGGCTGCCCCTCCGACAATCATGAGTGGTCATCTTGACCACGAGGGGGCCAAGGGCAACTGGCCACGCGAGCGGCGCTCCGCCGCTGATAAAAGGCCGTCGCAGCGGATGCGCGGGGGCTGCTGGGATCGCGGCGAAGGCGATAGCGGCCATTAGATGTTTAAGTGTTGTTGAACCGGTGTGCTGTGTCATTCTCCGAGACGGGTAGCAGCAAGGGAAATCCCACAAACTTTATTAAAGCAAGCTGTGGGCTGTGTGTACGACACGGCCGTATGTTTTTGGTTTGACAACGTCTGCGTGCCGAGTCTAGTGAAATGAAACTCAAGGATCGAATGTAAATATTTCATTTTGATGTAAACTATTTAACGGAATTAAACACAACTATAAAAGCGAACAACTTTTTTTGCTAGTCGCGCGATCGCTTGAACATATCAAATATTTAAATATTAGGTAAGCTTATATTACTTGTCACCTGATGATACGCAAGACACCGAACGAGACACATGTCAAGAAAGAACGCGGGCGTATTCAATCAAGTCACACAGGCAGTCGAAAACAAGTGCAGGTCGAAACGCGAGTTGCATTTGGTATTTTAAGACTAAACTCATCGATGGACACATCCGACTGATTGTAGGACGATGGTAGGAGAAATAGGAAATATATCGTAGCGTTTCAGTGGCGATGTGGTCCCACGCCTCCCCTCGAGCCGACCGAAGGGGGTAGTACTGCCTCCTGGATCGGCTTACAATTCACGGCACTGCGAAGGAGGACCGCCTCCCCGAGCGCCGACCATAGAGTTAATATATTAATCTAGAGGGGAAGGTCCCGTGCATTCGGGCAGCTCGGGAACAGTGGTGCATAGACGCGGACATTTGTGAAGTCGCACGCGGACATCCGACTCCTTTCACGGTGCTTGACTTTGTCTAACATCGGATAATGTGATCTAGAAACAGGAACCCTTTAATTTAGTGGGAACACACCAGTGTCCTCCTTTTGTCAAGTGTTTTTTCATACATAGTTTACAATATCGTTTGTTGTAAGTTTGCGCTATGCACTTTCCGTTACACATTTTCCTTGCTGCACAAGTTCCCGTACATGCACTCCTTCCCGTTAGACGTTTTAATGTCAAAGCTTCTTTTTTATATCGTTTACTGAGCCACACTGCGTCCCAGGCAATGTCCTACTAAGTTTTCTAGTGCGGCACATTGAAGAAGAAGTAGAAGATTCGAAAACAAGGAGCCTATAAAATGACAAAGCTTAGGGACTCTGTTTCCTGTAAACCAATACGCGCAGGTATAGTGGAACATAAAAACACTACGTTTAGAACTCCAGTACTGAGTATATAGGGTGTTTTTTTTATGAGTTACAAATTTGAAAACATTCGGGAAATGTTCACTAACACAGTTTATATCCTCAATTATTCGGCCTGGGGGCGGTAATGTAGAGGATAATCGTCACGATCTGTTGGATAATCAAACAAAATTTGTTAATAAACTCTAATTAGGAAAAACAAATAGGCGTTTTCAAACAAAACAAAACTAGCTGAGCGTCAATGAAATCCATTATATCAGTAAATTTTAGAAAAACATTGAATGCGTGAGGAGCGCAATAGTTCGCTAAAGTTACCACTCCTGGAATAGGCGCAAGGCTGGCGGGGCGAAGATGAAGATAAGAGACAGGAAAACCGCACCGGCGCTTTTTCACTTTACCAGTCTTTCGCATATTGCTTGAGTGGTAACATTAAAATACCACTGCGCTTCGCACATGTTCCAAGTCTCTCCAAAACTAACATATTTTGGGTTTTCGATGACGCCCAACGAGCTTCTAATTGGAAACCTGTGATTTTTATTAAATAACTGAAAACGTAACCAATGATAATAACCGACTTATTGAAACGATTAACTCCCTATATTATGTCCCGCTGTCCTAACTCCCCTGCAAATACCTCATTAATACGGATTACCCGATTTGTTTTAACAGTCGGAAAGTTTAAAGACACCTTTCGTGATTTGCGGTAGAATTACTTGAAGTTGGTGTTCGATGGGGCGCATTAAAAAAATCACAAGTATTGTAAAAGGCCTCCATGTCAAAAAAAAAATATAACTTCACTTGTTACGATTCTTAAAGCATGAAGTATTTTGTAATACAGCCTCCCACAACCCCGAATCCCAAAACTTTGTCTGTCCGTCCGTTTGACTTTTTGTGCCTGTGTCCATCTATTTCCCGCTAGATTTAGCAGGGGAAATTGACGTGACGCTACCTAAACAAGAATTCACTTTCCTCGCTAAACTTAGTAAACATTTGATAACCCGAAACCTGTCACGAGGCTTAAACACCAATTAAGTATCCCCTTTAAATTTCTCGGGGAAATTGATGTCGCTTGACTTGGCGTCACGTGAACTATAAACTAATTTAGTTTTGCCGCTAGATCTAGCGGGCAAGTTAAAGTCACGTGACCTATACACCAACTCAATTTCCAGACGAAACGATGAATTCAAGTTCAAGTTCAATACCCTCAAAGACATTCCTATGATTCTGTTATATAAACTATTTTAAAAAGGTAAAAGAAAATTATACATTAAAATTTAAAAGACATCCTCAATGTCTTCTATACAAATATAAACGGTTGCTCCACGAATGCTTCCCTGCGTGTACCATAAAACTTCGGATATATAGTTGCTGCATTTCTTTTTAATTTATGAGTTAAACAGATATTTCAATTGCTTTTACTCATTTTCAATATTTTTGTTTGGAAAGTTTAAGTTCATTCCCCTGTTACTGTATTTCCGTTAGCATTAAATTGTAAGTGGAGATATTCGTCTTCAATTATGTTTTTAAATTAAGTCAATTATTCTTATTTTTTATGCTTGGCATCTTTCAATGATACATCTTAATGTGCCTCAAATGCAACCATCGTCAAACTATTTGTTTTTGTTTTAAATATGATAGCATCTTGAATGAATCAACCCCTGCTACTTTATGCGACCCTAGAGTTAAATACAAACTTCAGTTTACGAAAAAAAAAACATACACAGTAACCAAGTGATAAAGCAAGGACTACCAGATATGGGCCCTCTTCAAAATCTGCCATATTTTTACGCAGCCTAAAAATTACATTTGAGTCTGTTCCTGCGTGTCTGATTCACTTTTCTTTTTTTTAGCTTGTGCAGCTTCACAAGATAAGATGTGATGGCTGTAACAATCCTGCTGCGTATTCATAGAAAACGTATCGTAGTAGTAGGTTTTACTTACGCAGACTGGCTTCCGAAATCGAAACGAAGAGGATAGGCGCCATTTACGGGTGGTCCATCTTCCGAGTATTTGACGCACTTGCTTGTTCCACCGAAGACTGGGTCAGACTCATAATTCCTGTAGATCGTGTGCCAACTCTCCGGAAGAGGGAAGCACTGGATCGGAAATAAGGTGAAGCAACTTTGTGAGCTTTAAACTTAACGAAAGAATTCAACCATTTAAAATCTAGAAAGAAACGACGACCAGTATATATACAAGTCTTACTTTTAAGAATACTTTATTAATGCTTTATAACTTAACATATTGCCGCGCAGGGCCAAACAAGCAGCGCTCGGTCACGAAATTCTCAAAGATTCACGTTTTTTCTTACGCGGGGCGTTTAGTTTTATCATTTCGTCCTAGTTTTTAGTTCTCGAAAGTGAATGTTCATTCTCAACCCGAACGCCCGGTGCTCGCACCTTATGGGGCTAGTTTTCCTGATGCCGACGCACACTAGACAAGGAACTGCCCGTGATAAGGTGCTGCAAGCTAGGCTTGCGCTACTTTTTTTAGGGGCGAAGCTCCTTATGGTCTGGCCTTGTCCGGCGCCCGTGCTCGCATCGATTGCCATTTCGAACCTGTCCGTGGAGTCCCCTATGGATTTCTAGTCCATCGTCTTAATCACTCGGCCACGACTGCGGGGCGAGCAGGGGGCTCTGAGATGTGGTAATAACTCAAGAGTTGGGTTTTCTGTCAAGGATGAAACGTTGCATGTAGCCGCTCAACGTGTGTACAGGAGAGGGCGGTGCTGTCAAATGCGTATATGATCCGTTAAACTTTGCATGCATTGGCTGAAAATTTATAGACGAGAAGGCTCTGCGGTCAAATGTTCAACTGCGTATATAACCACGATCCATACCATACATTCTCTTTCTGACATGGACCGTTGACTTAAGCGGCGGAGATGCGTTCCCAAGGCTTCTAGCGGATACAAGCTGATCCACTAGAAGAACCACTGGCTCTCCATTTCACCGACCATAAAGCAGTAATAATGAAGTCGAAACGAAACCCGGAACTCAGTACTACCTATGGGCAATAAAAAAAATCAGCACCACCTATGAACGAAATCAGTATCATCAGCACTACTAGAGCTTCGCCCCAATCAACATTATTCACCACGTGGAGATGCGGTCTTTTTTTTTAATTATTACTCATACTGCATCGGGTGGATTATAGATCTTTGAAGACAAAGCTCTCAGAAAATACATGAAAATGCACTCCAATATGATCCCATAATTTTATCACTGTTGCACTGAAATCTACTTATACTGACCTTTGTTAAGTCCTGGTACTGCTGAAGGTCCGGATTGAGCTCTGGCCATGACTGACTTCCACTGCAAAACGTCAAGCATAACAGTAGGGTTACGGCAGACCATGTGAGTCCCATGATATAAGTTTACTTCAAGACTTGCAATTTAACTTTGTAAGACTGGTTTGATTGTGAGAGCGCATTGCGCTGGGGTTTATATTGTAACCGGGAGAGAAACCTTCAGTATGTTCACCTCTATAACATTTAACCTTCGCACGTGGGCAATTTTTATTATGATTTATTTTTAAACACGAACAACAATTAGGTTCTACAACGTTATTAAAATAAAGCCGCGTGATAGCGGAGATTGCCATTTCGCTTATTTCAAAAACACGAAGCACACAGGAAACCGAAACAGCAAAAATTTCGAGTCCCACCGGAAATTTGACTGGGGAATATTGTGTTTTTTTTTTCTATTTTCCGCTCGTATTTTTAATAATATTTATTGAAAAAAATACAGCCCAATTTCATCGGACAAGCCTTGAATTTAGAAAATCGACTTTTTAGAAAGTTTGATATTTTTTAATGCGAATGCATTAACTATCCCTTGAAGCGGTACGGGCGGCGTCTGTAACCGCCAAAAAATCGAAAGAAATGCTCACTCTCCCATTGGAGGGAGGGAGAGGGGGGGGGGGGGGTTCTGCGGCCGCTTCTGCGGCCGCCTCTGGTCTTCTCGGCGCCGAGGTGTATGGCGGCATGTCGGCGGCCGCAACCTCGGCGGTAGCGAAACGTGGCAGTCCTCGCCAGTACACCGCAGACCAACTAAGGGACCGGAAGAACGACAGTCATGCTTTCAAATTCACAACTCCTAAGACGTCCTTATGAATAATCTCCTCTATGCTCACAAAGCCTGGCACTTTGACGACGGAGTGATATAGTGCCCGGTCGCAGATTAGGAGCGCGAGGGTCAGGTAACGCCGAGCATCAAAGAGCCATTTCTCGGGGAACCTGGTCGTCAGCGCACAGTTTTCGCAACGGCGAGGACCCCAAACACACCTGTTCGCTCGGGAGAAGTGTGTTTCGGCGTTTCTACGCAGCGGGGCGCCAGTCACGTGGCTATCCTCTCATCCGTTGTCTGCCGCTCCACCTTTTCCATTTCGGCGTCCGCTACTCGTGGGGATCTGCCAGGCTTTGTCAGTATATAAGAGGCTATGGCTGAGTTGTCCTCGGAATATTTTTTTTTTCATAAATATTCTAGATTTGCGCATGCGGCACCTTATTGGCAATTGTGACTGCAACCGTTTTAAAGTCCTAAAGTAATCATAGAAAACAATAATTACTTACTTCCATTAACATTCACACACATATACCTTAGCATCGTGATTAAAGTGTTGACTAGTGTTCGATAGTTAGTGTAAAAAAAAATGCTCAAATTTTATTACTGTTAATTTTGGTGCCATCCCACCTAATAATGTTTTGCAGGATGTGCCCTTCCATATGTTTACACATTAATATTAATTTCACCCCTCCTCTCGCTCATGTTTATTAGCCAAATGTAGAGCCCTCTTAAGGAAGAATCGGATAGGTCTTTTACTTCTCATGCATATAGAAATAAATAAGCAAAACCACATATTCGGTTTAAACATCTTTGGTGGGGCGCATGCATGTCAGGACAAACCATAATCATATTTTATTACGTTTCATTACAATTTAGATCTAAAATCTATTTATTTGAAGTTTTCAATCATAGGTGAATAAGAAATAAAATTCGGCTCTATAAACAAATGTGTCGTCACCTCATATAATATTTTTAAGAGTTCAAATTTTTTGGTCCATTATTATAAGATATAAACCAGCATTTAGGTCCAAACATTCAAAACAACCTCAGTTACAAAAAATTGTGGAAGAGCGTGAGACGTCCTCGGTGATATAAAAAGGTGTGGTACAACTTGAAACGCCCTCAGTGACAAAAAAGTGTGGTACACTTTAATGATATTTAAAATAGTTAAAAAGGATCCTAGTTATATTTTTATGCAAAATAATTCACTACTAGAGACAGTGTACGTTGCATCCACCAGTACACCTTTATTCCGACAGTCGGGAAGGGAACTACAAAGTCCATGCTAATAATCAGGCATGCGGGGTGAAACGAAGAAAAACCACCTCAGAGTTTCGAAATTAACATTTTCAGAACTGGCGTACATAAAAGCACCCGAGCCGTCATTGAGCCTTCCGAGAAATGGTTTTGGGACCTAAGATTTCTGGATTTGGCAGCTCGAAATTTCAACGATTTGTATAAAATAAGCTAGTGTTGAACAAAACACTTCTGTCTCATAAATATTTCGCTAATCCTAGTTACACTCGTACTAGACAAAATTAGGTTTGTAGCATTGTCTTACGCGGTTCTTTCTGCGGTAAACTGAACACATTTGTAATGGTAGATACCTTAGAATCCACCTCTACATATGTATCCAGGCTGTCCGACATACCAACCCAAGCCCTTCAACTGAAACTTGTGAACAGAAAAGCGATAATTACAAAACTAAGCATACAAAATACTGCTCCTTTTGTAAGTGCAGACAAATTGTCTTCTACAGTCATATTTCTGGACAGATTCCAAGGTTGCACTGAATTGGATTTGTAGTGACGCAACTAGATGGCAGCCCTTCGTTCGAGACAGAGTTACCGAAATTCAGCAACGCACGAAGGAATGTGCATGGGACCACTGCAAAAGCGAAGACAATCCTGCAGATCTATTGACAAGAGGAGTATCGCCCCCTTTTCTGTTGCACACGAGCACGTGCTGGGCCGGTCCAAAATGGCTCGCACTTCCTAAACTAAACTGGCCAACGCGATTCTCAGTTTCCAATAGTGCACACGAAGTAGACATACCTGAACAAAACAAGTTCATCCTAGTCAATCCTGTGGCAGTACCACACGCCAATGGCACACCGACGAATTCGTCGTTGATGAATTTGCACAACTACAGCAATATCAACAGGGTTATTCAAATAACCGCGTGGATTCAACGGTTTCTGACAAATACATCATTGCATCAAGGTTCTAAGGCCGTTCACTAACAGCTGATGACATTTCTTAAGCAGAAACATATTGGATCCGAGGGGTGCAAGATGAGAGATTTATAATCGAAGTTGCAGTTCTCAGCGAAGGAAAGCAAGTGCCTTGCACGTCAAATGTAAGCCGATTTCACCCATTTCTTGCACCTAACGGTGTTATACGAGTTGGCGGCCGCTTGCAACAGCTGCATGAATCCTAAGCATCCTATTTTGCTTCCGGGACGCTGTAGATACACTGACCTGCTTATTTTGCATACGCACACTCGACTTCTGCCCGCGGATGTTCGAGTACACCTACCGAATTACGCGAACGATTTTGGGTTATCATGGGACGCCAGAATGTCAAGCGGGCCATCAACACCTGCGTTGGTCGTCGAAGAATGCTAATGTCTACAACCGCACCAATGCCGCCGCTGCAGCGAGAACCCATAATAGAAACTGTCCCATTTGACGTTATCAGAGTGGGCTTTTGTGGTCCAATGTACATATGAGTGGCGTCACAAACAAAAGCCTACGTTGCTCTTTTCTCCTGCGCAGTACCACGAGTGATTCATTTGGAACTAGTCTCCAGCATGTCGACCACAAACTTTTTTATGGCAATCCGACGATTTGTTTCGAGGCGAGGAACACCGTCTATACTATAATCAGACAACGCCCGCACTTCCGCATGCGAGCTCCAGTTCAGAAGTTCAAGACTACTCGAGCGGACTTCGCATTCAATGGAAATTCAACGTGGAAAACGCCCCCTGGTGGAGAGAATGGTGGGAGACAATCATCAGAACAATCAAGGATGCCTTGAAGAAAACGCTCGGACGCACAAGCCTCACATTTGAAGAACTCACGACTACCCTCTTTGAAGTCGACGCGGCCGTAAACTTTAGACCTCTCACTCATATTAGCACGGACCCCGATGAGTCGCAACCACTAACACCATCGCATCTCTTAATAGGCAGGATGGCGGCAACCGGGGGGGGGGGGGGGGGGGGGGGCATTTCCGCTGCAGGCCGTGGGTTCCGGTTTACCGCTCTAAGGTAAGACTCAAGCTCGTTGGGGATAACTAGAGCGTGCGACATCCGTCTGGCAAACAAGCGGGTCATCTGCAGGCCCATTCAACGTCTGTATTTGCTTGAAACTTAGACGCACCTTGCATCCCCCATTTCTCGCCGTCGGGGCGGAAATGTGTTGGAGAAAGAAGAGGAAAAGGAAGCACCCGCGACATGTTACGATGAAGGCAGACAAATAAAAGGGCTCGAGCCGAACGGTTCTCTCGGTTTTTCGGCACCAGCACGCTGAAGATAAAACTGGGAGAACCTTGTTCACCTTAACGATGTTACTCTCAAATTCCAAAAGCGTCGAACACGTCGCTCATGTGAGCGTGTGCTCACATGAGGCATATCTTCAGTTAACATCAGACGCCGTCCCGTTTCAATCTGTTTGACTGAATTAACACAGAATATATTATCGCACCGCCTTAAGAAATTCTGAAAAAATTAGCAGTGCGTGTTGGTTTGCTTAAATACCGCAGCCGTACTTGGGTGATCTTCGTCTTTATCATTGTCATAAAAAATATATAGAGTGTTTGCTTTACTACGAACTGTTTTATAGGTTCCGCTTCTGTGACATAAAATGTTCGTGGGTGTCTCGAAGAAAACATTGCCGGCACAAATAAATGTCTTTGTCCCTTCGGTTATTTTTTTAATTATATATTAGAAAACGTGTTTTCATTTCATAAAGCATATATATATATATATATATATATATATATATATATATATATATATATGCGTAGGTACATACTACAGGAGTAGAGCATTAGACTGGAAGCAACATTTTCTCCACCAATATTTGCTTCCTAAGGTTGTGCAAATTTGGCGACGTGTTGGATCATTTCTCCGTTTCAGATTTGAGTTGTGCCAATGCATGTGTTTAGTAATTAAGATAAACGTGAGTTTCACTGTTTTTTTTTTTGTTTTTTTTTTTTTTTGTTCTTAAATGTTCCCGATTGAAAATGAATGATTTTGTAAAAAGGGTTCGGTAAACATTGTACATGATGGGAATAAACCGCTCGAAAACAGGGACAGCGATACAAAAACACTCACGACAGGACAAAGCTGGGCTCGCAACTGTAGGATTTAATAGAATAAATAGCATAAACGAAACATACATAGTGTCTTAGAAGATTACAGCACACACGATCACAACCGCCAACCAAGTAACACGTCATAATCTAGATATTTCACGCTTGCACTAGCTGGCCCATTCTGGAGGAACAGAATTTCTAGCCCTGTGGTTACGGAATTTTGAGTCATATGGGCAATTATTTTTCAGCAAACCATCGTTGGCATTGTGAAAAAAAAGAGCTGCCATTCCTGCGGGAAAAAACTAGTCATGTAGTGCAAGGGTGCAACATCTAGATTATGGCGTGTTGCTTGGTTGGCGGGAATGGTCATAGATGTTCTAATTCTTGAAGACGCTATGTATGGTTTCTTCGTCGTTTTTTCTTATTTTAAATTTTACGGTTGCGTGTATAAATCTAAACTGTCGCGATGTTGTGTTTTTTTGTTCTTTTTCGCTCTCGCCGTTGTTATATGTTTATCCTCATCACATACAACGATTAGCGACTGGCCCCATATCACCACCTTACTTAATATTTATTTATTTCGACTGCATCTGCATCTTGTATTTCAAGACATTTCTGAACATCTGCGTTATGTTTGTAACGCGATAATATCTGTGAGTCATTTAGTATATTATATTTCAATCATTTCTGCTTGATATTTTTAGATTACTTTTATTATCTAAAATATAATGTTTGTTTTTGAAAACGAAGGTTTGGGGGTTTCTTCTTTTTTTTTAAATTGAGGCGACAAAATTTCTTTGTGAACTCGTCCATTTTAGAATCTTTTGACTATTTTTGGTTCCTTGCGTCCAAGGACCTAACAGAGGTATTTTATGTCCTTGCCCAATTTCTGGAGGTAACCTAGAAATATGTTGTTGTTTCAATTGAGCATATCTGCGCACAATTCAAACGAGTTTAACCCAAATAGAGCTAAAAATGTAAAGTAAAGGCGCGCCAGGCACATTTGGACGTTCGGGGAAGCCGGACGCCCAAATATAATTTTGGGCGTCCGGTATCTTGAACGGCTCAGGGGATGCATCTCTTAGTTAAAAAGTAAACCCTCATGCCGTGATTATTTGAAAGCCAATAGAACAAGCCGCTCCACTGTTATTCTAAGCCACCTGTTTGCTTCCCGCACGGCCGTCGTAGCCAGATTTTGTTTTTGTATTTTTTTATTTTTTTTTTGTGCTGTTCGCATGGGGCTGCAATTGTCGTCTTGAATTAATCTTTGAAGATAGGGTATTCACTCAGTTGGAAGCGATGCTTCACGGGCAAAGAAATCGCTTTTCGATCAACTTGCCGTGTTGAGCTCGAAAACTTCTGGCGCTCATCCCAGCGTGCCACTCGGAAGGTAGTTTCTCCAGAAATATTTAAACATCAAAGTAATAGATAGCTTCTTTTTTTTCTTTTTTCTTTTTTTGTCGATTTTACCTAATATTTTTCTTAATGCTAAACTTCCAAAATGTAAATATACATACTTTCTGTCATGTTTTTATACGTGTCACTCCTTTCGCCAGAACGCAATCACTCTCGGGTTGGAAAACAGGACATCGCAGGCGGCAGTCATGTTGGTCACTGTACGATAGGACCTACAGTTCAGACGAGCATTCCAACATGACAATCCGCAAGTCGATCGATTGCGCCATAATCCCTCAAGCGGTCTTAAAACTCTTAAATGTAAAGTGGAATGTCAACCTGCGACACCCCGCCCCCTTTGATCACGGCCCGACCAGCGGCATCAATGCCCAACATTTTACGTAATCTCATCTTGTTGTTACTCCACTGATACGCGAACACACGGTCACATCGGCGATAATTCCGGTCTTCCGTTCACAACGCACAGCACTGCCATCGCGATGTTGCTGCTAAGTTGCTGGCACGCAGAAATACAGAGCCACGTAGATTGCCGGTTGGCACTCGGCATCGGAAAACAGAGCCGAACTCAGCACACAAGGCACCACGGCGCACGGCAGCAAAACGTGCCTGTCTTCGAAGGAAGAAAAGTACGCAGGCGAGCTGGTTGGGAACATTATTGAAAGTAAATCTGAGACTGGGACCAATAAAAAACAGGCAGCCGGAGACGACGCGACGGAGTTTCCGCAATTTTCATTACGTCGTCAGCGTCGAAACATCATTCCGAAATCCGGAGGCGGCCATCTTAGCCCAGAGTACGCAGCGCTGCTAGCGCTGCTCCGGAACATCGCTGTTTCTAACGGCTTCGTTCGTTCGTTTGGTAAAATTAGTGGTAAAAATGTCAATGCAACCTAAATTTTCCTGCACGTTTGGACTGGGAGGCGGAATTACAGGCGGTTTTCGCTGCCGCTGAAGCTCAATCAACACAACATTTATTAAACAACGCGCATGACGTGCTCCAAAAACGAAACCGAAAGAAGATGAGGCGGGAAGACTGAAACTTTCTCCCGTCTGCCTGAAGAAGGAGAAAAACGACTCGTTCCTCCCTTCTTCTCGTGTCCACTCGGGGTCGCGTCAGTAGAAGAGAGGAAGACGCGCCGTTGATACCTCGTTTCTCCTTTCTTAGAGCGTGACACTTCCGTAAACGTCAAACTAACACTTGGTTTCACACTGTTTGTTTGTTTGTTTGTTTTGTCACCAGTGATCAATATAGTTTCACCCAGTGATAGTTTTCCAGAGCAGTTCCTTAAGTTTATTCATACACTTCATAATCGAGTTGTTTTCTTAGCCAGCTTGATGACTAGGACAAAATTGCTGATGCCAAAAGTGCATCCTGTCCTACCCCGTGAATGCACTCGTATGGGCACATGCTTCAAAAAGGTATTAAATTTCTTCTTTGAAAGTTTACCCATCGTTAGGACAGTCTTCCCCAAAACTGTATTTTGTCTCTGTCATACGTATCTTTGTAATTAAGCCATGGTCGTACAACTGTAACCACTAGGTTACGTGGTACCATGGTCATTGAAACAAAAACCTGCCAAAAGGGTACTGAGCTCAGAGTAACTGGGTTCTACAACACAAGGTTTTGCCTTACTAAATTGGTGATGCGATACGCTAAAACGTTTGGCTTACGCCGTGTTATTAAAACAATGCCAAATGGGACTGTACTATTCAACAAATACTTTCCGTAAAACTGCAAACATCAATAAAATGTTCATATCACTCTTCATCATCTTTGTAGTTAAATCAGGCCATCATGTTCATCGATGTTGTTTGACAGAAAAGTCACTTGATATAGGCCTTCCACTTTCTGCGGTTTTCACAAAAAAAGGGTGTTCTATTATAATGGGCGAGGGAATCAGTGCAGCCTTCTGCACAATATATATTCCAAATTAATATTAGTTGTAAAACGATGAAATATTTAAACATTAACAGTCAGTTACTATATTTTTTATTCCAGCTTTTGCTTTTATTCATAACCTTGAGAATATTTGATGCAGGGAGACAATCTAGCACAATCCGAAGTGTGTGTGCAATGCTACCCTTTCGGGAGGTGCTTTGGATTAACTGGGGTTTCCCTACTTATTTGAACCTACGCTAAAAGAATACAATTTTGATCCTACTTCAATCTGGTATTTGTTTAGATTCTGTACAAGGGCACTCCATACGTCACCTATAATCAAGTGATCCTAAAATGAGCATAAAAGTGAAAGGTCTTATAGCCATTTTATACAGTAGACCATGCAAAATGCACCCCTACAAGTATACGTTAGAGTTTTCTAGATATGGATCTAGACAATTTAGCGCTTATTTATAAAGCAATATATGGCGTTATTCCCCAATAAAAGTAGACCCGATGACACGTATTCTATGAATAATGAGAAAGTGTGTGGAGGAGAAAGGTCGCCCTCTTTCCAGCCTAAACGTTGGGTTTAGAACCCGTTGGTCCGTTTCGTAGTAATGCTGTTGGCAAGTTTGAAGTGGTGTACGTGTTCACTCTTGCTCTACGTGCGTATTATTTATTCGTATACTTTTTGTTAGTGTATTTTCTTCTTTTTCTTTATCCAGTTTAATATTATTATTGTTTTTGATTATAAAGAGCATTTCCGCTCCGCCGAGAAAGTATTTTTATGGGTTTTATTTTTAAACTTTTAAAATTGACTTTAGGAACGGTTTTGTTTTGAAATACTCGAACCTTTATGATACGACCTTGAACGACACACACGTGCAGGTTAAGTAGCGTCGAAAGCCTGAAAATAGCATGCGCACGTTGTCGCTTTTCTTCTTTTTTGTTTTTTAGTTGAACACACGTGTCCACAGTTTTAGAGGGCAAAAAAAATAGGTCGTTCATACATTTTTCTTCCTAATGTGGATCGGGATAAAATTATAACTTATAATTTTATCCTTTTACGAGTTAGACAGGAACTTAAATTGATGATCTGGCGTTTTTGTTTTATTTTCGCGAGTTCATATATTCTTTTTTTTTTTTTTAATACTCTCCTGAGAGGTATCGGAAGAGTTTATTCTCCTGTCGTTCCTAAATTATGAAACACTTGGAAAAGACAATAAATTATTTATTTTATTATGATTCGTATTCTTGTTCATTGAAAGCTTTCGAGTCCAGGCTCTATATCCGATAACTTCTTTGCCCCTGAATGTTTATTAAAAATTATTCAGAGCCTCTGCAATGTCCTCTTTTTTCACGTGAAGTAGGATAGTTAGTTCTAAATTAATTTGTATCTCCAACGGTTAACAACTTATTTTGAATACCACCAAAGCAACAGAAACTGCTGTTTGTTGATTGGTATACTTGGGTAGAACCCAAGACCCCATGATGGCTCCGAGACAAAGCGCATGCCTACGAATCCCCATATGAAGGTTCGAATTGCGAACGAGGTGCCCGCAGTCTGACGAAGGCTTATTCCAGAAAAGAGGCCATGTAACCGATATTTTTGTAGCATGTCAAAACATTCCGGGATTTCTGAAAAACGTTAAAGTCTCCTTAATCATTCTGCCAAACCCGGAGAGCACAAAATGTTTCGTTTTAGCATTATGCGTGCTTTAGGATTTGCGATGCTTGGTTACGGGGAGCGCTGGCTGGTTATAAAAGCGCTGCACACACGACACTCTTGGGTTTTTAGGGTGTATAGCAACTAACGAGCAGGCATTATTTAGACGCTTTCCGCGGGTTCTACTTCTTTTGTGAGTGAGTGTAGGGCTTTCAATTCTTCGTGATTTTCGATTGTAAGCAACCCCTTGCGATTAGTGAAGTCATCGCGAGGTGGGCAGGTTTAATTGAGCCCTATACGCAATCGTTTTACTGCTATCTGAAGTTGTGATGCTGTACGTGCCCCGCGTCCTTGGTACTTTATAACCTACCCGTGATGCGTATTTAGCAGACAAGGAACTGTAGTTCCTCGTTGTTACCGCGCCTGTTCTTGTTTCTGCGACTGTCGCCGCCTGCGGAACGTGCGTCGCTTTTGAGTCGAAAAGATTGTCTGCTAAAGACGCTGGCTCTCAGCGCCGTATGCTCGTTCGTTGGCGGCGTTCGTTGCGCCATCTCTTGTGTCCCGTGCGAAACGGCGCCGTGTTGTTAGCAGACCGGTGGGGTCGCTGAGTTTCCATAAGAGCTAAGCCATTTTTTTTCTTTACTTTTTCCTCAGGTAAGTTCGCTCTTTGCAAATTTTACAAAAAAAAAAATGCACCATCTGTGGGCAACGCTGCACAAAGTCGTAGCGCGATAGGTTAAGAAACCGAATTTTCCGGTCGATTTAAAGAGCCTACCGTCTCCTTGTTTCACCCAGTAGATTCATACACTAAAGTCAAAAGCGGATCGTACGGCCGACGCCACAGATGAAATCTTCAATTCCGATTGCCCCAGCGGCGTACCTTTCGCAGAGGTTGTGAAGACGGCGTTGTATTTCGACAAATGTGCACTCAGGTCATTTGCGACCGGACAATGACAGGGCCGCCCGAAGGCGATCTGAATCAGGGAAACCCAGGAACGCGGAAAAAATTTCCTTTTGGGGACATTTTTTCCCACTTTTCAACTGGGGCCTTCTTTTCCGGGGACATATTTTCCGGGGGACTTTTTTTCCGGGGACATTTTTTTCCGCGGACGTTTTTTCGGGGAACATTTCTTCTGCAACCCGATCAAGGGCCCAAGCTGGTCCCGAAACGTCAGGGAATTTTGTTTCTATTAAACTTTGGTTAGAGTTCCGCATTTCAGTAAGTCTAGACTAAGTATGACAAGCCGTCAATAGTAGCCTGTGGACTAAGTAGGCTGGACTAAGTATAACTCTCCGCCTACGCTGGCCTGCGGCCAAGTACGCTGGACGACGAAGAGTCGCCACCGATGGTCGCCTGAGCAATAAGTACACTGGGCTAAGTACCACTCGCCAGGGACAGTCGCGTGCTACCGCTGCCGACCGTCAAGGGCAAGTCATATGAGTAGTCCACCTGCTTGCGCTCTCCTTCACCTCTTCCTTCTGGTGCTAAGCAAAGACGTTAGATTCCAGACCTCATGCTCCGGGTTTCTATTTCCGTTAAGAACATAAGAGAATGTCGAAGGTTGCGATTAATCGTGCCTAACTATGATTATGTATGGAAGGTAAGGATCAAGGAAGCCTCATAATTGATTTGTATACTTATGCATTACCTTCTATGGGGTATACATGCTTTATGTTTCCTGGGTGTGCCTGTAACGCTTTCTCGTCACACTCGAGTGCTACACTTTTTGTATAAAAGCGGCTTATAAACACATTATGTGTTATTAATCATCAGTAATACTCCTGAGGTGTGCCTTGTGTCAGTTGTCTCGTACGTAAAACACTCAAAGTTAAATTTGGCTAAGGAGGCCAACCGTTACGGCATCGCTGATTACAAACTGTACGTTATGTTGGAAAAAAAGCCGGGTGTCTATACCTTGTTACACATCCTAACCTGTAAACGAGACAGAAACATTATGAACCGAATGATAGGTAAGTAGGAGTTTGTAATTACATTTTTATCGTGATAGATATTAAGCCACACTTTATAGAAATATTAACACCGTTTTTTATAAGGCTATTTTTCGGTCCAATAAAAGGGGATCAAACGACAAACTAACCACTTTATATAACATAGTAAATGAATTCCAGATAATTGGGCATTTTTCGTGGGCCAAACATAAGTGTATGCATACTGTTGCTTGTTGTTTTATGCCTTCTCCTAATAGCTGGCACAATCGAATACATTGTGTCAACTAAGCTGCGTTCAAACTGATCTGCCTCGTATGAAGGTGGCGATGCAGGCGACTTGGTTTGTGACTATATCGAGGAACAGATTGAAAAACCACAAAGATAAGCGGAAGTAGGGGACAAGTACAGAACGCTCGTCCCGTCCATTGCCCCTACATGACTTTGTGTTTTGGCGATGTTTCTCTGTATATTTTGCTTCGCCAACAAGACGCTTTTTTGAAGCCTTAGTAATTTTAAAATGTATTGACTAATAATTAATTTAACATAATTTGTACAATTTTTAAAACATTAATGACTTTCGCGACCTAGACAACTTGCTTGGCGCGCAAGGGTTACGGTGAAAGTGTTCTTCCTTTATCCTCCTTCCAAATATATCCCTCCTCTTTGAATGCGAACCTTCCAGCTTTCGAATTCCTCCCAGACAAAATCAGTCAGTATTGACGAACTTAGAATTAGATACATCTACACTGAACTTCATCGCTCGGGCTAGTGAACTAATTGACACTCAAGAAGAACAAAAAAATATATATATAAGAATATTTCGAACGTCTTCTCAGAAATTCAGAAATTAAGTTTTTTTTTAAACGCTATCGTATTTAAAAAAAACTAACGCCTGATTAGAGTATATTTTTATCATTATACCCACATATGCTGACATATTTGTAAAGTGTAAACCTATTAAGCTGGGCCGTTCTTATGGTCGTTGACCATATAATACGTAACACACGACAAAAATTTAGTTTTTCGCTCCTATTTCATTAGTGGTGATGAAATGACAAAAGCAAAATTAAAACCTTATAGTTATGTTCGCTTGTTCGTCCCCTAAGGCTCATTCGAATGACGGAATTTAATTGGCATATTTTTTTTCATGAGTCTGAATGTTTCTGTTTGTGTAGTTGTATTTGTGCGTATGCTGGTAGGAACGTTTATGCGTGCGTTTGCGTGCGTGTCATAACATGACGTCACATAGCCTGACGTCACGTGATGTCAGATGATCTGACGTCACTTTTCACACGATATCCAGTGGGGAATGTACCGACGGAAGAATTAATATATTTCTGAGTGTAGGGTGTATTGTTGAAAGCATTTTATGTTTGGTCAACTTTATCTCTCTTTCTGAAGGAGTGAAGGAAAAATCTTGGAGGTGAAGTGAGCAGAGCTGAAATGCGCAAACTGTTTGCTGGCCTTTACGAGCGAGCGAAGGAAACATAATAAACAGTCAAATAAGAAATCGAAAGATCATGTGCACTGCTAAATATTATTATTATGAACGCTAAACCCCTCTGCATTGGTTTATTGCTGTCAATAATAATGTTTGAATAAAAAGTATTAGTGAAAAACTATTTAATTAAAATCCTTACTATGAGTGTGTGGAGGCGTCTTTCTATAAATATGGTTTATTCCCTTAGGTATTGTGGGAAACACGTGTTTCCCGTCTCCCTATCTAGGCCTAGCACACGCAGGCCGTGGGAGCGTTATGGCGACGTCATCCCCGATACGGGGGCAAGGCCGCATTCCTCGAAGAGGGCGTGTCTTCCCTCGCCCTTTTGGGTGAATATGCTTCTGGCGCTCCCTTGGAAATGATTATGGACGCGGCCCATCTGCGGGATAAGCCACACCACCTACCCCGGGCGCGGTCATGTTCGGCTGGTTAGAGAAGCCGGCCGCGATCGGCGGCCGGGACTCTCGTCGGGGAAGGCTTTGGGCCGCGGAGCCTCGTTCTTTGCGGAGCTTTCCCCCTTCCACGAATCTGCCTATCACGGCAGCGTGGGCCCCCTCCAGGTGAATCTGTCTAATGCGACAGCGCCGACATTGTTCCGTTCTTTTATTTTATTAGTTTTGCCGACGGGCATAGCGTGGTGGCACAGGAGCCGAATAAACCCGCTTCTTCAGTGTCTTTCTGTTTTGGAGTGATTCCTCTCCTCGGAGTCCACGGCAGCCTCCGGACGGACCCGGCCGTAGCAGTCCTCAACATCGAGCTACGGAGTGGGATGGACCTCGTGGTGCAGTAAGGCAGGTCGAATCCCACAGTATGTACCACTGGCAGTACAGCCGCTCTGTTCTTCTTTCTCCGGGTCAGCAGCCGCTACAGATATTTCCCCTACCGCAGAAACGAAGTTTGATCAAATTAAGATCAGTAGTTCCGTCGGTCCCAATGTACATGCAAGTTGTTTTTTGCCTCGAGTGGTGACTGGAGCCCACTGGGTGTTTTCCTTGTCCTGAAGATGGAATTTGGAGTGGGTGCGTTCGTGTAAGCTGGTTTTAGTCTATCAGTTGATATTCTCGCTTGGCTGTCATTGATGTCGATGGTGAAGAATATGAGATTACGGTTGTCTACCTTGAATAGGCCTTGGTAGAGTTGTTCAAGCGGTTTCTTTGGCATGTCTATTCACACGAAAACGCGGGTACAAGTGCCGTGGTCGGGATTTATACCGGTAGTGCGATTATTAATTAACTTCTCGTGGCGTAGGAGGCCGAAGCTGTCGGAAGTGTTCATTGAGGCGCTGAGCGTACCTTGTGAAATCATATGTTAAAAAAGGAGAAGACTCCGGTGATGTAGAGTGAAGGAATTCTCCTGGCAGACGTAGCGTAGTGCCATAAACAAGCTCAGCTGCAGAGACCCCCATGTCAACTTTTATCGTGGAACGAATTCCTAGAAGAAGCTAGGGAAGAGCCTCGGTCCAGGGAATAGAGTTGTGGGCAAGTAGTGATGCTTTGAGTTGTCTATGAAAGCGTTCGACCATTTCGTTTGCAGCTGGATGGTATGCTGTTGTGCGAATACGGGTTACGCCGAGTCGCAAGAGGTCGGCGAAGAGGTGGGACTCAAACTGCCGACCGCGATCTGTAGTGACCACCGAGGGGACCCCAAAACGGGCAGCCCAATCTCTGACGAAAGCTTCGGCCACCGTGGCAGCGGTAATGTCTGGAATTGGGATCGCCTCAGGCCATCGTGTGAAGCGGTCTATACAAGTCAAAATATATCTGAAACCTCTGGAATAAAGTAAGGGGCCAACCAAGTCTAGATGGACATGATCAAAACGACTTGTAGTTCGCGGAAACGTTTCAACTGGCGTAATGGTGTGACAATGAATCTTAGACTTTTGACAGGAGCTGCATGATCTTATCCAAGTGCAAATATCCGTGTTCATCTTCGGCCGAACGAAACGGGCAGTGATCAGTTTTTGCATAGCTCGTATTTCAGGAAGTGACAGTCCGTGCAGGGTATCGAAAACTTTCCTGCGGAAGGCGGTTGGAAAGTATTGCCATAGGGTTCCGGTTGAAAAATCGAAAAGAGGAATGTTCGCCTGCAGTACTAACGTTTTCTTCAGCCAGAGAGATGTGTCTTGTGTGTCAACTTGGCAATATGCGTCCTGATTCTGATGTTTTGCAAGAGCGGCAAAATCAACCTGTTCAACGCTGGGTAGATTCAACGTGGCAATATCCACGGGTGATAAAGCTTCAGCGACCACGTTCTGCTTTCCAGTGATGTGTCGAATGTCGGTCGTGAATTCGCTGATGAATGCTAAGTGCCTTTCTTCTTGTGGAGTGTAAGCCTTTCCATGTGATGTTAGGGCGAAAGTGAGGGGTCTGTGATCCGTAAGAATAAAAAATTCACGACCTTCGATAAAATAACGAAAATGTTTCACGCTGAGATACCTGGCAAGCAGTTTAAGTCCAAAGGAACTATAGCGAGTCTCGGTTGCTGTTAATTTTCATGAAAAGAAAGCAAGAGGTTTCCATTGTTGTCCATTGTGTTGTAGTACTGCTCTTACTGATGTGCCCGAAGATCTACTATGATGCTGGTAGGCGCATCCGGTTTGGGGTACACTAGCAAGGTGGCGTTGGCAATCACGGTCTTTGTGAAGTTAAATGCCTCAGATTCTGAGTTGGGCCACGAAAATTACGGTTTGGAATTCTTGAGAGCCACCAAAATGTCATTTAGCGGTTGGGCGATCTGAGCGCAGCCGGGTATGAAGCGACGGTAAAAATTTACCAATCCTAGGAACTCCCGCAGCTGACGTGCGCTAGATGGTGTTGAATAGTTGCGGATAGCCTTAACCTTGGCATCGAGCGTTCAAAGTCCATGCTTATTTACATGATACCCCAAGAGATCTAGGTTTGGTACACCAAACTCGCATTTGGCGACATTGATGACAACTCCATACTGGTCAAAACGTTTGAAGAGCTCATAGAGGTGTCGTTCATGTTCTATCTCGGATGCACTGGCTACTAGGATGTTATCACGATAAGCAAAACAAAAGTTGGGTCCTCTGAGATGCTGGTCCATGAAACGTTGAAAGGTCTGCACAGTATTACGTAGCCCCAATGGCATTCGAACGAATTCAAAGAGACCAAAAGGAGTTACTATCGCTCTCTTAGCGGTGTCGTCAGGTGCGATGGGTATCTGATGATACGCTCGATTGAGGTCTATTTTGGAAGACACCGACATACCGTAGAGGTTTGAAGAAAAGTCTTGCAAGTGAGGTATAGGATAACGATCTGGGATTGTTATGTTGTTTAGTGCACGATAATCACCGAAACGTCCCCAGTCTCCACTTTTCTTTAGAGCTAGGTGTAGTGGAGATGCCCAGTCACTCGACGAAGGTCGTATTAATTCCAAATCCATCATGTGTTGAAATTCCTGACGTGCAACTCGATATTTTTCTGGAGCTAGACGGCGGGCATGAACGTGCACGGGTGGTCCGGTGGTGGTGATGAAGTGCAGCACGTCAAGTTTCAAGGGTTGTTCTGTATTGCAGGGCTGGGTCAGGTTGGGAAAGTTGCAAAGGATGGCGTCGTACTTGGTATTGGTCTTTGCGCAAAGCAGTGTAGGGCTCAGTAATGAAGGATTTGAGAGAATTCCGAGTACGCCAATATGAGTGGTGGCATCTAAAAGCTTGTGGTGTGTCATGTCGACCAGAAGACCGAAGTGAGTTAAAAAAACTCGGCGCCAATAATTGCATATCAAACATCTGCAACGATGAATACCCATCTTAGGATACGGTGCAATCCAAGATCTACGGTTGTGGACCTCTGCCCGTATGTTGCAATGACAGTTCAATTTGCTGCTTGCAGAGCATTCGTGGATGTAGTAATCTTACGGTCCTGTGAGGTTGCGGGAATTACACTAACTTCTTTTCCTGTGTCAATAAGAAATCTAACCATTGTCTGACGATCGGTGATGTAAGAGAGTGCGGGGTGGCTGGTAGATGGTTCAACTGAACTGGCCGCCGCCAGTAGTTGGTCCGGTGGTTTTCCTGGAAAGAGCAGGGGTCTTGGCATTGACGTCCCTGGGTACCAAACGTGCGATGGTACCTGAAGATTGCACCTTCCGGAGATCTGTCTCTTTTTTACGTTGCGAGGGCTAGTGAAACGAGGTAGCCGAAGTCTTGACTCGATCACTTGTTCGAGTTGGCGTACGTCATCTCGGAGTTGTTGAATTTTCGACACCTGTCCATTGATTGGAACTAGTGTGGCGGAAGTGACAGATGGTACAGAGGTATCTAATATATTGTCTGCAAGCTCGGCTAAACAGTCCAAAGAGATGTTAGTGGAGGTTGCCAATATCATTCGTGCATTATTCGGAAGCCCCTGAAAAAAGAGTTCGCGCAGTATGGCGTCATCAAAAGTTGTAGCGCGATCTCCGAGAAGTTGCCACATGGATCGTAGCAGTTGAGACGGTCTGCTATTTCCGAGTTCTTCAGTTGTAAGCAGTTGTTGCAGAAGCCGTTGCTCAGATGCCGTTGTGCGCTTAATGAGCTCTTTGATTCTGTCGTACGGATGTTCAATGGGAGGGTTCATAATTATGTCCCTGACTTAGCCGGCCTCGCTTGGTTGAGGTGCGCTGACCACATAGTGAAACTTTGTCTCCTGCCGTGTTTTGCTGCGTGTTGTGTATAGGGACTCAATATGTTCGAACCAGAGCGCTGGATCTGCTGGCCAGAATGGCGAAGCTTGACTGTAACGGTAGCGATGGTCATAGAGGGCTGGCTCACCGGTAGCTTGCACGTTGCGTTTTCTTTGTCCGGGTCACCATAGGAAGACGCCTCCCCAATTTGGGGAGGCGTCTTCCTATAAATATGGTTTATCCCCTTAGGTATGTACTACTGGCAGTACAGCCGCTCTGTTCTTCTTTCTCCGCGTCAGCAGCCGCTACAAGTGCATTACAGTTATGTGTACTCATGTGCGTTCTCACCCTGAATAGAAAAAAAAATCAATTATAACAAAAAAGATTTTTCGAATTTTAATTTTGATACATACAAAGGAGGATATATCAAACCAGAATATATACATCTAAAAGAAACATATTAGCAGGTATGACATTTTCTACAAAAATTCAACTCGATAGCCTTTGTAATTAAATTTGTCTTCTACAAATTTAGTCAAAATTACGGTATTTAATTATCTCGTACGAATTTCTCATTAGCCGGGATTATACTGTATCTGTGCTGTCACAATCCTTATATCAAAAGGGTTGCTTGATAACTTAGAGTTTCTTGAAAATAGCTGCTTTCTATATAGTTTTAAATAGGTTGAGATCATCAACGTAGTCACACAGGATCACACCGACATACTTATTTTACCAATATAAATTGCGCCCACACTTCACCTGCAAAGTGTATTCGCTGTATTCATGTGTATTCGCATGAACCAATTCTTCTTTCACTAACCGCTCACAGTTTATTTCTGGTAATGGCACTGACTCGCACTCCACTCACGTGACTTCTGGTGTCCCCAAGGCTGAGTCCTAGGCCCCTTTTTGTTCCTAATCTTTATTGATGACCTTCCAGCCCACGTCTCAACCTCAATTGGTCTGTTCGCCGACGACTGTGTAATATACTTTAAAATAACTAATGATTCTGATGTTCAGTCACTTCAAACTGACCATCACAATGTTTCTTGCTGGTTTGACAGATAGCAAACGAAACTTAACATTAACAATGTAAATTCATGGGAGTATCAGCTCAAACCAACACCTGTCTTTCTTAGCACATCGAAAACGTCGTATTAAATTCTATAGACCTTTTCATTTCAGTAGTCGCCTGACCGGCGGGTAGAGGGCGCTGGTGAACTCGCCGCCATTAGGTTGCTTCAATTTGGTCGGCTTCGGTTTCAACGTGCACGCGATTGTAATGCTGTTTCATGCCACTTTCGATTATTTTGCGATATAAATTTCTTTCTTGTAGCACACAGCGAATGAAACAATAGTATTGAGCCACTTGGCAAACCTCAAAATGGTTTCGAGCCTAAATTGCGATCTTTTTTTACGAACACTATATGCGTCTGATTCCGTCCATCGTTAACTTCGGCCAGGTTCGGCGGTGAAACAACTGCGCTGATGCACAGGGAGGAGTACTATTGTCCACGGTCGTACCCGCGGACACTAATTTGCAGAAGAAAAAAAATAAAGAGCAGGACAAGCTCCGCCTGCAGCGTGCGCTCGTTGCCTGCCGCCGTGCTTTGGCTGTGCGTGCACCGAGCGGTACGGAAGGTAGATAGCTCGCGCTCAAGTCAGAGCTGCTGCTGCTAACCTTATATTCCAACAGACTATATTGCATGAGTGCTTAGTGAAAAAGAAGGTCGACAACATTATTAACAATCTGCTGAATCACCAAGAACAGATGAACTAACAAGTTTACTGTTCGATATTTGGTTTCCGTACACCAACCTTTTCTAAATGCGAGACTGGAAACGTCTTTTATAATGACTAGAAAAGTTTCATATAATCACGTAGATAATATAAAAAAGTGATATTCTCTCGACCGGCTTTATTTAAAGAAATTAAGCGCTCGAGAAATATTTTGATAGACCAGCCTGGCTGACTAGAAAATTTCTTTAACTAAAGTACTCATTACCAGCATTTCAAAATATTGGCCTAGTGAAATAAACTTTTTGTTATATGGACATTTGCTTACGACGTTCTCAAGGTATGAGAATGGTGAGATAAGTGAATGCCAGACCTCAAATAAAGTCTAATATTCATCTTCCGTAAAATTTGCCGAATGAAATTGAAGAGCGAAAAAGAAATGATCTCCGATAATTTTGGCTGCAGTCGAACGCCAGGCGCCACGCAATGGACCTGTGTAGAAAGCTGTTCACTGATTTGAAACGATGTGCTTTGTACATTTTGACGTCGCCAGCTAATGAAAGTAACTCCCTATTCGCCGTCGACAACCGGCTGCACTCGGGTGATTTTCATGCTGAAGGTTTTTTTTCGGTTTCGCATTTTGTGAATCATTGGCACTATCAAGCTGTCTGTGACAGTTTCTTGCGCGGGGAGTCCAAATATTTGTGTTGAAATAAATTAATTGAATCTGCATGGTTATATTAAAAAGAATGACTTAAGCAATTTAAAGACTATGAACATGGGACCAAGCACGATATACAATTCCGTGGAATTCATAAACAAACCGATAAAGCGAATGCTTATATGGCACACGCGATTAAGAACGTAAAACAAATATAGGTGGTGATATTGCGAGCAAACAACTTGCCTAATGTTAAGGTGCCGTTATTTCTAGCATAAAAAATAATTCAAACTAAACGTTTGTTCCCGCGTCTTGTCCAGAAGTTCTCTAGTGTAATCAAAAGAAACTGTTTTCGATCTGTTGTAACTACAAAACACCATGCTTTCGGGAAAAACACGTGGCTAATTACGCTGAGTGTTTTTGTTTCCTTCCTTGTCACCAATGCGAATTCAAATACATAATAACATTGGGCTTCCTATTGCAAATGTTCCGCCCTTATTAGTAACCAAACCTCAGTTCTCGTAAGTTATTGGTATTTGAACCCTCGAGGCTCTCTTCAAGTCATATATGTCGTCAATGTGCGCAAGTGCTAACGCTGATTCCTGATCCTATAAAGCCTTTTCACACGTATCCCGCACCGCCGACGGAAAAAAATATTCAAAACGTGTTACAAAATCAACTACAGAAGATGCGCGCATAATGATCTAATGGAATTGCATGGTAGGTATAAGTATCTGATGGCACTTTATGGAGTAAGGCAAGAGACGCTGTGAAACGCGACGAAAAACACGAATTCAGCGCATTCGCCAAGGCGCAAACGGGAGAGCGGAGCAACAAGTTGAAGCAACCTAATGTCGGCCGCATCACGTGATTCCAAGATGGCAGCGCCCATGCGGCGGAGGGTGAAAAGGTCTATACATTCGTATAAAAACTTTGGCGTACAAGTAACTAGCAAGTTAACGTGAAATTATCATATTGAGTGTGTAACTAATAGTGCTAACCGAATGTTCGGCTTCCTCAAAAGAAACTTCTATTTGGCACCGCTGTTGTAAAAAAATCTCCTTTGTAAATGTCTAGTTTGCAATAATCTCGAATACAAAGCCACTATCTGGGATCCTGCTAAAACACTTGCCGTATCATTAAAAGCCGTTCATAACCGTTCTGTTCGTTTCAGACTGCCTAACTATCATCGCACATCAAGTGTGACAGCAATCAAAAAGACTTTAGGGCGGCTGACTTCTCCCTCCGCAGAAAAGTATACCAGTTTTGCTCATTTCATAAAATCTACCGCCATAACCCTTCATTACGTAAACATCTCTTAACACAACCATCTTATCTCTCATTACGTGTCGATCATCAAAATAAAGTAGGTATCCCCCTTTATCACTCATCAAGATTTAATCAGTTTTTGATACTCACGACATCTCTGGATTTGGATCGCCCTCCCACACCTATTGCCGACATAGTCGAAAGCGCCGAATTTAAATATGTCATTTGTCAGTTTGTTCTGTGTTCGGATTAACAGTTTCTTTGTTAGGTTTATCTGCCTAGAAATAGTTTCGTGAATGTATTTAGACTCTTTGTGTTTTTGTTTTTTATATTCACCTCCCTATTCTTCTCTATGTTTGTTATTTAGGTGATTTTGTCCATTCCCCTCTCTAATGACTTCGGGCTCAGAGGGAGGAAATAATTAAATAACTAAATAAATCAAAGTTTGTTGGTTCACTTGGAACCTAGCAGCTCTCATCGTAGATGTAGTACTTTTGCCTCGTTCCACAAAGAAGCTCGACAATAAAGCAGAGCAGCTAATTTTTTTGTTCATTTGAGGCTCAGGCATCAGCAGGACGCACTTAAAACCTGCATGGTACAAAATGTCTAGAGGTTATTTTTTTTACATTTCAGATGATCGCTCTTTCGGCAATATAAAACATTTCCTTTGTTTTACGTGACACGCCGACATGTTTTACAATGATCGTGGCACATTATCTTAAATTTTATGAATACAAATGTATCCTGCAATCATTTGATGAGGTTTCTATAATAGTCGGCATTTTAAAATGAACATTGAATCTTGCTGAAAAGATGTCATATGCTTAATTTTGATGTAAGTGTTTCTAAATATGGCACGGTTGTCGCACTCCACATATGCAACACATGCCTTGAGAAAAATCAAGTACATATGCAGCGGGCAGCTTATATTCTAGCGTCAATGATAAAAAACTGCGTTACTTTTGTAAGACGAGCGAGTGTCACATTCTGCGAAATGACTTTTCACAAATAATAAAGTAAAGCTTCTTCACGACTCAAATATTCCAGTACGTTCTAGATAAAAAAAAACATATTCCGGTCCTGACCAATTGAATTAGAATATTGTAAAGGAAAAACAGAAAAGTGACTGTGGGTCAGAAGAAGAAAAAAAGTGAGACGTTCATTCCAGAGTGCCCAGATCACCAGTAACATTTTGGTGTCAGCGGTGAGATCACAAAACATGGCTACCCAACCCTATCCGATGCTCCCTCAGGCGAGAGTAGTTCCTTCGGATTCTATAGTGCCACAAACTAACGGAGAAACTATTCAACCGACTCGCTGTAAAAAGCGCTGGTGACACCGCCGATTTACTGGGGTTATTGATAGCTTTATGGTTGGTCGCCTCAGTCAACTCGAGGCAACGATAGAGCGTGGGATTGCCGATGTCAGACGTCGTCTCAAAGAGGGTCTTACGTCCACTGAATTGCGGCTACAAGTCGAGGGACGTTTACAATCTAAGTCACGAGTGCGTAGTCCCAGTGACATTGGGAACTACACAACGAACTCTGGTCCTGCAGTCATGGCAAGCCAGAGACAACTCATTCGGGAGACTGGACTACTACAGCTGAAACCACCCACTTTCGACGGGACCTTCTCCTGGCGAACGTTCCTCGTTCAATTTGAAGACATGTTTGAATAAAATGGGTGAAGTACGTTGACTAACGTTCGAGTGTTGGTAAATCAACTGCGAGGTAGGGTTGCCGATTATCTCGAAAGTATGTCATCTCCTCGACGATCGTCATATAAACTGCTCGTTCAAGCACTGGAGGCTCGTTTCGGCGGTACACACCTTCAGCAATTTTACCATCATTCCTTACGTCAGCTTTCGCAAAGACCTGACACACTCTAAGAGCTTGCCGTCCCGGCAAGCTCTTGGAGCGATTATCAAGAAAAGTGCTTGTCGGGTGTTCCGAAGCCACTGTGAACCAGATAACGACTGCTGCCTTCATCGACGCAATCGCCGAAGCGAATATTTACCGCAATGTTTGATTTTTTTTATTTCCAGCACATTACAGGCGGTAATGGCTCATTCACTTGAATTGAAGACATTCAACGAGACCATCAATCATGCACGGGCATCCAGGATGGCGGAACAACACCACCACACATGGGACCACTTATCCAGTTTACCCAGGGTGAGCTGCTTTGGTTGTGGCACCGTTGGACATTTTGCTAAGACCTGTCCGAATAGCGAAGTGCAGTCGATTACTTTCTCTTCAGTAAAGTGGAGTAGACCACGCAGGCATAGCGAGACTAGATTTTGCAAAGAGTGCCATATTTATATTGTTTCAACCGTGTTGCATACAGATGCAACGCCTACACTTCCCGCTTATCTTCATGGGATTGGAGAAAGTATAAACTCTCTCGAAGACACGAGAGCCGTAGTGAGTGTCATTTATACTGACTTTTTCTCAGTTAATGGTACAACACCCGGAACCTCACATGATACAGTTCATCTTATATCTGCTGATGGTTTAGTACTTAAATGAGAAGGACGTGTTATGTTGACTGTTGAAACCCTAGGAACCATCGTTAACCGCCCCTTTGTTATTCTGACAAATCTTCAATGGCCTCCGATTGTTTTGACTGGCGCTTGAAAGTAGAACTTGGCGTAACATTTAAACACAATAAACAAGGTGAATCTGCTCTATTGAAGTTAACCGTTCCGAAAACGTGCAATGAGCCCGTAGTGAAATTACCCCTCCAAGATAACGGCCGATACAATGAAATATAGCGTTTTGTAAGAAGTTCTTTTTTTTTTTCTTGTACAACATATGGTGTTTTGCTATAGCCCGGTAAATGTGGTCAACAAGCTATCCTGCACATTACTGTCAAGTATTCAGGCCGCAATGCCAGTGATTTAATCTAAATGTGGTTTGCAATTGAAACGCAATTCTCCAAGTACATTCGTCTTGCCTAAACTCTCAGCTGCCTGTATCACAGCCATAATTTCAGATACGCACATTTTTGGAGACATTCTAGTGGAGAACCTACTGCACTCATGTCCGGGAAGAGAGTTTGCTGTACCTCAAAGCCTGGCTTATTCTGTGGGCGGCTACTTTAAGATCTCTCTATTTAACTTGACAGATGATGAGCTGTAGTTGAAATCTGGTGAGAACTTTGGTATTGCAACATCTGTTCTACCAAATGAAAATCTTACGACAATTGGTGCAACATTTTCTCAGCTTCCCCCCCCCCCCCCCCACCCCCTCCCCTGAAAAAAAAAAAAACGGCGGCAAATCTGCCATGGTCAGGTTTTATTTATTGTTCAGATCTGAGGGTAGAACAGAAGCAGGAAATGGTGAATTTTCTAATAACATTCTGACAGTGTATTGACGAAACGACAAGGTTTCGTGTTGAATACCGCAAGCTCAGCAGCAATACAAAAAATGACGTATACATTTTACCAAAATTAGACGACGCCCTAGATTGCCTTTACAGCTGTAACTAGTTCACAACTTTATACCTTATGCCCGTGTACTCGCAGGTTAAACTGAATCCAAAACACGCTAAAGGGCATAATTTGTGCCATCGGATGTCTTGTTTTAGTTTACCCGCCTGCCATTCGTGCTTTGCAAAGCGCCCGACACTTTTCAGCGCTTAACGGACTCAGTAGTTGGACATCTCAAGCACTGTATGGCCCTCGTAAGGCTAGACAACGTCATCGTTTACGCTGAGATGTTTGAAAAACATCATCATCGTTAAGGACTCGTACCTAACGCTCTCGCTAAGGCTCAGATCCGCCTGAAGCCAAGCAAGTACTTTTTCGGGCACGACGAAGTCTTATATCAAGGACATATTTTTAAGGGAAATGGCATTCGACCAGACTCAGCCAAGCTAGCAGTCTGCTAACATTCCTGTACCTACCGCAAGCAAGCAACTAAAAAGCTTCCTGGGCTTTGCATCGCAATTCCGGCGATTCGTTCCCAATTTGTCGGAAAGGGCGGCTTCATTGACGAAACTACTTAAAGGACCCATGAAACGAATTTTAGGCTGGAGTAAATCAATTTATATTGGGATTTTACTAATAGCACATCGTTCAGTGGGCCAAAAGAACAAAGGTAGAAAGTCAGAAGCCTGACTTTCGCTACGAAAATTTGCAAAACATAGCGAACTATTTCGTACCTCCTTCCCTTCGTAAACTCTCCGCCTTTTCACTGTGATACATCCGCGGACCCCGCAGCGCGTCACCGGGCTACTAGCCACCATAACCGGGCCCCCGCAGCGCGTCACCAGGGCCCAAGCGCACGTCACACGACACCGGACCTCACTTAATCCCTTTACCCCTAAGCTGACATTGCGGTGGAAGCTACGCGCTTGCCGGACCAATCAGCCGTCTCCCTTTCATCACCTGACCTCATTCTCTGCGGGTCGCTATGCGCGAGAGGGCATGATCACGTGGAAAATGAGTGGCTGGCCCAACGAGCACGTAGCTTCCACAGCACTGTCAGCTTCGGGGTGAACGGGGTGGGGAAAGCAACTAGTCGGAATTTTGAGCGACGGGCTAATCTTCTAGGGGGACAATGGCTGTGTCCGGCTAGTCAAGCGAAATTCCGAGCAAGAGGGGACTCCCCCCTTTCCGACTTCTTGAACTGTTTGGTACAATGCGCGATTTATGAGTTGAGAAGGAAAGCTAAACAGAAAAAAGTTGGAGAAGCGTTTCATGACTCCTTTAAGCACGACGTCCCATGGAGGTGGGGCGTAAAAGAAGCGACAACGTTTGCTGACATTAAGAAGGCACTCCTAGAACCACTTACGCCGGCTCATTTCTCAGAAGATTCTCTCACTGTAATTCACACAGGCACAAACGGTGAGGGCCTTTGTGCTGTGCTTCTCCCGATAGAGAAGTTCGGTGTGGAAAGACAGGTTTTTTAGGCCATTCGGAAACGTAGCGACCCTGAACGTCGGTCTCACTCATCAGAAGCGGAACGTCCTGCTATAGTATGGGCAGTGGAAAAGTTTCGGCCTTATATTTAGGGCAAGCATTTTACAGTGGTCAGAGACAGCGCTGCCCTTAGATGGCTTCAATCAAACGGGGACCTTACACTAAAGCTTACACAAAGGGGCATGCATGAAGCTGCATTTTGATTGAAGACAAAGTGGGGACATCAAAGTGGGGAGTTGCATCAAGACGCTGATTTTCTGTCACGAAGTGTAGTAGACGAAGTCGATGGTACTCCTGTATTTTTCATCTTAGACCTGCCAGCGATGCAATCGGAAAACGCCGACACATCGGAGGTCATTCAGTTGCTTACAGTAGGAAGCAACGGCTCACTTCCACTTCCTACACGATGCTTACATTGTCTACAATATCAGTTTCAGCTTCGAGACGACCTACTCTGCCACCAGTCATGTGCTTCTTTAGGTCCCTGGATGCTGTCGTCCCCAAGAACGCTTGACAGAATATTTAGTGATGTGCCTTGACAAACCAACCGCAGGACATCTCGGAAAAACAACTCTACATAAAATTGCTGAAAGACAGGCACGTAGACAGGATTTTGTTTCGAGAGAGAGGGGGGGGGGGGGCGCCCATGTGCTTTATGAGGCGGAGGGGGGAGAGGAGGCTCCAGCAGATTGGAAAATTTCGGGAGAAAGGGAGAGGGGGGGGGGGGGTCCCGGACCCCATACCCCCCCCCCCCCCCTCCCCCTTAGATACGAGCCTGCTAGAAGATACTGGTGACCGGGCTTGAGAGGTGATGTTCAACGGTGCGTTGCGTCATGTGTCTCTCGCCAAATGCGCAAAACATCACCGAACATAGGGAAACCAGAGGTTCAACAAATACCTCCCCCTGGAAGTCCATTTGAAGTAATAGGAATAGACACCTTGGACCGTTCCCGAAATCATATGCCGGAAACAGACACACCAATATAGACAGACTGCTTGACGGAGTTCGTTGAAGTTGAAGCTATTATCGACAACTCCTGAAGCTTTTTTGAACAATCGTTCTACTTCTCTCCACTTCCCGATGACTGGAAAATAGGAAAGGTGGTTCCACTTCACAAATCAGGTGACAAACATAATCCTCATAACTACCGGCCTATCTCCCTTACTTGTACACCCTGCAAAATTATGGAGCATGTCATTTACTCGCACCTTGTTAACTTTCTAGGTTATAATTTTTTTTCACTCCTTCTCAGCAAGGCTTCCGCAAACTTCTTTTGTGCGAAACTCAACTGCTGTCTTTTACTAACGACCTACTTTCTATTCTAGATCGTGGATCCCAGATTGACTGCGTTTTTCTTGATTTTAGCAAAGCATTTGACAAAGTTTCCCACAAGCTTCTACTCCTCAAACTTAGTAAACTTAACATTGACCCAACCGTTTTATCCTGGATTAGAGACTTTCTAACAAATCGATCTCAATTTGTCTTCACTAATCAAGCTAATTCTCACCTCAGTTCCGTCACCTCAGGCGTCCCACAGGGGTCCGTCTTAGGTCCTCTATTATTTCTAATCTACATCAGGCACGTGGGAAGGCCCATGGGGCCCGGCCCCCCCCCCCCCCCCCCCGAAACCTTCTGTTTTGCTGAGACCTCCTCTTCCCCCTCCCCCTCATACAGCATTTTGTCATGGGCGGGCCCCTCCCGAAACAAAATTCTGGCTACGTGCCTGATCTACATAAATGATTTACCTCAGAATCGGTCTTTCTTTGTTAGTCTGTTTGCGAACGACTGTGTCATCTATCGCGAAATCACTAATAACACCAATGTTCAACTTTCATCTATCGCGAAATCACTCATAACACCAATGTTCAACTTCTTCAGACTGACTTAGACACTGTTTTGGACTGGTGCAACACGAGCTGTATGTCTCTCAACATTAATAAAGGCAAAGCGATATGTGTATCTCCGACGTAACTCCTCACCACTTTCATACAGCCTTGGTGCCTCCCCCTTGGAAATCGTAGCTTCCTACACATATCTTGGAGTTCATATTACAGGTAACATGTCATGGAACATTCACATTGATCATATCGCTGCTAACGCTAACTCCATGCTCGGTTACTTAAAACGAAATTTTACTTTGGCACCAATGTCTCTGAAATTACTTTTATTCAAAACCCTGGTACGCTCTAAATTGGAGTACGCTTCAGCAATCTGGGATCCCGGTCACACCACGCTCGTATCTAACATTGAAGTTATTCAGCACCGTGGCGCGCTGTTTATCTTTTGTATTTATCATCGTTCAGCCAGTGTGTCATCCATGAAATCTAACTTATCTTGGCCCTTCTTTCCCGGCGCCGTAAAGTATATCGTCTATCGCTTTTTCATAAAATTTACTACTCTATCTCTACTCTAAAAGAAAAACTTTATCTCCCTCCTCTGCACATCTCCTTTTGCCTTGATCATCAGTATAAAGTTGGAATTCTTCAGTGTCGCACCTCCGCCTACCTCGACTCTTTTATTCCCGGGTTGTCATCGGAGTGGAACCACTTTCCCACATCTTTAGTATCTATATCATCATTTGATTCTTTTAGAACTGCATTAACCAGCCTTTTTTGTCACCAGGCACCCTGACTGCTTTTGCTCTTGTTAATTTTTTGTATTTATTCTCATTTTTTGTATTATGTTTTGTTAGTCGCCCCTCCCCTCGGTAATGCCCTCGGGCCTAGAGGGAACTGAAATAAATAAATAAATAAATAAAAGTCAGCGGCACACCTTGAAAGTTTCGTAAAAAAGCATTTGGTTCCGCGGCATGGGGTACCACGGATGATAATCTCTGTCTGAGGAACATGGTTTATATTGCACACTTCCAAAAATACCCTTGGGAATTACGGCATTGAACACGTCGCGGCTTCCCCCAACCATCGTCAGAAGAATTGTCTTGTTAAGTGCATTAACTGTACATTGAGTGACATATTGGCTGTCTTTATTAATGAATATTATAAAAACTAGGATCAGTGCATTGACAAAGTGGCGTTCGCGTTGAACACGTCCCAACAAGCGGCAGCATGTCAATCACAATTCAAGTTAGTTTATGGAAGGCTCCCCATCCCTCGAGAAGAAGAGGCAGTCGATAACCTGGCTCCGCCAAGATCAGGACTACGACTGCAACTTCTCTAAACGTTTAGGCGAGGAGTTTGAGGGAAATACATTATCAATAAAAAAAGTAAGTCAACATATGAAAGCTCAAAAACTTTGCCTAAGTTTATTTCTGCACTGGTATCTTGACGACTGCCTTAAAATATAAATACTTTTCAAACTTTTTTGTCAATATTAAATTCTCTTAAATTTAAATATATTATAAATATATTTCGACGATCTAGTTCTTAACAATACATGAAAAGAAAATAACCGGCGCTGAAACGAGGTTGACTGATAAGGCGTAGGAACATTTCCAGAGGAAACGTAATGTGCGTTCTAATAATAAAAAAGCGAAACACTCTGTTTAGAAACATATTGAATATAGTGTTATTTCGTGACGGCCTGGAGCTGAGCCGGTTGGTTTGACATGCTTCCTTGAGCACCAGCTGGAAGTAGAGGAAGGGGTTCCTTCCGAGCAACTAGGGGCATTCCAAAAATGTAAAACGGGGGATGGCCACCAAAGTTTTCGTCTCGGCGCTACAAAAATCCTGCCGTCATAAGGTGGGCCGCAGCTTTCAAAGACAGCTTTGTAGACCCCAGGACTCCGGTTACTCGAGTACCCTCCTCGTAGCGATATGTGAGAAGCTCTGCAAGCAAGTGCGACATAATTCAGAGAAAAATGAATCAACGAAAAAGAAACTCCCAAAGCCTTTTGTAGTGGTATCATATATACACGGGAACACTCATCGTCTAAAAAAGATTGCTGGCCAACAAGGCATCCATGTCGTGTGCTCAGCCCCCAACAAGGCATACGCCATCTGCCGTATATAGGGTGAACCGAGGGACCGACCAGAACGTGAGGACCACCTGCGGCACTGCGCATCGAACACCCTACGCCCCATGCGAAAAAGGAATCGTCTACAATACCCCATATGTCACGTGGCAAATGCTACATAGGGCAAATGGGGAGGTGTATCAACGACCGCACCAAAGAACATGCAGCCTCTGTGGTCGGCTGGCCACCTTTCGGCGCATTGTCGGGAATGCAAATGTACTCCCGACTTCTCAAACGCCACCGTCGTCGCACGACACCGTAAACAGCTTGGGAGGAAGATCCTCGAGTCGCTGGCCGTTGAGGAGAGTGGTGAGGAATGCGTAAGTGCCACCTCCGTTGCCCTCTTTCCTAAAGAAAAAATATATCTGCGGGGAGCGGCCCCTCGGACCAACCAAGTCGGAACCATTCTAAGATCCGACAGAGGAAGAAGAGGTTGCCTCTACGGAAGGTGTCGAGGAAAAGAAAGTTTTTCTAAGATCCGACAGCTGAAGAAGAGGTTACCTCTACGGTTAGTGTCGAGGAAAAATAAGTTTTTTCTATCTAAGATCCGACAGATGATGAAGATACCTCTACAAATAGTGTCAAGCAAACTTTGTTTTCTCCTCTCCTTCGCTTTTCTTCTTCGTTCAACTGGTATTCAAGGAAGTATGCTATTTCATCAGCAGTATTATAAGAAGGCAGTTATGCATATGGATTTTAAGAATCCTACTGTACTAAAACAGTTCTTCACGTGTCGTGCAAAAACAAAACATATTTCTTAAATGAAACGACGTTTTTACGCAATTTTTTTAGTCAGACACATTGCATGATACATATATATTTCCAGAGTCCAGACTACTTACCCGAATTGAATGACTTTAGTAATAACTGGCTTGTATATGAACTAAAATAATTGCACAGGTCGTACATGGCGAAGTCTTATTTAAATAATTGTATTTGCATACACTAGACATTAATTATCAGGGACATCTTATGATAATAATATATATAACATGCTAGTCGTCCAAGCGTTTATGTAATGTTTCTCCTCAATTCATATAAGTAATTTTCCCACAAACAAACTAATTGTACTGGAAGAGTATAATTTTCGGTCAAAAATTCATAAATTCAAGCCAACAATGCGGGAATTTACAAAATCAAATATTTTTTGTTTTATCTGGAACGAATTTTGCCGCGGTGTGCGACATCAGATTTTTTTTATAATCAATTGATGATATTATTAAACGAATTAATATAGTTTTAAGTCAACCACGGGTCGACTGAATAAGTGCAAATCACTCTCTTTCACTAAATAAATTTCTGAAAAGGTAGACGGTCATGTTTGGATTCTACATAATACAATTGCTTAAATCCTACATAGCTCAGAATGAAAATGAAATGCCATTCTTTTTTATTATAAAAGTAACCGGAATCAATTTCTTGATGGCGGGCCGTTCGTACTACCAGATTCCGCCGCCAGTAGCGCTTAGTGGCACACCTTCCAAGTCAGTCTGCCGACTGGCATCGTCGGCTAAGGTTCCAGCGGCGTATTGTGAATTTTTTCCCAAAGCGCATCAAAATCATTCCTTGTTTTTTGCAATGTCTGATTTGAGAGAACAGCATGCTGTCGTTACATTCTGTTTTCTTTTAGAGATAACGGCGGTGAAATCTGTTGTACTGCTTCAGGCAGCCTACAAAGAAGATGCTATGAAAAAATCAAAGGTCTACAAGCGGTTTCCTCACTTCAGGGCTGGTGAATGTTTGATTGACGACCAAACTCGCTCAGAGCGATCCTCAACCTCCTCGACTGATGAAAACATCAAGGGCAGGCGGCTGCTCAGGCAACAGCCTGAGCAGCCGCCTGCCCTTGAGGTACGCGCCGGTGCGCTACGAACGCAGGTGTATCGCCGGCACTACGACCAGACGGCAGAATCACCAGTATGTCGAGTTTGTGGTGAGATAACAAAACCATGAGCATGTCGTACTCTCGTTCGCCGGCCTGCACTCAAAACAACTATAGAGTTCGAACACGCAGAGTGAGTGCGCGCTAGCGTCATCACTCGGTTTTGGGCCCGCACCAAGCGCGGATTATACGCCCATGACACACGAAGGGTGCAAAAGGAGTGGTGGATACTTCCAAGAGAGGGCTTAAGTTTTGGTGCCTGCTGGTGCAGCAAAGGGGCTAACAACCCCAATAGGCCAGATCCCTCGCACTATAGAACCGCCCAATTAAAAGGGAACAGCCACAAATCCTCATCGTCATCATGATCATCGTCATCATCTTATTCATTTATATTCATTTATTCCAGCGGCGCCTACCGCGTCTCAGCTGTTCGTTTAGCCCCTTAAGCGTTCAGATGTAAATTTATGGACGCCGTTCTTCCACGGCAAATGTAGAGCAGACAACACGTGCTATGAAAGTTTTAAAAAAAAGTCTGTGTCGGAGAGGAGCCGGCTTGTTTCCAGTTTTCTGTGGATCGGGGTCATATACCTACATGCTGACGCGTTTTCGCAGAACTATTGAAGTCATTAATATTGGAAGAGGTGGACATGTCTCCTTTGACATGATCGTTTGTTCATTCTCCAGACACTTTTTGCTTACATTTTTGTATATTTTTATGGTATCGTAACAACCTGTTATCAAACCCCTTAAATAAAAAAGAATCCCCACTTTACCGCGAAACCATGTTGTATTAGTTTCAGCTTTAATATTTATTATATTAAAAATTGGAAACGGGTTTACGACCTTGCATCAAATGATACACCTGTGGAGGCTGTCCTCGTCGAAAACCTGAACCGCATGAAGTTTCGTTATTTTTTCTTGAGCACACGTGCCCACGGTTTATTGGGCAAAAAATTTGTTGTTACCTTTTCCTCCGTTCTAATTAAGGGCTGAGTTCAAGCTCCACGGGAAACTAAATTTATGTTTTCACTTTTTTTTTTAAGTGGAGAGATTGTAAAATATTACCAAAATATATATTGAGAGGTTTTCATTAGTTTCTTCTGCTGTAACATCTATAATATTGGACACCGGGAAAGAGAAATTAAGCGTTTTTTTTTTTTTTGTTTTTTTTAGTTCCGTTTGTTTGTTTTTCCGATGTTAACACTTTAAAGCTCAGGGTACAATAGTTTGGTCGCCCTTAAATTTTTATTTAAAATATTCGTCAGTTCCAGAGACCTTAGTTATTTCTTTTTCCTGAGACATAAATTTTATGACTAAAACTTTCAATCTCTGAAACGGCGAAACTAATTCCAGATATTTTCAAATCACAAAACTGCAGCTTGTTAATTGTTATACATATGTAGTAGTATTTTTATATTCAGAAAGGAAATGGTATAGCTTCTTTGATTGAAAACTATAATTGCTTTGGGAAGTAGCGCCAGTGCTCTTTCTTGTGGCATCTCTATATTTGGTACAAAATGGTTCAAGACATTTTCTATTCGGTCTTAACGTTCTTCTTTGTGTATTTTCCACTTTGTTTGTTGTTGAAAAACGTTTCATCGTATTATCATATTTTATCTGGTTTCAAAAGCGCAATTTTCCTAGTTCTTTATACACATAGTTTTGCAGATCAGTTTCTTCGATTAGCCAACTCATATTTCTGATTTTCCTTTTTTTGGATCGATTCTACTTTAGTTGTAGATATTTGGCACAGTGTTCATAAAACGTTATTTTATATTGAAGTGTGGATTTGCCCAGTGAATTGTATATTATCCTTAGTATAGATCGAGGGACCAGATTTTGTGTGTGATGCATCTGCGCCATTATTATCCTTCCTTCTTTACAGATTTGTTCTACGGGAATACCCCATTTAATGTTGGTCTATGTGCATTCTTAGGTAATTGACATTTTCAGCGTACTTCAGAGGGATGCATGAGCAATTATAGAAATTCTGCTTGCGCATTTTCATTAGTAATTCAGTTGGGATTTGTTTCCTGTAATCTCTGAAGCATAAAACTTGCATTTTCGGAATGTTCATAATTAGAGTTTCTCGCTATCATCCTTTTAAGTTATAAATGTATTCTTGTATCATCTTTACAGCTGGTTCGTAAAGTTTGGTGCACATAAAATCACTGTACCGTCTCCAAATTGATAGTGCTCACTTTTTTATTTTACCTGGGCTATCTCGTTATCGTATACATTTAAAAGTAGTGGACCAAGTACTGTACCTTGCGGTACTCCCTGCTTGACTTTCATTAGTCCGTTATATTTTGAGTCTAGGTATTTCATTCCGGTCATTTAGATAATTCTAAAATAGGTCATACATCTTTCCCCGAATACCAATACTGCATAATATGTTTAGTAATATGTTATGGTTTATTGTTTGAAAGGACCTACTAAAGCCTATAAATAAAGCTAGAACATATTTACTACAGTACATATTTTCACTTACAAAGTCAAAATTCTTCTAACAGGTCACACTGGTTTCTATATGCTCCCTGAATCAATTTGCGTGCCAGTTTATAGATTATATTTTAAAATATAGCTTAGAAGTATTTTATAAATATATGGTTTCATTCTATAATTAATCGCAGATTTTATGCACATTGGTATATTGTAAAGGTATTTCTTGACTCTTTTAGTCTTTTTTATATTGGCCGAACAATGGATTTTTTAAAGTTTCTTAGGAATATTGCTACTAAAAAATATACGAGCGTAGAATTGTAGTAGTGGAGGTTTTAATATATTGCCCTGGCATTTAATATATCTAGCTAATATTTGATTCGATCTCACTGCTTTATCAGTCGATGCTTAACTATTTCAATCACATCACCGTCATTCATATAGTCCAAAAAAGTAAGTACTATTTCATATTTGATTGCTTCGTTTTAGTATTTCCATGCAGCAAAGGATTTTGATTGATTGTTCGTATTCCGTATTCCAGCCATTTGCTAGTACTTCTAAGCCTTGTTCTGGTCCAAAGTTCGCTTAAATTGTGTCCTCGATTGTTGTTGTTTTCTTTCGTTCTCACAGTTGGATTTTTTAAATCCAGCACTGCGCAGCACCCCATGTTTCTGAAAACTTCGTCCAATAAAAGTTTGTTTTTGTAAATCTTATCAGCACTACGACTTGTGTCCTTATATTTGTGTTCTTCTTTATACTTGTCATTATTAGGGAAACGCTTACGTAATTGTCAAGCTTTCGATGTTGTTTTTTTTTAATCAAGTCATCAATTTTATTAGTCACCCACTGGTTCGCTTGTTTATGTTTTTGTGTTGCATATTTGAACAGGCTTTGCATAAATACCTTTGAATATGTTAACAGAATTATCGTATAATTCCTCTGGGTTTGTTCTTTAACAACTACGTTCCAGTCTACCCCTTCGATATATCGATCAACGTTTTATTGTTATTAAAAGAGCAATCATTATTTTTATTATTGGTATATTTAAACGAAATTCGCATAGGTTGATGCTGCGTCATAATGATCGTCTACTTTCTCGGAAATGGCTTGCTCTTTAGACTTACCCTCTCTAGCCCATATGTGTATATGATCTATACACGATGGTGTTTGTTTCCCTCCTGATATTTCTTCACTTATGAATTCGCATATTATCGATTTATATCCCCCCTGTGCCACGTCATCTAGGTATTTATTGTTACGTAAGCTCGGTTCTCTGGTGTCTACATTAATTTCCCCTCCAACTATCACGTCAGTGTCTTTGTTGTTATTTGACCAGTTATTGATATCATCTAAAAATGCATTTACATTACCATGAGGTGCTTGGTATATGCTAGCATAGAAGTTTATTTATTGTTTTATTTCATATTCATATAAAGAACCTCCATCGAAATGAACATAATTGTATTGCTTTTGGTTGCTTCCACTTTTTGATTACCATTAATCATGATTCATCCTCCCTTCTTCTCATCTATATCATGTGTAAACATCTCAAAATTATTCAGAAAAAAAACAAGGTTTCTTCATCCGATTTAATATTAGCTTCCGAAAATACCAGTTACGTCTATATTATGCAACTGGAGGTTTTACCAAGCTGTTTATTTTCTTGAAATGTTTTTAAGACTGCGAATATTGGCGTGCAGGAGAACAAAACAAAACTCGTTTTTAGTATCGATTTTACTTTCCCCCCACTTCACAAAAGAAGAATGCGTTTGGTTTCGGTTCATGACAAATCAAATATAAGCAACTGATAGCAAATGTATCTATATTTTTTTCAAGGTCACTTTCGTCCTTGATTTGAATAGTTGGTTCGTCTAGTTTTCGCACATAAGAGCAGCCTTCCTTACGCCACACAAAAACGAAGTCGAATTGTTTCGCATTTGTTCTCACATCAAAAAACAATATTTGGTTCGACGCGGTCAAGTTTTTTTGCTGATAGACATTATCTCCGTCGGTTCCGTTTCTCAATGTTTGCTTGTTTTGAAGCTACGCGTTGCGATCGTAGAGATTGATAAAACGCACAATCACCATTGGCGTTTTCTTTTCTTTGGTGCTGATACGATAAACTGCATCCAAACTATCAGTCGTTAATCTTGATACTTGTACCTGCTCAGCAATATTCAGTTTTTCTAAGAGATTTATGTTAGAGGTTTCGGCAAGCCTGTCCATTTCAAGATTATTTTTTGCGCACGTATTGCTCCAGCTTGTTTATTTCTTTCTTTCGTTGAGCCGTTTCGTGAGTCTTCCTCTCCTTTTTCGATTCGTTACTTCTTTGTTAGATCTTTAATCTCGCTTTCGTGCTCTTTATTTTTTTTAGCTCCTCATTCTAGTCGTCCGTCATTGATTGGACGAACTCTTTAGTTCTCATGGTGGTTTTTTTCATTGTTACTAGCCTATCTACTTGCAGTATGAGTAGTGCTAGTACTCTCAAGATGCTCATTATTTTGGTTAGCTGTTGTACAGTGCTAATCACACTTGTCTATAACGCGCGAGCGTGCGGCTTTCTCCGGGGAGCGCTAGACTGGTGGCATTCGTGGAACTAAGCTAGTCACGTGGCGCAACATGAAACGGCCCGCTCGAGGGGTGTCCTGCCCACTCTATCAGCTTGATAAGCGATAAAAGTAAAGTGCTTTATGATTTTTTTTTTTTTTGATGACGAAATTGTTGATACGCCTTCATGCCTTAGTGTGTTTATTGTTCGCGCAATGAATGATGTTTGTAAAATGCGTGCGAGCAGCCTTCCGCGTTCGCCGCCAGGTGATAGAGTGGGTAGGACGACACCCCTCGAGCGGGCCGTTCCATGTTGCGTCACGTGACTAGCTTAGCTTCCGCGAATGCCACCAGTCTAGCGCTCCCCGGAGAAAGCCGCACGCTCGCGCGTTATAGACAAGTGTGATTAGCACTGTACATACGGCCTTTCGTCTGTAGTTTGTCTATGTCCAGGGGTGCTCCGAGTTCTTACGTTTGCTCCCTTGCATGTTTGACATTTCCATGTTTCTTTAAACCCTGGCTCTTTCCCCGGACGGCGTTTCGAGTCACGCCTGCACAAGTACCAAGGTTGTATTTAAAGTGACAATCGTTGCATTCCAGAACATCATCGTGTTCTTCAATTAGTGATTTACATTTCAAGTATAATTCATTGTTGTCGTTCCTTTCGGACATTTCAAAGACACTTGCATGCAAGCAGTCAGCGACAGGGATTTTATACTCTAATTAGAAACTGGTATGTTTGCTTCCTGAAGAAGCAGGTGGTTAGTGTCTCGCAGATGGCTCTGTCACTGACTGCCCCTGTCGATGTTGCGTAGCCTCTTTTAACGCGATAGCGTCGAGGAGAACGTGTTGCAGAAAAGCTGGCGTCGGTAGCGTGGGGACGGGAAAATCCTGATTGGTCGTTAGGGTCATGACGTTACAGCCACATGACCTCTCGCTGGAATTTCAAATAAAAACCACAACGCTCACGTTTGGCTTGAGCGTTGTGGGACGTCACGCATAGAATTCAAGTGAATAGAAAACATTACGTTTTCCGCTGATTAATGGTCACCGCACGGCTCAAATTATATCACTTTGTAAAGTAATTCGTTTGTTTTAAAGACACATTTGAATAATTTTAAGCGGGTTTCGAAGGCACGACCCTTCGTCTGCGAACCAGACAGGCTACTGACAAGGCCATGTCCTCCGCACTTCCTGCTCACTGGCAGGAAGAACATGAGAAGCAAATTAAAAAGCAATGCGAACGGAGTCCGAGAACGCTATCTCGCTCCACTCTTAATGGCGAAGCTTAGCGTCCTCCAAGTTTCTGTAGTCTCGTGGACTTGGCGCCGCCTATGTCGCTACTGTCAGTGATGTAGTTGTCGCCGCGTTTTTCCAGATTTATGCTAGCTCCAGGTCTATGTACCTATACCTTGCAGTCTTTGGTGACGGTAGAAATGTGCCGCTTTTAGATGGCCGCAGTGGAGTCCGCGACAACGGCCGCGGCTTCAAACTCCGGCCGACGTGCCGACAAAGCGAGAAGACGCCCGCCGAGGGGGGCTCAGGGCGTTGCATTCCCGTGTCTCCCGGCTCGCTTTGTCGGCACGGTAACGAAGAACTTCCTTACGCGGCGACAAGGAGGTTTGAAGATATGCAGAGGGTGTGAGGTCATTAGTTTGAAGCCTAGTCATTAAAAACGTAAACGAGGTGAATGTAAACATTAAAAAAATGTAAACACCGAAAAACCTGGCATAAATAACGCGTCCATTTTTTTTTTTTTTTTTTTTTTTTTTTTTTTTTTTTTTTTTTTGCGGGGTGGCGGGACGATGAGGTCTGGCGTCGTTCGTCGCCGTGGTGAGGCTTTGCTGTGTAAGCGGCTGCAAAAAGCGCACCGGTTGTCCTTCCGCAGAGGTTTCATTTCACCGGTAAAGGTCGCGTGCATTACATTTCGAATTTTGCAGTAACTTGAAATAGTGATCCTCCGACTGAGAAAGCGATGAGTTTCGTTCCTCGGTCACCGTCGCGGACGACCCCATCAAAGGGGATCCGAGTGCACGGTTTCTGTGACTCTGTGCATTTCAAAGCAGATGACAAGAGTGTGTCGAAGAAAGTGTAGAGCCAGACCCCTCCAGAGAGAGTTTAAACGCGGGACCATCGGCACTAATCCCGCTCCTTAACGCCCTGGCTCCGAGTCAGGCGACTACTCCTTTTTGAAGAGTGGTTGTTTGGGCGAGTTAGTTTGACAGCTTATGCAAACTTGTGCACAGCAAGGACGAGGAAAAAAGGGAGAACAGGACACAACGAGGCGCAACTCTCAACTGATTTTTATTGAATAGTTGTTCCGGTATTGGTAGTCTGAACCATCGTCACAAAACAAAAAATGACAACAAGCAAAAACGACAGAAGCAAAGAAACAACCATCGCAGAGCATGAATGGGAAAAACACTGTCACGTTTTCAGGAAAACCAGTTCCTTCTCCGATAACGCAATCGAAGGCATAACGCATCCCCACTGTTGGATAAATGCGTAAAAATTGGAAAATGCAAGTCAACTTTGTAACACGCGAAATTGTAGAAGCCGAACATATTGATTATTTAGGAGACACGTGTGTTGTTTTGCCTTTGCATTGCTTGTAATAGGTGTGAACCTTCTCTCGCTTAACACACAAGGTTTATGAAGCGCTGACAAGCAGCGAGAACTAATTCATTACAAATATTGATCGCAGTATTCTGAAAACTATTTTGATCAATTTCTCTATGAATTTCAACGAACGGGTGACCCTACGAAAATTTCTGTCCTGACCGATCGAGGGTGTGGCGAGAGCGGAACAAAAAGGCTTGTGACATAATACGGCGTTGGGTGATTTCAAATAAGTTGGGGAAAAGGGTGGCATGTTGATATATTTCCTTTACTTGAAATTTCATACATAATTGCCTTATATTATGTGCAAACAGATCCGAGCACAGTTTTACATTGAAAAAATATATCCAGCCACAAACATTTCTGGGCCATAAAGAGGTGTCAACTTAAATATTAAATTAGAAGGTTCTATAATAGCGCACCCAAAAGCGTTTTGTATGAATACCCAACCGTCGTCGCCATTGCGTATGCTCCAAGCCGAAGACACGTTTTATATCGCTGCACGGCGACGACGCTATTTGTTTGCGTACGCAAAGCTTTTGGGTTCGATATTCTAAAACTTGTGAGTAAACGTTCAATAGCTCTTTAGAAACAATGCCGGCGAGCAGATACGTTCTTCAAGATAATATGAGTTGTTTACTCCATTACGTGTAGTTTATAAAAAGTTATTGTTTCATATAACTCCTACCCATCTTATGAGGCCTCCCTGATGCAGGTTCCTAAATGTTTCGCGTTGGTCGCCGCAGAGGGTCAACACTGTCGGAAAGAGTCACGCTAGGCAGCCGATACGAACCGCCGAAAGCTAACCGACAGGCCACGGCGCCACCCCGACGAGAACCTCCGACGCCTCGACGCCAAGAAGTACAAGTGCAGTACGTCTTCCGGAGCGACCCACTCCGAGGAAGACCGATGTGTGGAGGACAGCCGATCGACGCTCGTTGTGCCACCGCTGCGGGGAACCCTACCACATCTACCGCTGTTGCCCCTACCGGCAAATGGGGCTGCGCGGCTTCCATCCGAGCGACCCACGCCCACACTACGGTGAGCGACCACAGGATATTGAAGAGCTCCTTCGACGACCTCAGTCTCCCACGCCTGCAACCCGCCGCGGGTCTCGGTCGCCGTCACCACGACGGGCAGCTTCGCCGATGCACCGACCCCGTTGCGAGAGCTTGTCGCCCTTATCTCGCCGGAAAAACTAAGCACGGCAACTCCCGGAAGTAAAGTTGCCGTAGACAGACGACATATAAGAGCCTCCACAAACGCCGGAGCGCTCCCACTCTCCCGACGCCGCGCATTGCAACGACGCTCATGCAAACACTGCCTAACTACTTAAACATTGTTATTGACGGCCACGACGCATCTGCCCTGGTGGACACCGAGCAGACTACTCAGTCTTGAGTAGGAGGCTCTCACGCCGCTTTCGAAAAGTGACGACGTTGTGGGAAGGGCCACAGATATGAATCGCTGGAGAAGTCCTCATCGCGCCTGTCGGGAGGCGCACTGCTCGCGTCGAAACTCACGCCGTGACGTGTCCTGTGAAATGTTTAATTCTACAAGAGTGTGCCAGAGACGTCAATCCCGGAATGAACTTTCCGTGTGGATACGGCGCCGTCATTGACCTTGGAGAAATCAGATTGACGCTCCGGACCCCTGATCCACCTTCAGAAAGCCCACCACCGTCAGCCGCCGTCAAAGTCGCTGCCGACCATGTGAACCTAGGCCGCGATCAAGTGTTCTTGTACCCGTCGTTACCGATGCAGCTATCTGCGGCGAAGTTGCTCTGGAAGGCAACCTTCATGTGCTCCTGAGAACACACAGGGGAATATGGGCTGGGCACCTTTTGAGAGTAGAGAAGCGATCAGTAAAGTAAACTTTGAACAAAGACTGGCTCAAATTAAGGGTACACGGTGGGCAGGGAAAGTGTACAAGTATCTATATATGAAAAGTCCAAACACTAAGTTGACAAATCTAACTTACAAGCTGAGATCTAAATACATTTAAAAAGATGGGGCCGATCAGAGCATATCAGTAGAAAAGAGAGTAAAGGAAACTTACAGGAAATAGTGGAAAGAGAGAATGCAGGGGAAATCAGTTTTAACAATATACAGGGCACAGAAACAAGAAATAAAAAAGGAACAGTTGTAAGATAATTCAATGGGGAGCTCATTGCTGTTTGAACTAGAACTGGGGTGCTAAGAATGAAAGCGTATAGGGCGAAATTGCACGAAATAGACACCCTATGCGACGTATGCAACCGCTAAAGGAAAACTATAGAACATCTAATTTTAATGTGCACGAGGTTTCGTCCCACCCTTTTTTTTTCGGGGGGGGGGGGGGGGGGGAGGGGGTGACTACGGATTTGGAGGAGGCACTGGGATTTGCAGGGTAGGGGAGGGGTGGAAATATAAATAAAAATAAGCTATGGGTTCCGTTGGCAGGTCCCTGGGTGTTTTGCCATCGTTGTGCGTCCATGGATTGCGCCAAATAACGAAGGCAATGAGCAAGGAACCATCTCAAAAATAAATTTAGTGTTGTAAACAACAAAGAACAAGATGGAAGCTGCTGCTGTTCTCCGCCATTTAGCCACCCCTGAGAAAGAAACCAACCAGATTTTAAAATGCTGGGCTGAACCTTTTTAGGATTTTGGTTGTAGTTCTTTTTTCTCCCATCCAGTTAAATTTAATGTTCTCGTTCAAACCACAGTATGCATGAGAACGCAAAGAAATTTTCACAGACAGAGTTACACAGATATAAAACAGGGGACTACGAATTGTGATGCCGGTAATTACAATGTCTAAAGATTAATATGACGCTATGCAGTTTTTTTCTCGTTTCTTATGGCACCTTTGTGTACGCGGATGGTGCGCCTTGTTGCGCGCGCCTTTTTTTGCGTCGGTAGCAAAGGGCCTTCTGAAAGCGGGCCGCGGGCAGGGCTTCATTCGAAGGGCCGCGGCCAGCCACGGGCCGGTCAGAAAACCTTCGCGGGCCGGAATTCGGAGATCCTTGTTGTAGTTCAAGGTTTTTACTTGAGCTACCTCGTAGCGCTCGTTCAAGCCAGACGCGAAGCGGTAGTCGTTCAATCCTTACCAGCAGGCCTGCCATTCTAAAGTCTTGCCAAAGTGGCGAACATGCCTGACGAATGCGGCATTCCGCTCGCCGCTTGCCATGTAACCGCCGGAGTGTTGAGCTGTCGAGTTTGTCGAACGTCAGCATAAACACCTTCTGACACCCTGTAGCGTGGTTCACTGAATTGGGCCAACGTTATCAAAGAAAGAGGGAGAGAGTCACGCTATCCTGCCAAGACCAACAAAGATCAAGCTCCCTTTATTCTCACACTTCACAATATGTACACTTGTGGCGCCCGGCAACAGCTGCGATCATGCTACAACAATGACGTCACTTCTATGTGATCGGATATCATTTCAAGCGCTGATTACCAGCGACTGCCAGCGCTACGTGAGCTGGTTTGGCCTTCACTTAGGACGGAACGACAGCGTCACCAGCTAACACCACAAATTAAATTAATTCTTCTGAAGAGCCAAATCCAGAAACCCTAACTAAGACAATGTTTACTGAAATTCACAGTACATCTGTGAACTCATTGTTGTCAAAAAATTATTCATCTAAAATCGGTCATATTATGCAAGAAAACCAACGCAAAAGTTGCGGCGGTACCGGGCTCAAAGATAGTCCGATGAGCAAACATTCCTGTACATCTCAGTTTCGCTTCACATAAATTTGACCTTTTTTTTAGAATAATACTCGTCAAATGCCTAAGAACGCTTAGCCATAAACAAAATTTAAAAAGGTTAACACCCCAAATATATTTCATTTAAAAAAACGAGCTCATATTATCGTTAGAACATTAAAGTCGAGAGCAGCATATCTCTAGCGAAACGTCAAACAATGAAATGTGCCTTACTCAGCAGCCTGGCCTCATGACCTTTCATGACACTTTTGAAAATGTCAAACTATCACTTGGTTTCAGCTTATTTTCTTATTTGTGGCAATTAAGTAGTAGTATAACCATCAAAATATTTCGTGCAACGGTATATTTAGAGAGTAATTCGTTAACTTTATTCATACACTTATAAATTGAGGTGTTTTGTAAGCCTTCTTTATGTCTAGAACAAAATTGATGATGCCAAAAAAAACATCCTGTCCTACCACGTGAATCCACTCGTATGTATAGATAATTCAAAAATATACTAAATTTGCTTTTTAACCATCTTGAAAACAGTCTGCCTCGAAACTGTGTTTTGGGACTTCGCTATATATATGGGTGTTTTCATCTCAAATCGGACAGGCTAGAAGGGTCTAATTTTTAATTTTCACGAAAAATATATATATGTTTTGGGGGTATTTTTCAAATGAAGGAGGGCGCAAACCGCATGTTTTCCAGATTTTTTGCTCTCGAGTTACAAGCCGTAGAAGCCGCAGTGGCAGAAACTAAAGCTTTTGCCTGCCGTCGCAGGTCGCGTGTTTGACACCCTTTTCTGGCGCTATTGTTTTCTCTACACCCTTTTAACTCCCCCCCCCCCTCATTTAATAGGTATTATAAAGATACTTTGATGTATTCACATATTTTTAGGAATTTGATTGTTTTCTAAAAAAACATGTCAAACTCGTCACTCCGGTCGCTTTTCGGTCAAATTTGACAGGTCATTACTTTGTCTGTACTTAAAGTAAATTTTCTTTCTTTGGCTATACAGAAAGCCCAAAGCAAGCCCATTATAGATATAATAATATCATTATGATATGTCGAATAGCGGCTCCGCTACCTTTACGTAAACGTTGTAAGAAATAACAAATGTTGAAAGTTTGAGGTCCATTTTCTCAAAAACACCATTTTTGTAAATTTTCATTTTTTAAAAATATTTTAGACATATTAGTCGACTACGAGAAAAAACAGACTAGAAATGTAATATATTGGTTGTATGTCATCTGTTTGAGCCGACATCGCATGAAATGTGTGAACATTTGTTCTTTTTCACAACGTTTACGTGAAGGTAGCGGAGCGGCTACTCGGCAGATAATAATGATATTACTATATTTATACTAGGCATGCTTAGGGCTTTCTATATACAGTCGAATCTCGTTAATTCAAACTCGAGGGGGACTGAAAATTTGTTTGAATAAAGCAAAGTTTGAATTACCAGGAGTTTCCTCCCATACAGACGCATAGGATGGGACCTGCATGTTAGTTTGAATTATCCGCAAGTTTGAATTAAGAGAGTTTGAATTAATGAGAGTCGACTGTAGCTAAAGAAATAAAATGTACCTTAAGTACAGACAAAGTAATTATCTGTCAAAGTTGACCGAAATTCGACCTGAGTGACGAGTTTGACATTTTTTTTTTAGAAAACAATCAAATTATTAGAAATATTTGAATACGCCAAGGTATCTTTATAGTATTTATTAAATTAGGGGTGAAAGTTAAAAAGGTGCAGAAAAAAGACTAGTGCCAGAAGAGGGCGTCAAACACGCGACCTCCGACGGCAGGCAAAAACACTAGTTTCTGCCACTGCGGCTTCTACACTTCGTAACTTAAGAACAAAAAAAATCTGGGGAACATGCGCTTTGCGTCCTCCTTCATTTGAAAAATGCCCTCAAAGCACATATTTTTTGTGAAAATTAAAAATTAGACCTTTTTAGTCTGCTCGATTTGAGATGAAACCTCCCATACCGGGCAGGCTGAAAGGGTCCAGTTTTTAATTTTCACGAAAAAAATGTATGCTTTAGGGGCATTTCTCAAATGAATGAGAGCGCAAACCGCATGTTCCCCAGATTTTTTGTTCTCGAGTTACGAAGCGTAGAAGCCGCAGTGGCAGAAACTAGTGTTTTGCCTGCCGTCGCAGGTCGCGTGTTTGACATCTTCTGCTGGCACTAGTGTTTTTTCTACACCCTTTTAACTTTTTCTCCTCGTTTAATAGGTACTATAAAATGCCTTCACGTATTCAAATATCTCTAATAGTTTGATTGTTTTCTAAACAAAATGTCAAACTCGTCACTCAGGTCGAGTTTTGGTCAAATTTGACAGGTCATTACTTTTTCTGTACTTAAGGTACATTCTATTTCTTTGGCACTATAGAAAGCCATAACCATGCCTAGTATAGATATAGTAATATTATTATGATCTGCTGAGTAGCCGCTCCTCTACCTTCACGTAAACGTTGTGAAAAATAACAAATGTTCACACATTTCACGCGATTGCGGCTCAAACAGATGACATACAACCCAAATATTACATTTCTAGTCTGTTTTTTCTTGTAGTCGACTAATATGTCTAAAAGAATTTAGAAAATAAAAATTTACAAAAATGGGGTTTTTGAGAAAATCGATTTCAAACTTTCAACATTTGTTATTTCTTACAACGTTTACTTGAAGGTAGCGGAGCGGCTAGTCGACAGATCCATAATGATATTATTATGTCTAAAATAGGCTTGCTTTGGGCTTTCTGTAGAGCCAAAGAAAGAAAATTTACCTTAAGTACAGACATAGTAATGACCTGTCAAATTTGACCGAAAAGCGACCGGAGTGACGAGTTTGACATGTTTTTTTAGAAAACAATCAAATTCCTAAAATTATAGCATACATCAAGGTATATTTATAATACTGCCGCCCGCAGAGCCGAGAAGGCAACGCTTGGTCACGGTCTTCTAGAAGATTCCCGGTCATTCTCGCAGCAGACGTAACTTTCCCTCTCCTTTGTTATTCTCGAAAGTGCCAGTTCATCCTCGCCCCGAGCGCGCGACGCTCGAACCTTCTTTGCCGAACTTTCGAGATAGTGACGCACGGTTGATAAGGAGCTGCCCGCGACCTTGTCGAGTCAGTCCCAGTCTCGCTCGCGCTTTCTGTTTCGCCGCCAAGTCGCCGCCTGCTTTTCTCCTCCCTTAACGCTCTTTCGTTACTTATTTTGTTGGCACAAGTTCGCCCATTAAACCTTTATTTTCAGTTCAATTTTCGCCTTCTCGCCGCCTTAATTCATGACATTTCTGGTGGAGGTGCGTGGTACAAAACCCGTGCAGCGTACCCCTACAAGGAACTTGGTCAGCAAGCCCCATTTCCCGATGACCTTTGGTTGAAGACTCAGAGCATCGTGACAGCTGCCGTCTTCAAGGGCAAGCTCCTGAACTCGAACCCCTACCGTAGAATTCAAAGAAGACGGCGACGATGACCGCTCCGCCCGTCGTTGTCCTGCCCGTCGCCCCCCGGTCGCCGACACCTTTCCATGGCGAAATCTATGAAGACGTCGAGGACTGGATCCTTCACTATGAGCGCGTGGCCCGCCACAACGGATGGAACGCCGAGCAACGCCTCCAGAACCTCTACTTTTCGCTGGTGGGTACTGCGAGGCATTGGTTCGAGAATCACGAGGCTTCGCTTACGTCGTGGGATGTCTGTGTGGCCGAGTTGCAGCGGACGTTCGCCACCCTATATCTCCTTCGGACGAGGACGCAAGGTCCCAACGAAAGCGTCACCAGCTTCGTTCAAGACGTCCTGCGTCTGAGCGCACGTGCCGACCCACAAGCCGCCGGCGACAACAAGCTGCGCGTCCTCATGCGCGGGGTGAGGGACGACATCTTTGGGGGCCTCGTCCGCAACCCTCCAACCACCGTCGATGCGTTTGTCATGGAGGCAACGAACATGGAGCGCGCCCTCCAAGCACGCGCCTCCTACTACCAACGACATCCAGGCGTCGTTGCCTCCATGCTGCTTAACGACGAGATCGGCGCCCGTACCCGGGACATCCGTGAGGTTATCCGTGACGTCGTCCGGGAGGAGCTCCAAAAGTTGCTACTGCGGCCAGTCCTCCGGCATCCCTCTCCATCGCTGAGGCTGTCCGTGAAGAAATTCACCGGACACTCCGGCCAAAGGTTCCCGGCACCATGGTGGCGCAAGAGGAGCCGACACTGAGCTACGCCACCGTAGCCCGCCAACCGCCGCCTGTTGCCCATCAATACCAGGCGTCATCTCGACGGGACAATCCAACGCCGCAAATCCTTCGACGCCAAGAACAAGCCCAGGACGTTCGCCCAGAGCGACCCTCGCCGAGGAAGACCGACGTGTGGCGAACCGCCGACCGACGCCCGCTCTGCTACCATTGCGGGGAAGCCGACCATGTCTACCGCCGTTGCCCGTACCGGCAGCTGGGGCTACGCGGCTTCCACCCCGACGACCCGCGAACGCGCTACGGAGAGCGACCTAGGGACATCGACGAATATCTCCGCCGTTCGCCATCACCAGGACCGTCTCCCCACCGCGGTTTCCGATCGCCGTCACCGCAACGCCCTGCATCGCCTCAGCGTATAGGTCCCGCCGAGAAATCCTGTCCCCCCTGCCTCGCCGGGAAAACTAAGTGCGGCAATACCGGGAGGTGGTATTGCCGAGGACGAACGACGCCAATATCCTCCACAAACGTCGGAGGGCTCCCACACTAGCGACAAGACGGATCAGAACGACGCTTCTGTGACGGTGTCGAATAACCTCGACGTTACCATCGACGGCCAAGACGCGAAGGCACTCGTCGACACCGGAGCAGACCATTCCGTTTTAAGTGGGAAGCTCTCTCGCCGCCTTCGGAAAGTGATGACGCCGTGGGATGGCCCGAAATTACGAACCGCCGGCGGACATCTCATCACACTAGTGGGAAGGTGTACTGCGCGCGTGGACATCCACGGAGAGACCTTCCCCGTGAAATTCGTCGTCCTCAAAGACTGTTCGAGAGACGTCATCTTTGGCATGGACTTCCTCTGTGAGTACGGGGCGGCGATCGACCTTGGAGCAAACAGGTTGACGCTGCGAAAGCCCGTGCTATATCCGGAGGGATCCAAAACGTCGCCAACCGCCGTTCGAGTCATTGCGGACAACGTGAACCTGCCGCCACGGTCGAGTGTTCTTGTGCCCGTCGTTACCGACGCAGTTGCCAGCGGGAAAGTCCTTCTGGAAGGCAACGTCCAACTGCTTCTCGGAAGAGGATTAGGCGTCGCAAGGGGCGTAGCAGAGCTGCAGGATGGACGTTGTGTGGTCCTCGTGACGAACTTTCGACCGGAGGCGCAGCATCTCACGAAAGGTGCCACTATAGGACTCGTCGAGGAACTCCGGGCCGACGCCGAAATCGCCGCGATCTCCGACGAGCCCTCGCCATGTCAGCCGTCCAGTACAGTGCCGCCTCAGCTCGACGTTAACCCCAAGCTCAGCACCACGGAACGACGACAGCTCGGAGACCTCCTCGCCGAGTTCGACGACTGCTTTGCGACGACGTCGAGGGTGCGCCAGACAACAGTTGCGAAACACCGCATCATTACCAACGAGGACGCGCTCCCTCGGCCGCCGTACCGGGTCTCCCCGAAGGAACGGAAGGCCATTCATGAACAAGTACAGGAGATGCTCAACGACGACATCATTCAGCCTTCGAGCAGCCCGTGGGCCTCTCCAGTCGTGCTTGTAAAGAAGAAAGACGGAACGCTTCGATTCTGCGTTGACTACCGGCGGCTCAACGTGGTCACCAAGAAAGACGTGTATCCGCTCCCCCGCATCGACGACACGCTGGACCGGTTGCGCCACTCCCGATACTTTTCGTTGATGGACCTTAAGAGTGGTAACTGGAAGATCGAAATCGACGAACGGGACCGAGAAAAGACTGCCTTCGTCACGCCCGACGGACTGTTTGAGTTCAAGGTGATGCCCTTCGGACTGTGCACGGCGCCGGCAACGTTCCAACGTGTCATGGACGCCGTCCTGGCAGGCCTCAAGTGGCAGAGCTGTCTCGTTTACCTCGACGACGTCGTGGTATTCTCGGCCAACTTCGACGAGCATTTGCGACGCCTTCGTGCCGTTTTTGAGGCAATCAGGACCGCAGGACTCACCCTCAAGCCGACGAAGTGCCGGTTTGCCTACGACGAACTGAAGTTCCTGGGCCACGTTGTGAGCAACGAAGGTGTAAGTTCTGACCCTGAGAAAACTCGCGCCGTAGCGGCCTTTCCACCGCCCACCGACAAAAAGGCCGTCCGAAGGTTCCTTGGACTTTGCGCATACTACCGACGATTCGTTCAGGATTTCGCCAAGCTTTCTGCGCCGCTAACGCGCCTTACGAAAGACGCCGTGAACTTCGAATGGGGTGGAGAACAACAACAGGCATTTGATGAACTAAAGCGACGGCTCCAGGCACCGATTCTCGGCCACTTCGACCAATCAGCCGAAACGGAGGTCCACACGGACGCCAGTAATACATGACTCTGAGCGGTACTGGTTCAATGACAAGACGGTGCGGAGCGCGTGATCGCATACGCTAGCCGGACGCTGTCGAACGCGGAACGCAATTACTCGACGACCGAGAAGGAATGTCAGGCCGTCGTCTGGTCCATCACGAAATTCCGCCCATACTTGTACGGGACTCCTTTTCGGGTGGTCACCGACCACCAGTCGCTGTGTTGGTTAGCGAGCCTGAAGGACCCATCGGGACGCCTCGCTCGGTGGAGCCTACGACTGCAAGAGTACGACGTGACCGCGGTCTACAAGTCAGGCCGAAAACACAGCGACGCCGACTGCCTGTCCAGAGCCCCTGTCGAGTCAGCTACTGGATGTGCCAAAGACAACGACCACGACGTCGACCACTTTCTTGGCGCGGTGAGCATTCACGGTATGGCAGCACTCCAGCGGGACGATCCTGAGTTGCGTGCACTGATCGACCACTTGGAGGGACGAGGGGGTACGATTCCCCGAGCCTTCTCGCGTGACCTGCCAAGATTCGCCGTCTGGAGAGGTCTCCTCTATAAAAAGAACTACGGGGACAACAACTTGACGTGGCTCCTGGTCATTCCTGCTAGTCTTCGAGATCTTCCAAGCCTGCCACGACGACCCAACATCTGGTCACCTTGGCTATAGTAGGACTCTTGCACGGATCCGAGAAAAATACTACTGGCCCAAGCTCCCGAAGACTGTCCACCTCTACGTCCGTTCGTGCCACGAAAGCCAACGACGCAAGAAACCACCGACGAAGCCGGCAGGTCTCCTGCAACCGATCGCGCCCCCGACTGCACCATTCCAGCAGGTTATAATTGGAATGGATCTTCTCGGACCTTTCCCACCGTCGGCGCAGGGAAACCGGTGGATAATCGTGGCAACTGATTATCTCACCAGGTACGCCGAGACAAAAGCACTCCCGTCGGGGACCGCCGTGGAAGTAGCCAAATTCTTCGTGGAGTCTATCGTCCTCCGACACGGCGCCCCCCAAGTGTTGATTACGGACCGAGGATCTTCGTTTATGGCGCAACTGACACAAGAGATACTCCGCCTGAGCCACATCGTAATATCCTATTATCAACATCTTTTAAATCAAAAAGAATTCCCACTTTGCAGACAAATTAGCGTTTATTAGTTTTAGCTTTAATCCTTATATAAACAAAAGTTTGTAAATTGGTTTATGTTCAGATACTCGAACCATTTTATTACATCCTTGCATCAAATAGCCCATCTGTGCAGATGTCCTCGTCGAAAGCCTGAACAAAGCATGCACATAAGTTTACAATATTTTCTTTATCACACGTACCCACCGTTCATAGGGAAAAATCTACTTTGATGTTACATTTTTTTCTCTCAAATTAAGATCTGAGTCGATTTATAAGCTACACGTGAAATCATTTTTGTTCTGATAGCTTTTTGTTTTAATTGGCAAGTGTAAAATATTTTAGAAAATATATTGAGATGTATTGATTGGTCTCCTCTGCCGTCACTTCTAAAATATTAGGCACCTAGAGAGGGAAGTTAAACATTTGTTTTATTCTAGTGTTGTTCGTTTGTTGTTGTTGTTGTTGTTTTGCAAAGTTTAAAAATTTAAAGTTTAAGATCCAGTGGTTTGTCCCCCTTGAATTTTTATTCAAAACTTCCGTATTGCTCCAGCGACCTTGGTTATCTTTTCTTTTTATACCTAATTTTTGTGGCTAAAAATATTAATCTCTGAAACGGTTAATCTTATCCCAGATAGAACAACCCTGGGCCTTCGATGGCAAGGCACGAGTAGGCCTAATCGAGACAGGTCTGCATATTGAGGGTGGCAGAGCGCCGCGAAAACACGTCCGCTCTCGTCGTTCCCTTCTCCTATCTCCTTCTCGATCACGCAGAGGAGTGACGCAATCTAGCTGATGAAATAATGGCTAGTTAAGGGTGGTCATCGTGAGGCATTAGCCACAATCAGGCATACTCTTCACTCGTTATATTCTTATCTAGAACAAATCCATAGATGGGGCGGGTAGCATGATAATTGCGAACTCGTAACTTTAGATTTTATAACATTATAAAAAATATACACAATCATTCGAGACAGTCATCACCGCCACCACATTTTTATTGAATCAGCACCCGTTCTTCGTTGACAAACGTTGTCCCGTGTCCCTAGCAGCACTCGTCGTATATCTAATACTTGGGCCCCGTGCCGCAAAGAAGCGCGAAAATAAATTCACAACAGGTGGTGTTCTTGCCAAGCTGAGAGTCAGGTACCAAAAGAGAGCACGTGGAATCTGCATAATTTCAACAGTTTAGATTTTACTGGATGTTGGCACACACCGTTTTGATGATTAAAAGGAACCTAAACATTCTGTGAACTGAAGCACTCATTCTAAACTAAAAATTACACCATCTTCCCGAGGGGAACCATGGGGTGATGCGGAGCATCGCGGATCGTTGTTAACGGTGTTATTAACGGTGTTAGTAACGTTGTTGAACTTCACGGTACCGAACCTCGGTTCTGCTGCTCGACGTTCACGAACCAACGCGGCTTCCCGTTCTCGAAAGTCGGGTTCCGCCGCTCGCTTCGTACGTTTGCGTTGAACTTCACGGTCCCGAACCTCAGGTTCTGCTGCTCGAAGTTCTCGAACCGCCGCTGCTTCACGTTGTCGTAGTTCAGCATCCGCCGCTCGTCGTTGGCGAATGGACGCCGCTTCTCGTTGCCGTAGTTCAGGGTCTGCCGCTCGCTTCAAGCGTTTGCGCTCAGCGTCGCGTGCCCTTCGCAGCTTTGTCTTCAGTGGACGTAGCGTTGCTGTTAGTTTGTGGGGTGGTGCTGACGCTTGCTTGCGCCAACCCACTAACTGACGGGACTGTTGCTTCCATCACACTTCATCGGAAGAACGGAGTGAAGTGGAGTCAACAGCGGTGAACTGAACGCGCGCAGCGCGCTACCGCTGCTTATATTCACACTTGAAGGAGAGGAGACTAGAGGAGGAAAGTTGCGCATGCGCGCGCAGTGTGAGTAGAAGCGAACGCACGCGAAGAGAGAGAGAGAGAGTAACGCGCAGCTGTTGGAGAGAGGGAAGGAGGAGAGTTGCGCATGCGTAGTGTGAGTGCGTACTACGACGCCGCGGGACATAGACCTGAGCAAGAGATGCTCCGCATCTAAAAGGAATTCAACAGTGCTATATGATTTTTCACATTCAAACTCTCAAGCACGATGGCAATTCTACCGAATGAAATATCCGTTCCTTTTTTTCACTCGCCAAGCGCCAGGCTTGCGAAGGAAGAAAAGAACGGACTAAGATGACAGTGCGTTGATCTGCATGTGATCTCGGACATAATCATAGTCTCAAAGGATGCGGAGCAAAACGTTGCAGGAATTTCGAAAAACTCAAAATAAGCAAAAGTGGAACCGTACATTGTTTGTCAGCATTAGGTGCATAAGACGCAATTGCTGTATTCATAAAATATTTTCATTTCAAAGTAACTCGTTGCTTGCAGCAGGACTTTTACTTGTTTTACGCCAAAAGAAAAACTTGACAGATGATAAAAACGCTTAGAACGAGAGCCATTTCAGGCAGACTAGAACACCCGGATGGGACGTACAAGATTAAGCCCAAAATTTTCTCAGCAACGAATGCAACCTCAAGCACCTATATCGAAGTACGGATGTACATATATTTCTTACAAAAGCTCTCTTTCTCTCTCTCTCTCTCTCTCTGCGCGGCCGACGGAGTTTTCAAACACATGGGGCTCTATGGCACCAGAAACCGAAAACAGGCAAAAATAGGCTCCATTTTCCCATTGAACTTTTTCAGAAAATCACTTATAACTTTTGATTAAGTTATCGGGTCGGGCTGAAACTTTGGCATCCGATTGTGACCTCTAGCTCTACCTTTGGGCGGAGAATGAGCGTTCGGCGATGCCTAGTTTATTTTTGCGGTAAAAAAGACCGTGTAAATTTTCTTTTGTGACACCCTATATATATATATATATATATATATATATATATATATTTGTTCCTTTTTTATTAAGAAAGGGCGTTAAACTTACTGTTGAGGAAGGTAGTTCTTGCAACGGTGCGTTTGTTACATTCCACATATGCGGCGTATATCTTCAGTTTGGCGCTTGCTGCTGCTATGAAACAAATATTGGGAAGATTTATTAAACGCGGTTCTAACAGTTAGCTTTTTTTATTATTATTCAAAATTAATCACAATACCGTTACACCCCAAAACGGAGGCAGAATATTATACTACAAGCTGAAAAAACACCATAAATTATTTCAAATGCATTACAAAAACAATATGCACCCAGACGAGCGAGATTGAATATTATATGATCATATAAAAAACCCATATGACATATAAATTCTTTCTCAATTAAACGCGCACAAGTCAGTTTAATGCTCGGCCATGGTTATTTACTATACCTACCCTGTCAGTTGACACATAAATGACATTGGTTTCTTCCACCTGTTTTGAAGATTTTTTTTTCATCTAGTAATATATATACAATATAAACGTGGTGCACAACACCGACGATATTTGTGGTCTGCGTGGTATTCGTGTACAAGTTATGGGAAATTGTCGTGAGGCTCTTAATATTGTTAAGTCCGCTGAAAAAAAAAATGAATTCTTAGATTTTCGTTTGTATCAGCCTTTCATACGGTATTATGGGCTATAAGTCGTACGAGTGCATATGTTTATTTGTTTTTCAATACGAACGGTTTTACCTAATTTTTAGTTAGAGCGCAATGACGTCGTTTTAACGCTTCTCCCAACAATCTGTCCTTGTACCAGTCGCGCTGTAAATTATGATGAATTCCAATCATGAGATTTCAAGCAGAATAAACCAACTTCCTCAACATCTTGTTTGGCTTTATGCTAAACTGTTGACGCTAAACTCCCATATGGGCTACAGCAGTATACATTTCAGCCATGTATACCAGGTGCAGGAGTAGTAAAACTTAAGATGTTCTTGGCCGTGTGCCCAGAAGACGACTCAAGGAACGCGGTTGCTTCTCTGAAACAAAGGGTGCCTAATCAATGCATTAGAAATCAAATATATACAAGCGATGCAACACTTCTTTAAAATCCAATAAAGCACGTATAGAATTTTGATGCGCAGGACGTATAAAACATCCGTAAATATAGTGCTCGAACCAATGACAATCGCAGAAGACAGATTATAGAAAACGAAACATGTTTTTTCTTCCACTTACAGTCAGAACAAGCGGTCACGTGATCTGGTACCGAATATTTTTGGTCAATGCTCATCACAGCCACGTGCTAATGATTGCAAAGCGAAGGGTACGTGCTAAGGGCCAATTTTTGTTATCGTTTTGCTATTCCCGTCATTGCGGCGAGACCTTAATTGATTGTCCGAGCACAAATCGAGTTTTCACGCAGTGCTCGAGTTCAATAGTTTAGCCGCATAGAACAAACGTTATCATAGAGTAATTGGTCCGGCTACGTAAACACTGCGACACCTTAACTACGACATCAAGTTTAGCGAGAGGCTAAAAGAAAAAGTTCGCGTCTATCTTCAAAATTGCACCTCAGCAAAAACTTTTTTTTTTATTTATCAGTGGCTGTATGCGCGAGTTTACTCTGGTCCCACTAGTGCAAGTAAGTTTTTGTAAAGTGAGATATAATATAATACAATTTTTATTCGCGTTCCCCTTAATTCCATACCTTCAATAGAGTACTGTCGAATGCCATAAAACGAAAGCTACTATTTTCAACATCTTGTAAACCCGGAGATGGGAAACGATAAAAGAACGGACGAACACAACTATTTTCAACATCTTGTAAACCCATCTCAGGGTTTACAAGATGTCGATTGATTACCAGCTCGCCTGCACTCTCTCACTGCTTACTATTTTCAATTTCTTTTCTTTGGATCCTATTGGTCCGTTTTTTTAACCTATTTATTGATTCAATTTTAAGGGAGCACGTGAAGGAAAATATACGAGAACGTGAAGGAAATATATGAAGCATTTCAACTGAGAAGTCGTGGGCACGTTAAATCCGTAAACCCAAGCTGCTCGGAGTTAATAGAAAAGGAGAGTCGCAACGCGGATCAAATACTGCATATGACAGTATTAATAAAGTGCTACATGGATCTGTACGAACAAATCCCATTTATTGGAGATGCGCTCCACGTGTTCCGCATAAAGTGGAAGTCGTAGATTTTAGAAATTGTGAACAGGTAAAATTTCCTTAAATCGATCTTTGGTCAAATATTTGGCGTCTTAATGTATTTTTAGGTCTTCGTATATATTTAAATAATTTTCGTTAAAAACTGAACATGTTTTACACGGGTTAAACTTTTTTTAAGTCTGCGATAACGTCTACTTTATTTAAAGTAAATATATAACCTAAAAGAATATAGACCAGTCATGTTCATTATTTCTCCATGCTTTATTTCTTGTGAGTTCTAAAGTTATGTTTCAGTTAATTTAATGTTGACATTTCAATCGTAACTTGCGTTTCTTCAAGAATTCAGCGGACAGTATATTGCACCAGGTTCAAATTGTTAAAATAAAAATCGTTGAAGAAACCTAACGTCTGTGGGAACAGTAATTGCTAATAAAGCTGTACGTCCTTATATTTTTCGCCAGTTGAAGATACCATGGAGAAAAAAGTTTTCAGTCGACTACAAACTCATTCAATAGGCTGTCAAAAATAATTTGGATAGATTAGCTCCTATCGATAAGGGCTTAGTCACACCTTCTATCTCTACTTTCTAACCAACAGTATCAACTGACAAAAAAATCCAGAGCAACCAATTGCTAAAGCAGGAACTATTTAAAATTTACTCCGACTGAAACGCATTCAAGGTTTAGACATCAAAAATAATTCTGAGTTTCATCATTGTTTCATCATCTATAATTAGGGATGCTGCAATTTTTTTTTTTTTTAAGGGTACTCAGTTAAATATCTAGTGGTAACAACCACCGAATGAATAGACCCTGCTCAAAGCCGGCGCCAAAAACTGTCCGCCATTGCTTGCTCACATACTCTGAGCATGTGTTGGACACAAGCGCTGACGTCAGCGTTCGGCGATGACTCGAATCCAATCACGCGCTTTGTGTCCAAGCAATGGCGACCGCCAATGTTGCTTGACGAACTTTTGAAAAGGTCTATTGTGTTAGAATGACCGCGCCCATTACATTTTTCTGACGCTCTCTGAGCCCTATGGAACAACCGACGTAAGATCTCTACAGCCCCACTGCGACTGAAGCTTGCCAATTACTAAACCTTCGCCGGGTCTTATCTGAATTACGCTTCATTTCTTTTCGACCCCATCCTGTTAAAGGGTGTATATATACTTGAAATAAAACTAGGATTAAAGCTAGATTCACTCGCAATTGGCAAAGAACCGCATATTAGCATGAAACAAGGTATCTTTGTGCCACTTCGCCGTGGCGAGTAAACACCAGTTTTAAGAACGGAAAAGTGATCAGGGAGTCCCGCACATATAATGATACATCATTATTTTTGTTTTTCCTGGTCAATGATTGATGGTAATTAGTTACCGAAAAAAAACACAGCTGCTAGTAACAACGTCGAAACATTTATTGCAAAGTTGGAGGTTGCAATCTCGTTATATTCCGGTACATGTGGCTTTATTGATGTCGCTTTTGCAATATATTGTTTTATATCTCGTTATATTGCTGTTGTTTGTGTGTTTTTTTATTTTATATTTATATATCGTTGACTTTTACGTGGGCTAAAATGTGTCTGCAGAATTAAGAAATAATTCAATATTGGATGAACAGTCACATTTCATAGACTAGACTTTGGAAGACGTCGATGAAGACGTCGTATATGTGTTCTGTTGATTAAATTAGGGGAGGGTTATACGAAGATTTTGACGAGCGTGTTGGGACAAGTGTAACAGTAAGAAAGCACAAAACAAACAGAGGGGCAAAAACAGACATGTACAAGCTTTCAGAAGCTTGTACATGTCTGTTTTTGTCCCTCTGTTTGTTTTGTGCTTTCTTACTGTTACAGGGTTATACGATTCTCGATATTTTTACACAATAGATATTGTCATATAATTCCGTTTTACTCATAAAGTTTGAAGCCTGTATTCTACGCGAATCGGGTATCCGCCGTTTGCTGCTGGACCGGTTGCGGTGTATCTGAGGCATTTCGCAGTATCGCCGAAAACTGGGTCTGACTCAAAATTTCTGTAGACCACGTGCCAAGCTTCCGGAAGTGGGAAGCACTAGGCATGAATTAAAACCAGATGTTTCAACATGAGCACCAACTAAGACAAGCAGGCGCCAACGCTCAAAACCTAGTTAATGCATATATTCAAAGGCAGTTTTGGATGTAACTCGTTACAAGTAACGGCGTTACCGATAACTCGTTACTTTTTTTCCATGACGTAACAACGTACTCCTCACTTTTAGAACGCAGCTCTTAGGCGCCCATTCCCGGCTTGAGCGGCGTCGTCGTCAGCGTCGCCGTCGGCGTTACCGCGAGTAACCCTCGTAACCCTCGTGAGGGTTACGAGGGTTACTCTCACGAGGGTTACCCTCATGAGGGCTACGAGGGTTAGTTACCCTCAAAGGGTTACCCTCGCGAGGGTCACGAGGGTTATGAGAGTTACCCTCACGAGGGTTATGAGAGTTACCCTCACGAGGGTCACTAGAGTTACCCTAACGAGGGTCACGAGAGTTGCCCTCACAAGGGTTACTAGGGTTACCCTCACCAGGATTACGATGGTTACCCAGGTCACGTGACCCCCGGGGTCACGTGACCTGGAAATACCCCTCCGAGGTCACGTGACCCACCCGTTGACGTCATCGCCACTGATGACATCATCAGTGACGTCACAAATGATGTCACCGGCAGCCGCATCGTCATCATCACTGATGACATCATGAGTGCCGTTTTGATGACATCACCGGCATCCGCATCGTCATCGTCATCATCACTAATGACGTCATCAGTGACGTCGCTGATGACGTCACCGGCATCCGCATCGTCATCGTCATGACGATGACGATGCGGATGCCGGTGATGTCATCAAAACGTCACTCATGATGTGACGTCACTGATGACGTCACCGGCGTCCGCATCATCATCGTCATCATCACTGATTACGTCATCGGTATCCACATCGGCATCGTCACTGATGACGTCACCAGTGACGTCACTAATGACGTCATCAGCATCGTCACGTGACCCCCAGGTCACGTGACACCCCAAGGTCACGTGACCCCCAAGGTCACGTGACCCCCCCCCCGCCACCCAAAGTCACTTGACCCACCCCCCTAGTACCCTTCCCTCCTCCTCCTCAAGAGCTGCGCTCTAATTCGGCGTTACAGGGAGTTGTAAACGGCTTTCATTTTTTCAGAAAAGTAAGGGGTAACGTACATACGTTACATATTTCTAGTGACGGGTAAAGTAGTTACGTTACTCGTTACATCTTGTTCCCACAACTCGAAAAAAGTACACTTAATTTGTTTGTGTTTTTTTTTTATTTTGTATTACCTTAAAGGGGCACTGACACATCAAAATCATGTTTTTTTTTATTATCCGAAACGATTGAAAACGGTGCCGGGACATTACCCTCGAAATTTGAAATTTGGGAATTCAGTATTTGTGAAGTAAAAAAACAATTTCCAAATGCCGAATTCGAAGTTCCCGCGCGATCGGCGCCGGTGCCTTGACGTCAAAAATTGCGGAGTCCTGAGAGTCCACTTTCTTTCACCACTCCCTGCTGTTGCCATGGCGACCCGAAGCGAGGAGGAAAGGAGCGAGCGCCGGCGTTGCGGCGGACCAGTTTTGAGCGGTGTCGCCTGTTTTCCGTTGGAGGATACAAATCCAGGAGACGGCACCACAACGAACTCCCGATTTTTGGTATTTCAAAAAGAAGGGCCGTAGTGCGTTCGCAATTGCGTTAAAAAACATGTTTTAGGATTGACGTAATTAAATGTTATAGAGATGTCGCCTACAAAGCTTCTAAATTTCATGACTCTTGACGTCACCGATCAAAAGAAGCGAGGAGGCGAGAGGCGGGAAAATCAAACGCCAAAAATAAAGAGGCGCGCGGGAAAATTTTTTTTCGCGATGCGGTTTTTTTTTGCGTGTCTATGACTGCGACTTGCATCGTTTTAGACAATAAAAATAAATACGATCTTTTGGGTGTCAGTGCCCCTTTAAGTCCAGACGCAGCCGACGCTACGAGCTCATGGGACCAATCAGACAGCGTGAAAAGCACACCATCATGCGCATCGAAGAACGCTGTCGCCAGGCAGACCCTGTTACAGTCAATTTATAAATAAAAGGTATCACAAATATAACGTGCGCTAATTTTTATCGGTCACTGTTACGGTAATGCGCTCCGTTTATTTTGAGGTAACGTGGGTCGCTAACGCGTTCCTTTATTTTACAAGTAACGAGCAACGTAGTTCGTTAGTTTCTTTTCGGCAACGTCTACAACACTGATCAGAAGAAAACGGGCAAACCCAGCTCAATCGTCTACTTCCACGGCTGGGTTTTTTAAGCATTGCAAGACAGCTCATTTCCCCTGCTATGCTCAACTCTTCGACGGCGTTTCCGGTGGCGGTTTTGGGTGAAATTGAGCTAAGCGAGTTTTTGCTTGGCAGTTAAAATACATTACTGGTGATAAGGATATCCAGAAAGACACTAAGAAAAAATGTTTTTCCTTTTAATATACTGGTGAAGTCGAGACACTGTGTAACCTAGAACGCACTGGTAGCAACTAATGTTGTATATGTCTATGACGTGTTATATTCTTTTTAGTTTAGTTTTCACCCGGCTTGTGTATTACTATTCGTCAGTTTTTCATATTGTTTCCCTTCACTCATATTGTAGCAGAGTCGTGAACGCTGGACTTTTTGTTTTTCTTGTAAGTTTTATTTATTTTTAGTCTGCAACTATGGAAAACTTCATATCTGTTTTCTTTTATGTGCTGAGTTTGTTCTAATTCATGCATGGCTATAAATCGAATTTTTCATTTTCCAAATATATATATATATATATATACATATATATATATATATATATATATATATATATATATATATATATATATATATATATATATATAAAGAGCATTTTATATGGTAAAAATTGCAAACGACCAGCGCGCTGCGATTGACAGCGGTAGCTGCTGCATTCATACAAGTGCACGTTGGAGGATATTTGCCTTCAGCCAGTGTGCTGTGCAATATGTGCAACGGGTTATTTGCTTTCAGTGGAATCAATGTGCGAGACGTGTGTGAGGAGATGTGCGCTCTTTCAGAACGGGGGCGCCCGTAGCCGCGCCTAGATGAAAGTATGTGCGCGACCTATTCTGTAGAAGCACGGAGTGCCTCTACATAACAGCTGGCAAACATACTTCGGGTGGCGGCAGTAGGGAGGCGAGGGAGCGAGTCCGCACAGCGCGATCACGTGGGTATTTCGCAACGGCGGGTGTCGGCAAGGGGTTGACGGCGAGGGTGAGGGAGGGGGGCGGGGGCAGGAGGGGAGAGCGCTCTTCCTACGATAACGCGAGTCAACACCTCCTAGAAGAGAAGGCCGTAGCGCTCTTCTCGTGACGTCGCGAAGGAAGGCCATCGGGAGCGCGCGTCGAAGCGAAGGCAACGCGCGTGGATCGACCGTCGTAACGCGCTTTTAGTCACATACGCCTGTTTTATTAGCTAAAATGAAAGCTGCACATAGCAAGGGGTCTCGAAAACATTTTATTACACGGGCAAAATATTACACCGCTAAATAATCGGTATGAAATGGTACGAGGTAGGGATAAGAGAAAACATTGAGTCACGCCATTATTGCTGTAGGAATGCATATTTTACACAGAAATACCTCGACAAAATGGCGAGACACGCAGTGATTGGACACAGCAAAACAGATCACAGTTAAAAATCAGCTAGATGTAGTCAACGCAGACACGGCAAGACAAGTGTCACATACGATCATGTAAGCGATGGTATCGCGTGCAGTCACTGAATTATTGCATCATACCCCGGCCACATGGCAAAAGTAAGCTAATTTCGATCGAATGAAATCATGGGGTCGACAAGTCAGCTTGCAGCGCTCGCATAATCACTCAAGACCGCGAGCTGATTGTGTCCCATATCATTAATGAAAATATATTAACTTTTCCGTGCGGCAGGGGTACTTAACTTACTATTTACAGTCAACTAATTTACTTCTCCCTATGGGCTCGAGCTGCCTTAGAAGAAAACATCTTATTTTGTATACAATAATACTATTTCCTTAATACAGTTAAGATTCTAGTATAAAAGCGGTAAAGGCAATAAAATAACACTAGTATAAATAAACACATAAGCACAAACAACGCACTTTGCATAATCACACAAACTTGTTATTCACCTTCCAGTGAAAACTAGAATATTACCGCGCATATTTACAAATGGCGACGCAGCCCCACACGGATAACGACGAACAAGATGCCAATCTATCACGAAAAACACTAACAAAAAAAACAACAACACGACTGCAGCACTTTACTCGCGTCCCACATGACCAAGAAAGCACGTAAATAAGTTGTTTCTAACCTGTCGATCGTATCCATGCGTCCCACAATATCCGTGACGAAAACATTTGAACACGAGCTTTAAGTCTCTCTCTTTCGAAAGAAAGGTCTATCGATAATCGACCAATGTCATCGTTGGCTAGCTACCACACATGTCACTCAAACCGTAGACGGACCTGTTCCACGAATCCACGTAAATGCCGTAGTATCAAGCGAATACAAAAAAGCTACCCCAGACTGCGGTGACGACCAAGAAACGACGGAAAAAAGATCGAAAGAAACAAACACACACACACACACACAGGAGAGCCGCGGCAGCATTGTGGGAGGCTTAACGTCGTCGACCCATCTCTTGCTCGCGTGCGCTCCCTGCGGCGATGACTGGATTTTTTTTTTTCTCTTCCGTTCTGAAAGTTTTAGCGTTCTTATTTAGACAGTCAGAAGCTCACACACAACGTAAATTTACCAGAGTCGGAGCCCGCACGAGCGAAGAAAACGTCGCAGCGGACCGGTTCATTCGAGAAGTGTAAGGATCTGCGGGATTGCACGTAGTCCCGCGGTTACGGGGATAATCATAAATATAAAATTGGGACTTGCAACCTTGGCAAGAGCGTTGTATATTATGTTTATATTACAAATATAATAAATTGTACAATACTGCGCTTTAAAAACATAGATTAATGTTGGATAAACGCTCACGAACACTCCGCGCCGCTCGACAAGAGACGTTTTTCTTCACGTCGATGCCAGATATTTTTCTCACGTAGTTGCGCTATGGCCTTCCTTCTCCGACATTGTGACGTAACCACTCGGAGCGCTACGGCCTTCTCTTCTAGGAGGTGTTGCGCGAGTTTCTCGGAACAGCGGCGGCCTACAGGGGAGAAGGGGGTGGGGAGAGCTAGAGAGAGGCTCGCCGTGTGTGAGGCACGACGGGGAGAGGGAGAGCAGCGTTTCTGCTGTAGAGTGGAGTTTTGCGCTCGTACATTTGCATTTTTGCCCGAGAAGGGGCCCTCTGTAAAAGGGGGCAGAGGGCAAGCATGGCCGATTTCTTTTTTACTTTCGAGTTGTTGACAACGGAAGTTGTCGAGGCGAAGCTGACGTTTTTTCCATCAGACGGGGTTTGCATGCTTAAACAATCGCTATTTTCCTTTCTTTCTTTTTTTTTTTTTTTTCATGTCTTCAAATAAAACGTTAAGACGTTTCGTGACACTTTCAAGTAGAGTTTCAATGTTTTTATATATTATTATATATATATGTTATCAAAATTAACAAATCAATCCCGAAATGATGCGTGAATTATGATGAAAACTCCCAGTGCGCTGTGCTCTCCATATTTCTTGTCGAATATGGACACTTAAATTCTTGATATTGGTTACAGTGCAAGACATATTACTTTTCTTTCAGGTGCGAACTTTTTTGGCCTATTCGTTTCTTTAAAAATAATGATGTAGGGTGTCAGACGACAAAAATCCCAAAGCGTGCATACGTCAAGCAGTGAAATTCGGTAATGGGAGAAGTTCTCCGGTCGAATATTTGTTCTCTTGTGAACGTTTTCTTAAAACAGGTCGCGGAGCATCAAATATGTTTTTTTATACAATTTTAAGCAAGCTGTTTATGTGATTTTTCCTTCGTTAACCTTCAACCACACAGCATGCGATTAAATTCCTCAAACCAATTACAGCCCAAAGCATCTTGGGATTCTCAATTTTTAAGAAAGAAAAATATCACTGTTTTTTTGCACAATAATGTACAGCGCAATCCAAAAATGTCATCGCTATTGCACTTTGATCTACACATGCTCACCTTTGATAAGTCCTGGTACGAGTTGTGGATTCAGCTCTGGCCACGACTGACTTCCACTGCAAAAATGCAGGCTCACGAGTGTAGTTACAGTAAAGAACATCATTGCCATTATTACTAAAGTAGAAATTGCTTCCAATTTAACACCGTACGAATAATTTTAGAGTGAAGGTACGAGTTACGCCGGGTTTTTATTCAAAGTAAGAAGGAACCTTCGGTATATTTAGTCCAAGTTTGCTCCATTCAATATAAGTTTATTGTGGCTTAAAAGTCAAACAAGAGCTTTCATATTGCCACGCGCGTCGGCGAGCGACCGCGTGTATGGCCGAGTGGTTACCGCTCTTGACTGTGGCGCGGAAAGTATAGGTTCGATTCCAGTCAGTGAAGTGTTCTTTTATTTTTCTTTCAACATTGCGTTCTCGTGAGTTCGAGAACATTCTCGTATGATCAAGTTCCGAATGTTCAAGTCGTCGAACCTTCTAGACTGATTGTTCCAGAAGCTAACGCGCGTGCATAAGGGGCTCCGCGTGGCGAGCTGCAGTCAGTTTCGCCCCAGCGTTCGACTCTTCTATCACGCCAACTTCGACGCCCGCGACGCTCTGCTTTGTTCTGTTCCCTTTTTATTTTTGGGCACAAGTTCGCCCCATTAAACGTTTAGTTCCTTCAGTTACCATCGCCTCATCAATTGTCATTCGTGATATTTTGGTGGAGGTGCAGGATATTGCATTCTATGTCCGTTGAGCGTACCCCTCCGAAGACAACCATGCCAAGCGACGTGCTCAGCCCTGGAAGGCTACCCTTCACCGAAGACGCCGAAGCCCGAAGAAGCCGTCGTACCAGAGGCCAGTCCCCCGAATTGGGTCTCTTGCCCGAGAACCGGAGGAAGAAGATACCAATAGTGACCACACCGCCCGTCGTTGTCCTACCCGGCGCTGCCCGTACGCACGCGTCCTCCCGTGGTGAGCCTTAAGACATCGAGGACTGGCTACAACAGTACGATCGAGTGGCCCAGCGCAATCGATGGACGGACGAACAGCGCCTGCAGAATGTTTACTTCGCGCACGAAGGGACGGCCAAGCACTGGTTCAAGGATCGCGAGGCTTCGTTGATCTCGTGGACCGCCTGCAAGTATGAGCTGAGACGGACTTTCACCAACCATTATCGACGGGAGAGGGCCGAGGACATTCTTCGAAGGAGGACCCAGCACGCAAACGAGACCATCACCAGTTTCGTCGAGGATGTCCTACACCTGGTCGCTCGCGCCGACCCTAAAGCCACCGACGAAAAGAAGTTGCGGATCGTGATGCGAGGTGTAAGGAATGACATCTTCGGAGGCCTCGTCCGCAACCCACCGACCACCGTCGAAGCCTTCGTCCCGGAGGCGACCAACATCGAGCGCGCCCTCCAAGCGCGCGCTTCCCACTACCAACGACATCTAGGCGTCGCTGCATCCACCCTGTTTAGCGGCTAAACCTCTCCCGTAACCCCGGACATCCGCGTAATTATCCAGGACGTCGTCCGGGAGGAACTCAGCAGGTTGCTGCCAGCCTCGAGTTGTCCAGCGACACTTTCCATCGCCGAGGTTCTGCGCGAGGAAGTCAAACGTGCGGTACAACCTAAAATTCCCATCAACGTGACGACGCCAGCTAGGAGAACCGACGTTGAGCTACGCCGCCGTGGCCCGACGACCGCCGCAAGCTCCCCACCAGCCCCGGCGCCACCCCGAAGAGACGCCCAAACGTCGCAGTATCCTCAGCGTCAGGAGGAACAAGCCCACTACGTCCGCCCGGAGCGACCCTCGACGAGGAAGACCGACGTGCGGCGAACTGCCGACCTACGCCCGCTCTGCTATCACTGCGGGGAAGCCGACCACATCTACCGCGGCTGCCCCTACCGTCGACTTGGGCTGCGTGGTTTCCACCCGGACGACCCACGCCCGAGGTACGGCGAACGCCCTCGCGACATCGAGGAGTACCTCCGACACTCGCCCTCCGCAGTGCCGTCTCTCCGCCGTGAATCTCGCTCACCATCGCCACGACGTTCAGCGTCTCTAGCACCACGACCCCGCCGAGAGAGCTTGTCTCCTCTGAGTCGCCGGGAAAACTAAGTGCGGCAACGCCTGGAGGTGGCGTTGCCGAAGACGACCAAAGTAAAGAGCCTCCAACAACGCTGGAGCACTCCCACTCTCCCGACGCCGTGCATCGCAACGACGCGCCTGCAACGGTGTCCAACAACCTAAACGTTGTTATCGACGGCTACGACGCATCGGCACTCGTGGACACCGGAGCAGACTACTCAGTCATGAGTGCGAGGCTCTCTCGCCGCCTGCGAAAAGTTACGACGCCGTGGGAAGGACCACAAATTCGAACCGTCGGAGGACACCTTATGACGCCTCTCGGAAGTTGCACTGCTCGCGTCGAAATTCACGGCGAAACGTGCCCTGTAAAATTTATCGTTCTACAAGACTGTTCCAGAGATATCATTCTCGTCATGAACTTTCTGTGTGAATACGGCGCCGTCATCGACCTGGGTGAGAACAGATTGACGCTGCGGAAGCCTCTTCCGCCTTCAGAAAAATCCCAAACAGCGTCAGCCGCCGTCCGAGTTGCCGGCGACCACGTGAACCTGCCGCCGCGAACAAGTGCTGTCGTACCAGTCGCGACCGATACAGCTACCTGCGGCGAAGTTGTCCTGGAAGGCAACCTTCAACTGCTCCTGGGGAGAGGAATTGGCGTCGCACGAGGCGTAACGGATCCCCAAGAAGGACGTACAACCGTTCTCGTGACAAACTTTCGAGGGGAGCCGCAGCACCTAACGAAGGTTACCACCGTGGGCCACGTCGAAGAGCTTCAAGCGCCAGCCGTCGTCACCACAATCTCTGAAGAAACCTCGTCATCACAGCAGAAGAGCACGTCGCCGCCGCAGCTAGACATCGGCCCTGAGCTCCCAGCTCCTAAGCGCCGGCAACTGGTTGATCTCCTCGCCGAATACAGGAATTGTTTTGCCACGTCGTCGAAAGTTCGCCTAACACCAATGGCGAAACATCGCATTATTACCGACGACGACGCGCTCCCTGTCCACCAGTCGCCTTATCGAGTCTCCTTAACGGAAAGGAAGGTGATTCCAGATCAAGTCCAGGAAATCCTCCACGACGACATCATTCAGCCCTCAAGAAGTCCGTGGGCGTCCCCGGTCATCCTTGTAAAGAAGGAGGACGGGACCCTGCGGTTCCGCGTGGACTATCGTCGACTAAACGCTGTGACGAAGAAGAATGTCTATCCGCTCCCCCGCATCGACGATACGTTAGACCGACTGCGCCACTCCCGATATTTTTCGTCGATGGACCTGAAGACTGGTTAGTGGCAGATTGAAGTCGACGAACGCGACCGTGAGAACCTGCCTTCGTCACTCCCGACGGGCTGTACGAATTGAAAGTGATCCCGTTCGGACTTTGTACTGCACTGTAGTGTCTACTGTAGTGGAATCTAGCCATAAATCTGGCTTGGTCTGGCAACTGTAACACTTTCCAAGATGGCTACCCGTTGCTGTTTCAATCAAAGGGATTCCTTCCCTTTTTCTACACCTCCAACATTACAATGGCGACGAGGATGCGTTATACAACGCAAAAACCGCACAGCAGCGATTTTGAACCGCACGGATCCCTCCACACTCAACAACGGACATCTTGTTTGACGGGATGGAGCAGAGCACGCTCCCCACGTTTTCCTTCAACGCGTGTGCCACTGACGCCAATAACGTCGGCACCGAGTGGTTGAAGTGGGTGAGACGCTTCGAGAACTTCGTGGTGGCCTGCGGCATCACAAGTGACGCCCGTAAGACCGCTTTGCTGCTACACTACATCGGGCAGGAAATCCATGACACCTACTGCGCGCTTCCCGAACCTCCCGCGACCGCACCTGCGGCAACAGTGTCAGCTGTCTCAAGCACCGCTGGCGAAAGCCTGCTCTACACCGCAGCACGCAAGAAGCTGGACGCCTACTTCGCTCCAAGGGTCAACACAACCTTCGAGGTCTACCGTTTCCGGCAAGCCAAGCAGGTAGAAGGAGAGTCCCTTGACTCGTTTTACGCCAAACTACGCCAGCTAGCGTGACACTGCGCCTTCGCCGATTTATACATAGAAATCAAAAACCAGATCCTGCTGTCTACAACATCTTTACGCCTTCGCCGCTATGCCATGCAGCATGACCTCGATTTGGAGGGAATCCTCAAACAGGGCAGGTTATTTGAGGAGGTGGAGCACAACGTCACCTTGATAGAACAAGGAAGCCAGCAGCAGCCGTACTAGAACACAATGGCAGCGATAGCAGCGAACGCCAAGCCGTCTTCGCACCACCACCCGTCCAAGCGCTACCAGAAAACCCCATCACAGCCTCGTGATAATTCACGCCGTCAACACCCGGATCCAACATGCTACAACTGTGGAGGATCGTGGCCGCACGACGGTGGTCGATCCAGCTGCCCAGACAGAGGCAAGTCCTGCAGGTCATGCCAGAAGGTTGGCTACTTCTCCAAAGTATGTCGGTCTGCTCCAGTCACCGTCCGTGCTATACGTAAGAACGCTGGCTCGGACAGCGACGAGTACACTTTCGCAACTGACACTTCACGCGACATCTCGAAGTCACCGCGAGTGATCGTGGAGGTCAACGGCACACCAGTAGAATTCACCCTCGATACAGGAGCTACTGTGTCAACCGTGGGATCAAGTGACCTGACGAAACTCGGGCTCCGCCACAGCTTGGAGCAAACAGGTGCGAAACTTTTCGCATACGGTGCAGCGTCCCCACTGCCAGTGGTTGGCAAGCTGTCCGTGACCATGAAATACAAAGCTCAGGAAGGCACAGACGAAATCTTTGTTGTCAACGGTGATCATCCAGCCCTTCTGAGTTTTTCTGCAGCCTCACGTCTGGGTTTAGTCCACATCACCTACAATGTCGAAGACACCCTGACGGAAAACAATATTCAGCAACAGTACCCCAGCTTTTCAAAGGAGTTGGATGCCTTTGAGACCAACAGGTGTGCCTGCATGTGGATGACAGTGTGCCACCAGTCGCATAACCTCACCGTCGTATCCCTTTTGCCATGAGGAAACCACTAGAGGCAGAACTGAATAGGCTGCTAGCACTCGACATCATTGCGAAGACAGAAGGGCCAACACTGTGGGTGTCTCCGGTTGTTCTACTGCCCAAGCCACACGACCAGGAAGCTTTGCGGATGTGCGTAGACATGCGATGCGCCAACGAGGCGATCTGCCGTGAGTGGCACGTCACGCCAACAGTTGACGACATCCTCACAGCACTCAATGGAGCAACGGTGTTCTCCGAACTCGACCTCAAGGAAGGGTACCACCAGCTTGAGTCGCACGAAGACTCCCGGCCAATAACAACTTTCTCGACACACGCCGGACTCTTCAGGTACAAACGTCTGAATTTTGGTATCAACTCAGCAGCAGAAGTATTTCAATACACCATACGACAAGTCCTCTGCAGCTGGAACTAGGGTAGTTGCCTACGGAAGCCGAGCCTTGACGGCTGTGGAAACGCGGTACTCTCAGATAGAACGAGAGATGTTGGCTGTGGCCTGGGGCATCGAGCACTTCCATATCTACTTGTTCGGCACCAACTTTCGAGTGCTCACCGGCCACAAACCGCTCATCAACATCCTGTCTAACCCACGTTCTTCTCCGTCAGCGAGGATCGAACTTCTGGCGCTTCGACTTCAGCCATACAGCTTCGACGTCGCACACACCAAGGGGTCAACTAATCCCAGTGATTACTTGACTCGACATCAATCACAGACCCCACCAGACAAGAAAGACAAGCTTCGCAGCGTTGTAAAGATGTCAGAAGACTACGTGGCCTGCATGGTACAGCACAGCCTACCATGCGCCATGACCTTGGAAAATGTCTTAAAGTAAACCAAGGCAGACCCCCAGCTGACCAAGGTGACCAAAGCTTGCAACTGCCGCAACTCGACAAAAAGGCCTGGAAGGATGAACTTCTCCGTCCATTTTCCCGAGTAATGAGTGAACTCAGCGTGTCCAAAGAAGCACTGATCCTGCGAGAGACGCGGATTGTAATACCTACCAACCTACAGCATAAGGCAGTCCACCTTGCACACAAGGGGCACCAAGGAATCGTCAAAACAAAACAACTGCTGCGAAGCAAGGTCTGGTTCCTGGGATAGACAAGCTTGTGGACAGTATTGTGAAGAGCTGCATTGCCTGCCAGGCGGCAACATCTCAACACCACCGCGATCCACTGCCTGCGTCCAAACTACCGGAGTGTCCTTGGGCTGAGTAGTCTCTAGACTTCGCTGGACCATTTCCTGATGGCAAGTACGCAGTGGTCCTCATCGACGACCACTCATAATACCCAGTAGTAAGCATTCTGCGAACACTTGCCGCACCAGTTGTCATCAGCAAACTACGTACCATTTTCGCCCAGTTCGGCATTCCAACGGTGCTGAAGACTGACAATGGTCCTCCAATTCACAGCGGAGACTTCTCAAGATTCGCTGAAGAATTCGGGTTCAAACACCACCGTGTCACGCCACTTTGGCCCGAGGCAAACGGTGAGGTAGAGAGATTTATGAGAACGCTCAACAAGCTAGTCTTGGCAAGCAGAATCGGGGGCAAGGACTGGACGGACGAGCTACAATCCTTCTTGCTAGCCTACCGCTCCACCCCACATGGCTCTACAGGAACTTCACCGTTTGAGCTCCTCTTCAAGCGCACAGTGTGCAACCTACTTCCGGTAATCCCCGACCCAGCCAACAGTAGCCCTACTCACATCAAGGCACAAAGAAACGACGAACCCAGGAAAAGATACAACAAAGAATTTGCTGATGCACGCTGATGCACGGCGGCACACTCAGCATCACAAGTTTGTACCCGGTAAAATTGTAATCTGCAGACAGGACAAGTTCACTCCGTTCTACGACCGCAAGCCCTACACAGTCATTGAGGTTCATGGACCTCGCGTCAAGGCCTCTCGCAATGGGAAAGTCATAACGCGAAACGCCGCCTTCTTCAAGGATGCGTCGCAAGTGATCATCACGCCTGGACGAGAAGACCTGGACATCAAAGACCCAAGGTCCCCTCCATCCAACCCTGGCAATCGCATCTCTTTAGACCATCGCTCATCTCTGGCCCCATCTGCACCGCCAGCGATCCAACCAAACAGTGCCGGGCGCCGTTATCCGACAAGAGTTCGTCGCGCTCCTCGTCATCTTTCGGACTTTGCAGTGTAGAAAACTTTTCCTTTCTAACGAAATTTTGATGAGGAATTTTGGTTTTTCAAAGAAACATTGCAAGTTAACGGAATGTATCAGAGCAAACTAAATCTTTGAGCCTTATTATCTCAGGGGGATAACTGGTGTGAAAGAGAACTCTTCTACCTATCGGACATTTTCAGCATACTTTTAGTGTGGCAGTCTTGTCAAAACTATTTTCTCAGGGGGATAAATGAAGTGTATACTGTAGTGGAATCTAGCCATAAATCTGGCTTGGTCTGGCAACTGTAACACTCTCCAAGATGGCTACCAACTAACGAATAAACGCCAGTACATTGCTGTTTCAATCAAAGAGAATCCTTCCCTTTGATTTGACCAGCCACCTTCCAGCGTTTCATGGACACGGTGCTGGCAGGTCTGAAATGACAGAGCTACCTTGTCTACCTGGACGATGTCGTGGTATTTTCACGTGATTTTGACGAACACCTGAGTCGACTTAGAGCCGTGCTTCAAGCCATCAAGACCGCTGGCCTGTCACTCAAGCAAACAAAGTGTCGATTCACCTATAGTGAACTTACGTTCCTTGGCCACGTCGTGAACAACAAAGGTGTTCTCCCTGACCCCGAGAAGACCCGCGCCGTAGCTGCATTTACGCCGCCGTCTGACAAGAAGGCCGCGACAAGATTCCTCAGACTCTGTGCCTACTACAGACGATTTGTTCGGTACTTCGCCAAGTTGTCTGCACTTCTAACGAACCTCACGAAGGACGCCGTGAAGTTTGAATGGACAGAACACCAGCGGTCATTCGATGAGCTCAAACGAAGACTCCAGACGCCCCCGATTCTTGGCCATTTCGACCAGTTCGCTCAAACAGAAATCCACACGGACGCCAGTAACACCGGACTTGGCGCGGTACTAGTCCAAATGCAAGACGGGGAGAGCGAGTCATCGCGTACGCGAGTCGGACGCTGTCCAAGACGGAGACGAACTACTCAACGATTGAAAAGGAGTGCCTTGCTGTCGTCTGGGCAATAACAAAATTCAGCCTATATTTGTATGGAAGTCTTTTCGCGTCGTAACGAACCACCACTCGCTCTGCTAGCTCGCCAACCTGAAGGACCCCTCCGGACGCCTCGGCCGCTGGAGCCTACGACTGCAGGAGTTCGACATGACCGTGGTGTACAAGTCCGACCGGAAGCACAATGACGTCGACTGCCTGTCAAGGGCCCCAGTCGAGGTCAGTCCTGCCTGCATCAAAGACGACGACGATGAGTGTTTCCTCGGCGCTCTAGATCTCAGCGACATGGCAGCACTCAAGCGAGACGACTCTGAGCTACGAGCGCTCATCGAGCACCTAGAGGGACAAGCGAGTACGGTTCCCCGTGCTTTCTTACGTATTCTGCCTACCTTCTCCACACGGCAAGGGGTGCTGTACAAAGACAAGTTCGTGAACAACAGCATAGCATGGCTGTTTGTTATTCCTTCCAGCCTTCGAGAAGAAATCTTCCAAGGATGCCATGACGACACAACAGCTGGACACTTTGGCTACAGCAGGACGCTCGCCAGGATTCGACAAAAGTACTACTGACCGAGGCTACCGAAGACCGTTCACCTCTACACTCGATCATGCCACGAGTGTCCCCCGCAGGGGCACCTGTGAAAGCAGGTGTTTGGAGAGTGGCGTCTCCACGGACCCCGGGCTCCGCAGGGGGCGCCTGCACCTTAGGTGCTAGGTGCTTGGTGAGTAGCGTCACCATGGACCCCAGCCGCGTGGGCCACCATACCCGCACGCAGGGGGCACCTACTCTAGTAGGTGCTTGGTGAGTGGCGTCACTACGAACCCCGAGCCATGTGGGTTCGCCCACCCACGTCTGGCTGTGCGTGGCGTACCCGTGTCCGGGGAAAAGGGGACCCTGGTGGTTGAGCTGAACCCGGGGTATGTTTGGACCCTTCGGGGCCCCCCGGGCGAGGCAATACACCGCTTCGGCCTCTGCTTCTCGTAGACGGGTGTCCTGGCTTGGCCCGACCAGAATGATTCAGTCAGTCGCCTCTTCTACCCTCTTCTTTCTTCTTTCACTTTTCCTCCCACCTCTTTCTCTTTTCTTCTACACTCTCTTCCTTCCTTTTTCACCTTCTTAGGCGGCAAGGGCCAACCTTGAGTGGAAACAGGTCCTGTCCCCGCAACCACACTAGGGTATAGTGCCCGGGCAGCACTGGTTGAATAATTGTGTCAGCCAAGCCCATCTTGCTATGGCACATTACCTACCCCCTTGTTGGGCTCCGTGGTGGGCGGTGCACCCGGGCACTGAAACTTCCTCCCCATGTTATGGGTTCTCGCGCTAAAACCTCCCTCGATCGGCCCCTGAAAAGGGTCCGCACCGAAGTTCAAGCCACAAAGAAGACACCACCTACACCTACCAGATTCCCGAAGTTCTTGGTTCTTCACTCTGAAAGTGAGAAACAGCTGTCTAAATTATCTCCATTTCTTGTCGCAAAAACACTCGAAGGTGTTTTTGCGAAGGTGTTTTTGCGAAGGTCCTCGCATTCTGCGAGGTCAAAGATCTCCTGTGCAAGACTCGTGTCCTAGCCTTCTACAAACCAGGAGCGCACCTGACGTTATCGGCAGACGCTTCTTCGTATGGACTGGGGGCGGTCCTACTCCAAGAGGAGGAGAACGGCAACAGACGCCCCATGGCGTACGCGTCGAGAGCCATGACGCCGACGGAACAAAGGTACGCCCAAGTCGAAAAGGAGGCTTTGGCCATCGTCTGGGCGTGCGATCATTTTAGAACCTACTTGGTAGGACAAGTATTTCACGTCGAGACAGACCATAAGCCCCTTGTACCGTTGTTATCGACAAAACGTCTCGACGAAATGACACCGAGGCTACAGCGGCTAAGAATGCGCATCTTCGAGTTCGACTTCACTATCTCTCACGTACCAGGCAAGAAGATGTACACCGCAGACGTCTTGTCCAGGAAGCCGCTAACAACGACAGACAACTCTACAGTCACACCGAGAGATGCTGACAAGAGTGAAACATTCGTTCAAGAGTACGAGATGCTGACAGTGGAGCTTCTTCCAGCATCTTCTTCCTTTTTGGAGAGGCTGAGGACTGAACTGTCCAGAGACCCTAGTACGGCGAAAGTTATAGAATACTGCCAAAAACAGTGGCCCGAGACGGACATGCTTCCTCCAAACCTAAAGAAGTTCGCCAGTCTCGCAACAGACCTTTCGGTTGTGCAAGGTCTACTTATGCGGAACGACAGGCTGGTTATTCCCCCCCGTCTGCAAGGAGAGGTCCTAGAAAGAATACACTGTGGACATCAAGGTGTCGTCCGATGCCGTGCAAGAGCGAGGGATTCTGTCTGGTGGCCCGGAGTCAGCACAAAAATACAAGAATACGTAAGTCGCTGCCCTACATGCCAGCAATATCGACGAGCTCCTACGGACCACCTACTTCAAACTCCACTACCCGATCGTCCGTGGCAAGAGATCGGAACGGACCTTTTCCAGCTGGGAGGGAAGAAGTATGTAGTCATCGTCGACTACTACTCGAAGTTCTTCGAGCTTGAGGAACTTCCACGAACGACAACGGAAGACTTGACCAAAGTCTTCAGTCAAGTTTTCGCAAGACATGGATGTCCGGAAGTTATACGCTCAGACAACGGTCCCCAGTTTGGATCGAGCGAGTTCCGGCGATTCGTGAACCATTGGGGAGCCCAACTGGTGACTTCTAGTCCATATTACCCCCAGAGCAACGGGGAGGCCGAAAGAGCGGTACAAACTGCAAAGAACCTGCTGACGAAATCATCGGATGTGGCGCAAGCTCTTCTGGCACACCGGACTACCCCAGGGCCTGAAGGTTTCTCCCCGGCAGAGCTTCTGATGGGACGGAAGCTCCGTTCAACAGTTCCGAGTGCGCCAACTACACTGAGACCTCACTGGCGCCACTCGAAGAAATATCGACAACGGTACCGGTTTCGTAAGACGAGAGAGGCGTCTGACTATAACAGACGCCATAGGACGAGAGACTGCCAGGTGCTACCCCCCCACTCAGCGGTCTGGATCCACGCGGGTGCGGCTTCGCAGGGAATGATACAAGGCCAAGCAGGACAGCCTAGGTCTTACCTCGTGCAAACGGACCAAGGGACAGTACGACGCACCCGGCACCATCTTCAGCCCGCGAGCTCCGAGATGGAAGCAGCCGGTCAACAGGACAACGACCTTTCAGCAACCGTAACCCGGAGTGGCCAAATTTCGCGTCCTCCAACTCGTTATGGACATTAATGCTTAAAAGGGGGAGGTGTCATATAAGTGGGAACGCATCTTGCGTTATATGGCACAAGTGCTGGCTGGCTGTGTTGGCTGACAGATGGGCGTGACTCGGGTAGCGCGGGACGGATGCGCGTGGAAGGCTGCGATGCGCGCGTGTAGGCTCGAGGTTTTGGGTTGTTCGATAAAGGCCACCGGCGTAGTTGGTGTTCTCTTGCGGCTCCTGTCTTTGGTCCTCTTGACTCGACCCGACTCGGTACACGACAGTCCGAAAGGAATTTAAAGCCAAGAAAATGCCATCGGGTGACCTACTCGTCGAAATCGAATCAAGTGAGCAGAGTGCTGCTCTCCTGCTCTCCTTGCCTTGAGAACTGAAGCTGATCATGAAGTAACGGTCACACCTCACCGCACCTTAAACTCCATCCAAGGAGTTATCTCCGAGGATGACCTTCTTGAGACCAGTGACACCGAAATAGTTGAGGGCCTTTCTGATCAAGGAGTTATTGCTGCAAGGCGCATCTCTTTGCGTCGTGATGGCCAAGAACGTAAAACCAAGCACATAGTTCTAACTTTCCAATCCACCACACTTCCTGACGCGGTGAAGGCTGGGTACCTGCACTGCAGGGTTCGGCCTTATATTCCAAACCCTCGAAGATGTTTGAACTGCCAGCGGTTTGGCCACGGCTCTCAGAACTGGCGTGGTAAGGCCACTTGTGCCAAGTGTGGGAAAAATGACCACGCTGCAGATACTTGCTCTAATGAAGCCCATTGTGTAAACTGTAGTGACCCACACCCCGCGTATTCTAGATCTTGCAAGACATGGAAAGAAGAAAAAGACGTACTTACCTTGAGGGTCAAAGAAAACCTCTCCTACCCGGAAGCGCGCCGTCGCTTTGCGTTCTTGCGCAAAGGCGGCTATGCACAGGTGGTGCAGCGGGGACCTGCACCACTGAAGGTTGCAGTGGCAACCCAGACGTCCTTTCTGGACTATGGGAAGCCACGGCAGTCCCCCACGCCCCAGCTGAAGATTCAGCTTCCAGGGCGTGCAATCTCGGCTGGTGGGTCTGCTGGCCCTCCCAGCCAGAGCGCAAACACTCGCGCTCCTGCGGGAAAACAGCCTCAGCCCTCTCACATAGAGGGTATGCAGGTTGCTTCCCAAGCTCAGGATGGGCCGGCGGCTGCGGCAACCGTCCCTCCTCTGCGATCTCCTTCCAGGGAGAAGGGTCGACACTCTCGCCCACACTCCCTGGAGAGAGCATCATCGAGGGAGCGGCATGGCTCTCGTGCCGCTCCTGCAGCACCTAAGGGGCAGGAACGGGTGCACTTGGGCGACTCCCCGCCCAGCACCTCCTCCGCCCATTTGACTGGGGCTGGTCGTGGACGTGGCATGGCGCCCCATCCTCCGAGCCTGCCCAAACCAGCAGCAAAGGCCTCGCCTGAAGAAGTAGAGGCAATGGATGAGGGCACGGAAGTCTCTATTCATGCGTCTGACCAAGACGACATGGACTGGCAGACTCCTAAGAGTAAACAGAAAAACAAAAAACCTGTCATCCCACCAAAGTAATGATGTTGGTCTATTGTTGCCATGAGCGGCAGATTTGTAAGTTTTTATGTATTCCCTTCTAGTATTACAAGGTCAACAACGTTTTAGCGTTTTAATTTAATTTTTTTTTAATTATTATTTTGTTTTAGAGGCATGACTAAATTTCATTTTATGCAGTGGAACTGCCGCGGTCTTTTACGTAATATTGACGATGTTAATTTTTTTATGGACAATTTACGTCCTATTGCTCTCTCTTTACAAGAGACACACCTCAATGATCATTATAAGTCAATATTGCGCCGCCATCAAGTTTTTAGAAAAGATCGCCTTGCATCTAATTCATCTGGTGGAGTAGCTGTGGTTGTCCAGAATGGAGTCGCCTGCTCTCAGGTTCCTCTGGCTACGCCTCTTGAAGCTGTGGCTGTACGACTTCTTTTGGACCGCCTTATTACTGTCGTTTCTATTTATATTCCACCTAACACTTCACTGCATCTTCATGATCTTCAACGGCTGGTTACACAGCTTCCTTATCCATTTTTACTGTTAGGAGATTTTAATGCTCACCACCCCCTGTGGGGTAGCGCCCGTCAGGACTCGCGTGGTGGGGTAATTGAGCGATTTTTATTATCTTCTGGGCTGTGCCTTATGAATACGAGAGATCCAACCTTTTTTAGCGTTGCTCACAACTCCTTTACATCTATTGACCTTTCAATTTCATCCCCCTCACTGTTTTCTATGTTTACTTGGAAAGTTTTAAATAACCCCTTTGGGAGCGACCACTTTCCAGTCGTTTTGGAAAGTCAGGTATCTATTCCAAGCCTCATGAAACGCAGTCCACGTTGGAAACTGGAAAAGGCAGACTGGGGTCTTTTTAGCCTGAACTCGGAACTCAAACCTTGCATGTTCTTGCCATTAACACATGATGAAGCCACCACATACATTACAGATCAGATCACAAATGCTGCCTTTCGCTCCATCCCTCAGACTTCATGTAACATTGCAAAAAAATGTAAGCCATGGCGGAGTAAAGAATGTTCCGCCACTAAGAAAAAACAAGATAAGGCTTGGAGTATATTTCGGAGATATCCAACATCTGTGAATTTGTTAGAGTTTCAAAGAAATAGAGGTCAAGCTCGTTCAACCAGGAAGCAGGCAAAGAGGAAGTCTTGGAAAGGTTATCTGACCTCTATCAGCAGCTACGTCCCAGCAAAGGAAGTGTGGGAACGACTTCACAAGGTCGAAGGCAGATACCGTTGCTTTACAGTTCCTCTTTTTCCTTCAGTGGATTCGTTGCACGACCAGGCTAATCTGTTGGGCGAACATTTTGCAGCCATTTCCAACTCCTCCCATTACTCTTCAGCGTTTTTGAAGTTTAAGACAGATGCAGAAAAAATGAAAGTCAGCTTGGCAGGAGGAGCTTCTGCACCCTACAATCAACCGTTTACGATGGTCGAGCTCCAAATGGCACTTAATGTCCGGAAAAACTCGTCTCCTGGTCCTGACCGAATACATTATGGGATGATCCTACACTTGTCGAAGGAATCATTCGCTGCCAGGTTCTCGTTTACTTCAATGGTCTGTGGAAAGACTCACATTTCCCTTCCGAATGGAAGCGGGCAGAGGTTATTCCACTGCTGAAGCCCGGAAAAGACCCTTCCTTTCCTGCCAGCTACAGGCCAATAGCACTGACGAGTTGCTTGGGGAAAACTTTTGAAAGGTTAGTTAATAAACGGCTTGTTTATTTCCTCGAACAACACAACATTTTGGACATAAATCAGTGCGGCTGTCGACCTGGACGCTCCACGACCGACCATTTAGCCCGGCTGGAGACAGTTGTACGTGAGGCATTCGTAAATAAGCAGCATTGTGTTTCTGTCTTTTTTGACTTGGAAAAGGCTTATGATACAACTTGGAAACATGGCATCCTGCGTGACCTATTTATGTATGGAGTACGTGGCCGATTGCTTCATTGCATAAAAAACTTCCTGTGTGGACGCACTTTCCGTGTCCGGCTAGGCACTACATTATCTGATTCGTATGTTCAAGAAAACGGTGTTCCTCAGGGCGGAGTCCTGAGTGTCACTCTCTTCGCCGTAAAAATTAATTCTCTCTGTCAGGTCATACCTTCTTCTGTGTCGTACTCCCTGTATGTGGATGATATTCAGATTTCTGTGGCATCTTGTAATATGTCTAGCTGTGAAAGGCAGCTGCAGCTAACCATAAATAAAATGACTAAATGGGCAAATGAAAATGGTTTTAAGTTCTCTTCAGAAAAAAGTGAGTCGTTTACCACTCCCTGTAACGCCGAATTGGAGCGCAGCTCTTGAGGAGGAGGAGGGGAGGGTACTGAGGGCCACGTGTTCTCGGGGGGGGGGGGGTGTCACGTGACTCCCCAGGTCACGTGACCCCCCGGGTCACGTGACCAACATTTTTCCGCTAGATTTAGCGGAGAAATTTTTCCGCTAGATTTAGCGGGGAAATTTTTTCCGCTAGATTTAGCGGGGAAATTTTCCGCTAGATTTAGCGGGGAAAGTTTTCCGCTAGATTTAGCGGGGAAATTTTTTCCACTAGATTGAGCGGGGAAATTTTTTCCGCTAGATTTGATGGGGAAATTTTTCCGCTAGATTTAGCGGGGAAATTTTTTCCGCTAGATTTAGCGGGGAAATTTTTTCGGCTAGGTTTAGCGGGGAAATTTTTTCAGCTAGATTTAGCGAAGACATTTTTCCGCTAGATTTAGCGGGGAAATTTTTTCCGCTAGATTTAGCGGGGAAATTTTCCGCTAGATTTAGCGGGGAAATTTTCCGCTAGATTTAGCGGGAAAATTTACCCATAATGCACCGCGCAGTTACGCCGACGGCGACGCCGACGGCGACGCCAACGGCGACGCCAACGGCGACGGCGACGCCGCTCAAGCCGGAAACGGGCGCCTAAGAGCTGCGCTCTAAAAACAATCTGTGTCCCCTTTTCTCTGCGACGTGGGCTTCGGTTAGATCCGATTCTCAATTTAAATGGAAATAGCATTGCAGTAAGAACAGAGCATAAGTTCCTAGGAGTGATTTTCGACCGTAAACTTAGCTTTGTACCTCACCTCAAGTGGCTGCAGCAAAAATGTCTGCAGACTATGAATATCCTAAAAGTTCTTTCTCACAAGTCTTGGGGCTCCGATAAAAGGTGTCTGCTTCGTCTCTATTCCTCTCTCGTACGATCACGTCTTGATTATGGCGCTATTGTGTATGCATCTGCTCGGCCATCTGCATTGAAGATGTTTGATCCAGTGCACCATCTTGGGTTGCGTATAGCAAGTGGCGCTTTTCGAACATCCCCTATCCCAAGCTTGTATGTTGACTCTAATGAAATGTCACTCGAGAAAAGGCGGCAGCTCCTTAGTCTAGTCTATGTTTACAAAGTTTTATCGGATTCTAGTCATCCAGCTCACACTTATATTCGAGAGTCGAGATTTTGGCGTACCTTTGACCACAAGCCAACTGTTGTTCGACCCCTGAGTCTACGTTTTGAGGACCTTCGTCTCTCTCTAGGCCTGCCTCGTGAAAATGTCTACCTTATAGAAAGTGCATGTCATATTGCCCCATGGGATATCAAACCTATAATTTGTGATTGGTACTTCACAAAATTTAATAAACATAATACCTCTTCACTCATTTTACAACAGGAAAGAAAAGTACAAGAATTATCATCAATTTTACACTGACGGAACCAAGTCCTCAACGTATGTAGGCTCTGCTGTTCACTCTAATTCGTTTACACATGTGACACGGCTAAATAATGTTGCTAGCGTTTTTACCCCGCAGGGGGCACCTGTGAAAGCAGGTGTTTGGAGAGTGGCGTCTCCACGGACCCCGAGCCCCGCAGGGGGCACCTGCACCTTAGGTGCTAGGTGCTTGGTGAGTAGCGTCAACACGGACCCCAGCCGCGTGGGCCGCCATACCCGCACGCAGGGGGCACCTACTTTAGTAGGTGCTTGGTGAGTGGCGTCACTACGAACCCCGAGCCATGTGGGTTCGCCCACCCACGTCTGGCTGTGCGTGGCTTAACCCGTGTCCGGGGAAAGGGGGACCCTGGTGGTTGAGCTGAGCCCGGGGTATGTTTGGACCCTTCGGGGCCCCCCGGGCGAGGCAATACACCGCTTCGACCCCTGCTTCTCGTAGACGGGTGTCCTGGCTTGGCCCGACCAGGATGATTCAGTCAGTCCCCTCTTCTACCCTCTTCTTCCTTCTTTCACTTTTCCTCCCACCTCCTTCTCTTTTCTTCTACACTCTCTTCCTTCCTTTTTCACCTTCTTAGGCGGCAAGGGCCAACCTTGAGTGGAAACAGGTCCTGTCCCTGCAACCACACTAGGGTATAGTGCCCGGGCAGCACTGGTAGTGTAATTGTGTCAGCCAAGCCTTTCTTGCTATGGCACATTACCTACCCCCTTGTTGGGCTCCGTGGTGGGCGGTGCACCCGGGCACTGAATGTTCCTCCCCATGTCATGGGTTCTCGCACAAAAAACCTTCCTCGATCGGCCCCCGAAAAGGGGCCGCACCGAAGTTCCAACCACAGTAAACACACCATCTACTCCTGCTAGGTTCCCAAAGTTCTTGGTTCTGTACTCTGAAACTGAAAAACCACTATCAAAGTTTTCTCCCTTCCTTGTAGCCAAGATACTTGAATCTACTATCGGAAAGAAATTCAAGGCCAAGAAATTGCCCTCTGGCGACCTGCTTGTTGAAATCGAATCAAGCCAGCAGAGTGCTGCCCTTGTTGCTTTAAGTTCAATATCTGACCAGAAAATCACAGTTACACCTCACCGCACCCTAAACACCATCCAGGGGGTCATTTCTGAGGATGACCTCCTTGACTCCTCAGACAGTGAAATAGTTGAGGGACTTTCCGACCAAGGCGTTGTAGCGGCAAGGCGTATCTCCTTGCGCCGCGACGGCCAAGAACGGAAAACAAGGCACATAGTTCTTACCTTTGAATCCACTACATTGCCAGAGGCTGTGAAGGCTGGGTACCTTCACTGTAGAGTGCGGCCCTACGTACCAAATCCTCGCAGGTGTTTTAACTGTCAGAGATTTGGTCATGGATCCCAGAACTGCCGAGGCAAAGCCACTTGTGCGAAGTGCGGTCAGGCCAACCATCAAGCTGATACATGCTCTAACGACGCCAACTGTGTCAACTGCAACAGTCCCCATCCCGCGTATTCCCGCTCTTGTAAAACTTGGAAAGATGAAAAAGCTATTCTTACCTTGAAAGTGAAGGAAAATCTCTCTTATCCAGAGGCACGCCGTCGCTTTGCGTTCTTGCAAAAAGGCGGCTTTGCAGAGGTGGTGCAGCGGGGGCCTGCACCACTGAAAGTGGCAGTGGCGACCCAGACGTCTTTTCCGGACAATGGGAAGCCACTGCAGTCCCCCACGCCCAAGCTGAAGATTCAGCTCCCTGGGCATGCACTTTCAGCAGGTCGGTCTCCCGACCATTCCAGCAAGAGTGCTAACTGCCCTGCACCTTCAGGGCAGCAACCTCTCCGTTCTGGCGAAGAGTGTGCACAGGCTGCCCCCCCTTCTCAGGATGGGCCGGCAGCTGCAGCTGTCGTGCCCGTCCGCTCTCCGCGGTCCCCTTCCAGGGAAGGAAGTCGACGCTCTCGTCCGCACTCGTCGGAGAGAGCATCCTCTTCCAAGGAGCGGCATGTCTCTTCTGTCGCTCCTACATCGAAAAAGGGACAGGAACGGGTGGAGTCGGGCAGTGCCCTGCCCAACACACCTGCTGCCTCTTCTGCTGGATCAGGTCGTGGCCGGGGCCTGCAGCCCCGCGCCCCGAGCCAGCCCAAAGCTTTACTCAAAGCCCCGTCCCAAGAGGCGGAAACAATAGATGACAGCAGTGAGGTGTCTGCGCCAGCGTCTGATCAAGACGACATGGACTGGCAGACAGCTAAATCTAAGCATAAGAGCAAAAAACCAGTAACCCCTCCAAAGTGACGTAGGACATTCTTTTTTGCCCTGCGCGGCAAAGTCAAGGTTTTACTTTTACTTGTTCTTTACTACTTTTACTTATTTACTAATCTTTTAGCTGTGTTTTAGAATAATGTCTAAATTTACTTTTATGCAGTGGAACTGCCGCGGTCTTTTACGAAATATTGATGATGTCAATTTTTTTATAGACGAATTACGTCCTATAGCTCTCTCCTTACAAGAGACACATCTTAATGATCATTATAATTCAGTGTTATGTCGCCATCAGTTTTTTAGAAAAGATCGCCCTTCATCAAATGCATCAGGTGGAGTAGCTGTGGCTGTTCAAAGTGGAGTCGCATGCTCGCAGGTTCCTCTTTGCACACCTCTTGAGGCAATGGCTGTGCGTCTTCTTTTGGATCGGCTCATCACTGTTGTATCTATTTATATTCCACCAAACATTCCACTGCATCGTCATGATCTCCAAAGACTTGTTGCACAGCTTCCTCACCCTTTTTTACTTTTAGGAGATTTTAATGCTCACCACCCCTTATGGGGTAGCGCCCGCCAAGACTCACGTGGTGGAGTCCTTGAGCGGTTTTTATTAACGTTTGGGCTGTGCCTCATGAATAAGAGAAAACCAACCTTTTTCAGTGCAGCTCACAATTCATTTACATCTATCGATCTTTCCATCTCATCCCCTTCAGTGTTTTCTTCATTTACATGGAAAGTCTTGGATAATCCTTTTGGAAGTGACCACTTTCCAATCATTCTGGAGAGTCTTGTTTCAGTTCCAAGCCTTATGAAACGTACCCCTCGTTGGAAACTTGACAAGGCAGACTGGAGTCTATTCAACCTAAATGCAGAGCTTAAGCCTTGCATGTTCTTGTCCTTAACACACGATGAAGCTACCACATACATTACACAACAGATCAGTAATGCCGCTTTTCGCTCCATCCCTCAAACCTCCTCTAGCATCCCCAAAAAGTGTAAACCATGGTGGAATGATGATTGTTCCAATACTAAGAAAAAACAGGACAAGGCATGGGGTATATTTCGCAGATATCCAACATTCATGAATTTGATGGAGTTTCAGCGAAATATTGCCCAAGCTCGTTGGACCAGGAAACAGGCCAAGAGGAAGTCCTGGAGAGGCTATCTGTCCTCTATAAGCTGTTATGTCCCAGCAAAGGAAGTGTGGGACCGACTGCACAAGGTTGAAGGCAAATACCGATGCTTTACAGTCCCTCTTTTTCCCTCTGTAAGCTCTTTACATGACCAGGCAAATGTGTTGGGTGCTCATTTTGCAGCCGTTTCAAACTCATCTCATTACTCTTCAGCGTTTCTGAAGTTTAAAACAGATGCAGAAAAAACGAAAGTCAGTTTGGCAGGAGGAGCCTCTGCACCATATAATCAGCCGTTTACAATGGTTGAACTTCAAATGGCTCTCAAAATCCGGAAGCATTCATCCCCCGGTCCTGATCGAATACATTATGAGATGATCCGCCATTTATCGGAGGAGTCACTCTCAGCCCTCCTGGCATATTTCAATGGACTATGGAACGATGCACATTTCCCCGCCGATTGGAAGCCGGCAGAAGTAATTCCGTTGCTAAAGCCTGGAAAGGATCCTTTACTTCCTACAAGTTACAGGCCGATTGCACTGACTAGTTGCTTGGGGAAAACGTTTGAAAGGATGATTAATAAGCGTCTTGTTTATTTCCTGGAGCAACACAATATTTTGAATGTAAATCAATGTGGGTGTCGATCAGGACGTTCCACCATAGACCATTTAGTCCGGCTGGAGACTGTTGTACGAGAGGCGTTTGTAAATAGGCAGCATTGCGTATCTGCATTTTTTTATTTGGAAAAGGCTTACGATACCACTTGGAGGCATGGCATCCTACGTGACTTGTTCATGTATGGAGTACGCGGCAGATTACTTCATTGTATAAAAAACTATCTTAGTGGACGTTTCTTCCGTGTACGGTTAGGCACGACAGTATCCAACAGCTTTCTCCAGGAGAATGGTGTTCCTCAGGGTGGAGTGCTGAGTGTCACCCTCTTCGCCATAAAAATTAACTCTCTTTGTCGTGTCATACCTTCCTCAGTATCATATTCATTATACGTAGATGACATTCAAATTTCTGTAGCATCATGTAATATGTCTAGTTGTGAAAGGCAGCTACAATTAGCCATAAGTAAAATGACTAAATGGGCTAACGATAATGGCTTTAAGTTCTCTCCAGAAAAAACTATTTGTGTTCCATTTTCTTTACGGCGGGGTCTTTGGTTAGAGCCCTCTCTCATGTTAAATGGAAATACCATCGAAGTTAGAACTGAGCATAAGTTTCTGGGATTGATATTTGACAGTAAGCTTAGTTTTGTCTCCCATCTCAAATGGCTGAAGCAGAAATGTATGCAGACATTGAACATTCTTAAAGTCCTCTCACACAAGTCTTGGGGTTCTGATAGGAGGTGTCTACTTCGTTTGTACTTCTCTCTTGTACGATCGCGCCTTGATTATGGGTCTGTTGTGTTCGCGTCTGCTCGGCCGTCTGCCTTAAAAATGCTTGACCCTGTGCATCACCTTGGGTTGCGTCTTGCGACGGGTGCTTTCAGAACATCTCCTATTTTAAGCTTGTATGATGACTCCAATGAAATGTCACTTGAAAAAAGGCGGCAGTACCTAAGACTGGTTTATGCCTACAAGGTTTTATCAGAACCCAGCCATCCAGCCCACAATAGTATTCGAGAGTCTCAGTTTTATCGTACTTTCGAGCATAAACCAACTGTTATTCGACCCTTGAGCCTTCGTTTTGAGAGTCCCCGTCTCTCCCTTAACCTGCCACGTGAGGGTGTCCATTTCCTTGAAAGTGCATATCATACTGCCCCATGGGATATGGAACAAATAGCTTGCAATTGGTATTTTACAAAATTTAATAAACATAATGTTTCTCCACTCATTCTACAACAGGAATTCTTAGCTCTGCAAGAAAAATACAGACATTACCGCCAGTTTTATACTGACGGTGCCAAGTCCTTAATGTATGTCGGCTCAGCTGTTTATTCAAATTCGTTTACCCATGTTACTCGACTTCACAATGTCGCCAGCATTTTTACTGCCGAACTATATGGTGTTCTGGCAGCACTTGACTATATAATCAGGAACAAAGTGATGAAAGCCATTATATTTGTAGACTCTCAAAGTGTTCTTACTGCAGTATGTTCTATCACACCAACTACGAATAAGTTGACTCGACTTGTACGGGCCAGAGCTCAACAGGGACTCGCTGGTGGGAAGGACATTGAGTTTTGCTGGATCCCGAGCCATATAGGCATCGCAGGCAACGAGGCTGCAGATAGACTAGCTGCTTCTTCACAGAACCTTTTACCATCGAATGTCTGCATACCTTACCAAGACCTTAAAGCGTCCGTAAAATTTTCACTCTCGCAACTTTGGCAGTCTGAATGGAAGTTAGCCGATAACAATAAGCTTCATGTCATCAAGCCAGAACTTGGTGCATGGGAAACCTCGTATAATAAAAATCGTTTCCACGAAGTCCTCCTGTGCCGGCTGAGAATCGGCCGTTCATTCCTAACCCATCAATACCTGCTTAAAGGTGAGGAACCGCCGATATGCGAGCACTGTGGGGAAGCTTTATCTGTTCTGCATGTTCTCTTTCTTTGCCGTGGCCTTTTACAACAATACAAGATCTATTTCTCTGAGTTTTTCAAGTACAACATCCCATTTCACCTTGTCTTATTTCTAGGGGAGCAGCCTCTCATATCATTTGAACGTCTTTTAGCTTTCCTCAAAACTACAGGTATCTTACATAAATTATAGCCAAATTCTAGTCTAGTGAGTGTACTTTTACAAGTGTTTTTCAGCTTACCTAGTTAGGCGCAGTATGGCCATCGGAGCTCTTGCGCCATAAAACCCGTAAACAACAACAACAACAGCTAGCGTTTTTACTGCCGAGCTATACGGCGTGCTGTCAGCACTTGACTATATTATCCGGAGCAAAGTAATGAAAGCAGTTCTTTTTGTGGACTCTCGGAGCGTTGTTACTGCAGCGTGCTCCCTTAATTCAACCAAGAACAAGCTGACTCAACTTGTACGTGCTAGAGTTCAACTGGGCCTTGGAGATGGGAAGGATATTAGGTTTTGTTGGATTCCGAGCCATGTGGGCATTACAGGCAACGAGGCTGCAGATAGGTTGGCCGCCTCGTCGCGTAACCTCTTACCATCACGCGCACGCATACCATACCAACACCTAACAAGGCCCATACGGCTTTCACTTTTAAAACTGTGGCAGTCCGAGTGGGATTTGGCCGATAACAACAAACTTCATATCATCAAGCCAAGCATCGGTACCTGGGAAAGCTCCTATAACCGGAGCCGTTTCCGTGAGGTTCTTCTGTGCCGGTTAAGGATCGGCCACACCTTCCTTACCCATCGTTACCTACTTGTTGGTGACGAACCACCAGTGTGCGACCACTGTGGAGACACCTTGTCTGTTCTACATGTTTTTCTTCGCCCTGGTCTTCTACAACAACACAAGTTCTTTTTTCCTGAGCTTTTCAAGTATTGTAATCCTTTCCATCCTACTCTGTTCCCAGGAGAACAGCCTCTAATATCAATCGACCGTCTTTTAGCTTTTCTAGAAAATATAGCGATTTTACACAAACTATAGCCGAAATACTTTCTTAGTGCATTGTTTCTAGTTAATTTTAGTTTACCTAGTTTGGCGCAGTATGGCCATCGTAGCTCTTGCGCCATAAAACTCGCAAACAACAACAACAACAACAACAACAATGCCACGAGTGTCAGCGACGCAAGAAACCACCGACGAAGCCGTCAGGACTTCTGCATCCGATTTCTCCCCCGCCCACGCCGTTCCAGCAGATAGGAATGGATTTACTTGGCCCTTTCCCGCCGTCAACGTCGGGAAACCGCTGGATAATCGTCGCCACCGATTATCTCACACGTTACGCCAAGACGAAAGCCCTTCCATCAGGTACGGCTGTTGAAGTCGCGTAGTTTTTTATCGAGTCCATTGTCCTCCGGCACGGCGCCCCTGAAGTCCTCATCAGAGGCCGTGGATCTTCGAATTCGTTCATGGCCCAGCTGACGCAAGAGAACCACTGCGTACCATCTGCAGAGAAATGGACTACCAGAACGACTAAACAAAACTATCGCCGACATGATCGCCATGTATGTCGACGTAGAGCACAAGACATGGGACGAAGTGTTACCCTACGTCACGTTTTCTAACAACATGGCGGTGCAAGAGACCACAGGAGTAACCCCGTTTCAGCTGGTGCATGGCAGAAAAGTAACGACCATGCTCGACGCGATGCTACCCCACGAACCAGCTGACGATGGGATCCCCGACGCCCAGGTGGTTGCTCAACGAGCCGAAGAAGTTCGCCAGCTCGCCCGACTACGACTTTAAAATCAACAACGTGTCGACGCAACATGGTACGACCTTCGCCGGATCGACGTTCGCTTCAAGCCCGGAGACCGTGTGTGGGTTTGGACCCCAATACGACGACGCGGTCTAAGCGAGAAACTTCTAAAGCGCTACTTCGGACACTACAAAGTACTTCGTCGACTGGGGGATCTGAACTACGAGGTGATGCCCGACGGAACACGGACTTCATCACGCCGCGCCCTCCACGACCGGAAGTCGTCCACGTCGTGCACCTCAAGCCGTACTACGCGTGCTACAAGACTGCGAACTGTGATCTTGTGCAACGCTTGAGAGGATTCTGATTTGCCAGCCTCCGTATTTTCCCATTCTTTTGTTTGTCTTGCTCCGATTGTTTAGTTGCCTACCACGTGGCATCGATACGATGCCTTTTTAAAGGGGGGAGTAATGCCACGTGCCGCGGCGAGCGACCGCGTGCATGCCCGAGTGGGTGACCGCGCTTGACTGTGGCGCGGAAAGTCTAGGTTCGATTCCAGTCAGTGGAATGCTCTTTTATTTATTCTTTCAACATTGCGTTCTCGTGAGTTCGAGAACATTCTCGTCTGATCGAGTTCCGAACGTTCTGGTCGCCGAACCATCTAGGCTGATTTTTCCTGAAGCCAACGCGCGTGCATAAGGGGCTTCGCGTGGCGAGCTGCAGTCAGTTTCGCCCCAGCGCTCGACTCTGCTGTCACGCCGACTTGGACGCCCGCGACGCTCTGCTTTGTTCTGTTCCCTTTTTATTTTTGGGCACAAGTTCGCCCCATTAAACGTTTAGTCCCCTCAGTTACCATCGCCTCATCAATTGTCATTCGTGACAATATATAAGCGCCGAAAATATTACAAGGTTGAGACCTGTTTCTAACTTTGGCACGTGTCGAGGCCCAAGCATGGTTGATTTTTATGTAAGTCCTTGCAATTGTCCTTGCATTACCTGTCCTTGCAAAGGAGCACAAGGTGCACTTTTAATTGGTGTTGATGTAGCCTATCATATCGTGAAGCAAAAAATATTTCCCACGTGCGGACGATATATATAGTGGGGTTGATACTGCTGCTTTCTTATAAACATTTTTGTATATATTTTAATATAATTCTTTCAAAAAGAAAAAGCGTCTTTTTTTACACACACACACAAAAAAAAACGCTCTTTCGAGTGCAGTTTTGGTATTTGACAGAAAAGGTAATTGCATCATTTTATTATTTTTTTTTTTGCATCGGACAACGGACCTATCTTTCACCTTCTCAGTTTTATAATCTGGAATTTTGGCATCTTAGACGGAAGTAATAGGTATGACGCAATAACAAAGAGAGATAAAATGCACTTCTAATATTTTCAGATAGAATATGTTCTCACTTAACAAAAAATGTTATACTAGTACTATCTCTGTCGCAAACGGTTGCTGTAGTACCAACATAAGTTAGTTTATGTGCAAAGTTTTTCAGGTGTTTTTTTTTTAGGTTTCGCAGACTTCTTTTTAAAACAGCGTGAAAGCTGCACTAAGGCAGTCCCTACACGTAAGTTATGCAGGCAGAGGGAGACAATATTGTTGGGTAATCGCCACCACAATTTAGTTAATAACTAAAATTTGTTGATTACCTCATAGTGAAAATAAACATATGGTTCCAATTAAAAACTTGCCAAACCTCATCGAAACACGTTAAATCAGTAACCCTTAGGAAGAAATTGCAAGCGTGAAAAGTGCGGTAATGCGCTAAATTTAGCACTCGTGCAACGAGCGCGAGGCTGGTAGTGTATAAACGTGGATGACAATAACGGAAACCCGCACGCTCGCGTAATCGCACAGCTAACTTTGCGCCTGTTGCCCGACTTTATCGCTCCACCGCGCTCCCCACGCGTTCCAAGTCTGTATGGCTTACACTGATTTATTGATTTTTGACGATCCTGAACAAGTGCCCAGGTAGAATCATATGGTTATCTTCACTAATTAAAAAAGTTCATCGAAAGATTTTAGTTGCTTCTCAGGCTAATCGTGACGATTAGCCTCCCATACCATGTCCCTCTGGCCGTGACCCTATAAAAATTATTTTTTACTTTTTATTGAAAGCGTGTTGACTTCTTGTTGACTCTGATTACTTTTTTAACACGGTCAACAGAAAGTTTGTTGACTGTGTTTAAACGTTTCCGATGATATTCTTCAGCCTGTGTCAAAAGAAAAGCGGCTGACTTTCTTGCAACTTCGGGTTGGTTTTTTTCTGCTGATTTTTTGTTGACAGTGTCATCAGAATGACTGCAGACGTTCTTTTTGATTCGTGTTGAAATGCACAGTTGACCCTCCGTAGCCAATGTTAATAGAAAAGCTACAAAATTTCAGTTGACTTTTTATTGAACATTGTACACCTCGATTAGATGTCAAAAGCCACTAAGTTTCTCAATAGTCTCTGACAAGGTGAGAACGGTAGGGAGCAACCTCAGTTGTTCCGCCTCCTGCGTGAGCCTACTACCTTTAACAATGCTTCGGTGCTCGTGCACTTCGAGCGCGCGCGTGCAGTCAAAGCACGATGGAAGGCATGCGGCACGTGTTGGAGGCCAGGCGTTCAAAAGGCACACCCTGCTCTTCTGATCTTGTAAGTGAATATAGTGACTTGAATGGCCATATTAAACAAGTCAAGCAGTAGTAGGAAAAGCAAAATAACGATTTTAAAGTGGAGAAACTTCCTTGACTCGCTTCGTCCTGAGTGGTGCTATGCAGAGAAGCGATAACTTTTCTTCTCTAGGAGCCGTTTTTGTGGATGGGGATTCAGCGGCTGCGCCGAATTCTTGTTTGTACCAATGCCTTTTAGTAAGTGATTGAGTCCACTAACTTCGAAACACTATTTTCCCTTTGACAGACTCCCGAGAAGGGATCGTATACTGGAAACCTTAATAAGTGCAGAAGGTGTCACCGGTCAAATGATTAACTTCAATATGTAGGCTATATAATGCTTTGGAGTAGTCGACGGGTTGAGTGCTTCATGGTGCTGGTGTTTGTGTTCGTTCTTAGTGCGTAGTTGTGGGATGTATAACACCAGAGTGATGCCATTTCCTAAAAAATGTCAAAAAAATAAAAAATAAAAACTTTCTTTTTTTTACGTTATTTTCTGTAGCCAATTTGTAGCAGAATGGAAAGTAGTAGTAACCTTCCAAAACTTTGTTGAGTAGAAGCTGTAAATAATTTCTCTCTTCTTAAGCGGCTGGAGTTTCTTTAATTTAAAAGCTACAGAAAAAGCAACTTGATGGCGATAGAAAGTCTGTTGACTTTTGTTATAACAAAGTGGTCCTATATTCAACAGAAAGCCAACAGAAAAGCTAGACAGATGAAAATATATTGACATCTTATATTATCTGATGACTTTTTCAACAGCCTTTCAACAGAAAAGCACCACATTTTTTTGTAAGGGTGTAACCTCAGGCCCATACTTTTTAGTGCGGATTTTATGTCTTTTTAACGGGTCGGTAAAGACTAAAAATCACCTAGTGTATGAAGTGTGTAGAGAAAGCTATACATTTGAATATGAATGAAACTGAAGAAACGGTACAATTGAACTCACTTCACTCCTCACTCCTCACTCACTCACTCCTCACTTCTCTCTCTTCTCTACATCACTCCTCACTTCTCACTTCCTCTCTCTTCTCTACATCTTCGTCTTTTATTCCGTATTATTGAGAAATATTCCTGAAGGAATCTAATGGCATTTTTATAGCGTGCTAACTACTGTTTACCCCTTTTTGTGGTGGCTGTTCTTATTGAGCCGAAAATGGTTCCTTTTCGAGAGGAAGCTTGCAATGGGTTTTGCCTTCATGTATGGAATTGTGTTCTAAAAACACACTTGCGAGCACTTCACAATCTACCATGCACTTTGCAACTTGATCATATTGCACGCAGCGTTCATTACTTACCCAGTCTGGCTTAAACTAAATGTAAGCTGAAAAGCATGGTGAAGAGAACAGGGCACAAAAAGACAAAGACAGAGAGAAGGAACATGCAAAACACACAAGCTCTGTCCTTGTCTTTTTATGCGCTGTTCTGTTCACCATGTCATCACACCAACTCGCCCAACTTACAACACTTCTGCAGAGGAAAAGCACTTGCTTTTCTAGAGACCTGATCAAATAATTTCTATAACTGTTCCTAGCCTCTGGGACTAATCTGTTTAGGCACTTCTAAGTTTAGTTGCAAAGCGGCAATGGAACTGATTGTAGATTTGCAAAGAATAAGTAGAACAAAGCACCCCTTTCATGAACGTAAACAAAACGCTTTTCATTGAAGAGTCGTCTTTAGCATAATTTTTACATCAGAATAAGCTTCTCGTTAATCCGTTTGTATGGATGGATGGCACTTAGGACAGTGACACGTGTCGTCTCTTGACCCTTTTTTCTGTTTATTTTCCTCTAGCCCTTTTGTAAACGTATTTTCATCATTTTTATTGTATCGTATTGTATCTGTTTTAACATATAGAGATTCTGTTCTATATGCTGAAATGGAAAACGCTTCTATAAAAACCTATTTTTGTTTTATTTTTATTTTTATATAGACTTTAGGAACGAATTTATTGTCTGACACTTTAATGGTTTTGTTGTGTCGTTGCATGCACTGAAAAGTGTGCAGGTACCATATGTTCTCGCTGAAGACGTATGCATAGCTTCTGGGTTTTTCGTTTTCATTTAGTGGAGCACACGTGTTTACGATTTATCGGTCAACAAATGCATCATTCATATTCTTGTTTAGTTTTGAATTGGGTTAAGGGTCAAAATAAACTAGAAAAAATTATTTTCTGTTTTGAGCCAACGCCATTGTGGTTTTACAATGTAAATTCTTGTAAATTCTTTTTTTTCAAAAACGGGAAATATACACTTTTACGGTCTGCGCATGTGAGTAATGCGGACAAAAAGACATAATAATAAATTAATATAATCTTCACGATGAAAATAAACATGTTTCCAAATGGAAACCTCCTGGACGACATCGAAAACCAAGGAATCAGTAAAATTTAGCAAGACTTAGAGTGCGTAGGATGTATTGTGGTGCGGTGAAGTTACCACCCCTGCTACAGGCTCAAGGCTGTCAGTGCAAAAACGCGGATGAAAACAGACAGAAAAATCGCTCAGGCGCGTCGAAGCTTTGGAAACCCAGAAAAGCAAATTACGCGCATCAAATTTTTTTTACAAGTTACGGATCTTGTGTTTTTCGATGAAAGTCAGTATTTTAAATCATATGTTTAATTTTACTGATTAGAACGTAATTAGAAAGTTAGTAATTATCTTACTTATATTCACGAATATCTCTCATTGTGTCCACCTGACCATTTAACTGACACGCATCGCATCAGTATTCATATTAGAAGTTTTAGGACCTATAAAGTTTTTACTTGGATTAAATATGTTGTTTCTATCCTCCCTTCCAAGTTTTGTCCACTACTCCGATGACACGAGTGTTTGTGTTGTTGTTTTTCATTCAGAATCTTCTCCGTTGTTGCCCGTGTTATAAATACGACATGTAAACTAATACACATGTCTTGATGTCAGGCATGTTTTTGTAAATATGAGCAACACAAGATTTATTGTTTTTCCTCAACTATTAGAACAGTTAATCTTACTAGTTCACTGATATCCTAAAAGCGATCTTTTTAACGGGTTTCCGAAGATGCGCATTTAGGTGTACAGTTCTACACTTTCACAAAAGCACTCCTTTGATGTTTTATGTTATTCTCCTAAAACGTAACATTACAAAACCTATTGGCATACTGAATCGATTTCAAGCATTAGTTCCTACGTGGCTAAGAACACAGCTTTATTTTTTATAGTGTCCATTCGAGTTAACATTATTATCTACTTTTTAGGGGTATGACAAGCTTGTACTTGACGAAAAAAAAAAAAGGCGGGCGGTTTACTCAAAACTTATCAATCTACGATCTTACTTTTTACATAATTGTATACTTAATATCGACGCCTGGAATACACCAACACGCGGCCCCGAGGTTACGCTTCTGTGACGGCGAACCTCGTTTCTGTACAGGCGCAGAGCTTACACCTGGTGTGAGCAATCGCTTGATTTGTATGCAGAGTGTCGGTCTGTAACCAACGACTGTCTGGGGCACTTTTTCTAAACGCTGAACGTGATGTTTTCTTTCTGTATACACAAACAGTGATACGCACCAACATTTTAGATTTAGAAACGTATAAGAACGCACTTTCAACACTAGAAACAAAGTAACAGGCATATTCAAAGGGGTTGCCGCAGGACCACTTCGCCTTTAGGAAATTTTATTATAAGTTATCCACAGAGCTGTGTGTTTCTGTAAATACCGATAAACCCCAATAAATAACCTACAAAGTGCTTTTCTTTGATCTGTGGAAACCAAAAAAAAACTTAAATTTAAACCGAAAAAAATTAAACCGAAAAAGAACTTAAAAAAACTTAAATGAAAAAATTCCCGGTTTGGAAAAAAACATTTTTTTTTTTTTCATCTGCAGCGTTTTGTATTGTGTTCCTGATCACAACCCGTGGTAACTGAACCTTGAGATTGTTTTTTTTTTTTTCTTTCGGAACCACGACCCTTATCCCGTCTGCTGTACTTTGTACCAAGGGGGGGGGGGGGGGGGGGGGGGGAATTAGGGGTTCCACAATTTGCCCCGATGTCCCGTTTTCGTCAGGCATCCGGAAGAACCCCCAGCCCATTTGGTGACCAATAAGCTCCAGTTCATCCCCATTTGGGTGCTAGTCAGCATGAGTAGGGAACGGAAGACCATCGAACATTATGTGAATGAATTTGACGACATCAAAGTTTTTGGTAAAGACGGTGACAAACACTTTGTACGCAAGTCGTGCCGCATAACTATTTCTTCAGACCCTCACCTCCTCAGCACTCGTACTAACGAGCACGTCACATCATTGTGACATCTTCAGCTGAACAATTCCAGAACAGTGTCAGGTATGTAGTATTTATGTAACATTTTCTCCGTTTGTCGCCTCTTATTTAAGTTGCGACAATGACAATCTAGTCACCATTTCCACTTGTGATAAAGATAGAAATATACTTTAAAATTCCAACGTTAATTCATGGACCAATTTATAAATATGTAGTTGTTCCGTAACATGAGCCCAGATGAATCCAGATTTCTTGCCCGGCACTGAAAATAAACACCGAAAGACACCGATTCCGGAAAAAGAACAAATCCTGTAAAAGCATCCATGAATTTCACATATTACCTTTCACATATAATAATCTGCATATACTTAAAAACAACGCTAGTTTTCAAAACGTATAGGCTGTATAAAACGTCAATACTCTCTAGAATATTTCGAAATGCCTTGCTAGGGGTATAATAAATAAATATTCATTTCATTTCGTTTTCTTTTGAAACAGGCAGAGAGAAAAATAAACTCCCTTAACAATATGACCTAGCTCAGGTCGAACGTTCAATCATTTGATATTGTTGTGGTTTTTGTTTCGATGATCATTGTTTCTAATTTTTTACACAAGTGGGGCAAGCGGAGTGGAGAGAAACTCTTCCTGACATAAAATTGGACGTCGCTGTCAACTACCATGAATCAAAAATGGGAGCCCATCAACCTTGACACGCGCGAATCGCTTTCGTGGCACGATATAATGAAAACGCACTGCAGCCTATTTTAAAACTTTGAGTCATCTCTATTTTCAGATACCATATGCATCACAACGTAGACTAGACCAAGGCCATTATATTTCCTTTGCTGGTGACATTTGCCTTTCGTTCCGTACTCTTTTTTTTTTTTTTCTATTCAGGTGTAGATTTTATTTTTTTTAATTCATTCATTAAATTTTTTGTTAAATCTATGTCTTCAAATGATGCTTCGCCCAATTCCAGCATCTATGTAATCAAAAAGTAGCCTATCCTTAAAGGTCAACAACGTCTAAAAAATGGACGCCAAAACAAATTACACGTTTATAAATTTACCGGAGATACTAAGATGGCCAGATCACCTCAAGATTTCAAACATAGGAGCAGCGCATTTCTAATATATATATATATATATATATATATATATATATATATATATATATTATTATTATTATTATTAATCAATTATTCTACATTCAGGAGAGTGGTCTCATAAGTTTTAATGCTTCCCTCGAAGGTGTCGCATTTTCAGTCTTCTTCGTGTAGCAACCGGCTAAGGCAACACCTCCAGGTTTAATTTGCAATACACAATTTAAAAAAAAAAATGCTTCATTTATTATTTTATCTTTTTTATTATCTCTGCGGTCGATGTGTAAGATAATATAGTAAGATATAAAAATTTTATTTCAGGCTACTTCCACGAATTTCTTCGTGCAGATGCATCTAATAACCTATATGGCAAATTTGTTGGCTGCACGTTCTGAGAGCCCAAAGTCAGTCTTCCTGCAAAGTCACTCATCCTGTGACAGTGCCCCAGATGAATTATTTATTGAGCACACTCCTACACACTTCTGCAATATTCATAATCGTGTGCATACTCGAAGCTTATCCATATTGCAAATTTCCGGGGAGAAATTGTGTCTGCAGCGTGCCTTCGGCACAAATATCGTTAGACAAAATAAACAGAAGCGTGAGGTCGTGTTTGCAAGGGTCGGGCTAAGCGCTGGGCCGCCAAGACCGCCATAAAAGCTCGTAAATTATTTTTTATCCTGGCGGTCTGTCGTCCACTTATTCGGGCCCCACAGTTTGGTGACCCGGACGTGATCCTCGCTGCAGAATGCCCTCTAGATTCAACGCCATGACTCTTGGCAGCACTGTTACTATACAGGAGTAGCAAGCGTCAGACTTTGCTCAAAGTTTGGTCAGCGGACCCTCAAGAACGTTTCAAGCAAGTCGAATGAGCGTTCATCACCACTCGGATATCCAGCCATGTCGCAAAATCGCACCACGTTGCAGCTTCTTTTTCTTTCGAGGTGGCCATGGAGATCCCAGACCGGAGGCGAGGAGCCTATATGATTCCTAGGTTCTTCACTCAAGCTCTCGCTTGGCATAAAACAAGTTGCGGTATGCTAACATATTCGAACGCCTAATTCTTGTGGCAACATGGCGAAATAACACCGACGCCATTGCGCCCCAGATTAGTGTTTGTCATTAATGCCCCAAACATTTATCAAAATACACAAAAAAATGTATCTGTTGTTATGCGTTCTGTTGGACTATCCTGTTTTGCGGTGTTGACAAACTCAAGCATCGTAAGTTGTAACGTGTTAAAGTATCGTAAGCATAAAAGAATATAATTAGTCGTTAGCTGTTTATACAGCGGGTGTTTAGTCTGCCAGAACGTGGTGACATTGTACCCCGCTGTAGATGAGCGCTAGCTTGGCGCAACTCTTCCTGTGTACAGGAGGCGTTGCCTGAATACGTATATAGGAGGAGTTGCCTGGGGTTTTTAATGTTCATCACGAAATAGTAGAGAGTTGGAAATCGGTGGCCGAGTGGGCTAACGTGTCTCAGCTAGGAGCGTAAACTGAAAGCTTGCGTTGGGAACCTCCTGGGTTCGATCCTCACCCGTTTCGATCTGTGTGAGTTTCGTACCTGCACGCGTTCGTGTAATCACTACTGCGTGGTGCACGTTAAAGACCCAAGGTTAGCGGCGGTACTGCACTGGCTAAATTCCTCATCTACAGCTATAGAGACCGGTCACCCGTGGAGGCGTACCAACACCAAGGCTGTCTAAACATACAAGCAACACAATTTTAGGCGCCGACTGGAACTCCCTTTTTTTACGTGACGTCATAAAAACACCATTCCAATACTCACAAGTCCTCAGCCCAGCACGCGCATGTTCGTGACTTCGCAAAGCGAGGAAATCATGCGCCGTGCGCACGAACACTGAAAATGAACCGGCCCGGAGCCCTTTTTTGGAAATGTCTGGCGTAGTCACGTGATTGCTCCTTGGGAATTCCAAAGTAACTGTACTGGCGAAGCTTGCAGAGCCAGAGTATTGCGTTCCTTTTCCTTTCGCCGCCAGCAACTCTGTATTGGCGGAGAAGCGGTCACGTGCACCGAGCTGAATACGACCTACGGCTTCGTGAAAGAAAGGGATCTTGCAGGAGCCGAGTTTCGGGCGGATCATGTTTTTCGCTTTGCGTTTGCGAAATATACATCCTACACTAAAATAGAACGAACTAGAAGGTTCCTTCACCATTCAACATTATGTGTAGCCACTGGATGCAGTATAAGCCCGTTGTTTTCTAACGCGAGTGATGTTTAAAAACATGTTTCAAGGTCTGGGAAGAAGACGACTCAGAAGACGATCGCGTAGCTCGCGTATCCGGGGCACTTGCAGAAGTGACGGTCGCTTCCCGCAGTGCGGCCTTGGATCCAACATGGCCGCCCTGGAAGCACCATTGCGGTACTCTGATCCGCAAGGCGAAGCATATACAGTTACTCTAGGGAGTTCAAGAATTGAGTCCACTGACCTCTATTGTAGTAGGATGGATCGCGGACCGCGGCTTCGGCAGCTGGGGCCGAGTGCCGCCACCGGCGGCCATTGATTGATACCACCAAATGCATGGGACTCTATTGGGAAAACGAGAAAAGTGCAGTTCCCCCAGTTTCTAAGCTGTTGTCGACATTGAAACTTTTTGGCTGCTTTTTGGGAAGACTGTGAAATATCTTGTGCACAAACGTTAAAACTGAAAGCTCTCACAGTTTTATAAATACATGTTTTGTAGTCAAGAGCGACTCCGCTGGGCGAAAAATGTAGTGCAGCTCAACGAGACAAGAGTTACCTAAAGTTACCGTGAAGTCGGTGGCGGTTTCGATGAGTTGGGTTTAGCAAACGTCAAGCTTGGATGCTTTCCTGTGCGAAATTCGCTAATTCCCGGGAGGCCGCTGTCAAGATGGAACTTTTTTCAATATTCATCCGCTTCTGGGCTTCCCCGAGGACGGTCATACTGACGGCAAGTTCCTTTGTTTGGTCCGCTACGAGGGCAAGCTTGTCAGCTTAGCTATGGGTGCTTTGGCAGGTTTTTTTTTCTTTTTTTTTTTATCCGAAAGCATTCACTGTTTTATGGAGCAGACTTGTGCCTATCTCAAATACTCTACTTGAGAAACTGTATTTCAAACACTTTTTGAAGTAACTTGGTATCTTGCAAACACTTTTGATCGAGAGTATTTGGTACTCTATCTTAATTACATTTCTGAGTATCTTGTACCCATTATCTCAAATACATTTTTTATATTCCGTCATTTTCCGAGTTTTTCGGTATGAAGTGGCATGGGCGTGGCACGAGCAAGCGTGAACATTCTTTTGGGCGACCAGATCCTGTTGCTATCTCCGATTAGCTACGGTGACTTTGTTTGAGCTCGTGAAAAAACATCGCTTTCTTGCCGATTGTGATTCATATTTCAGCAAAAAGTTCGTAAAATGAAGGTCTTTCCTCCGCCTTCCCAAAAGCGCCTTTTGTTTCCTAAAGTTTCCCCCGAAAAATCCTGAAACAAAAAGAGTGGGTTTACGGAAGTGAAGATTGCCATCCTGAGGCAGACCGACAAACGACGTACGACAGCAATGCAGGCTTGAGTGTCAAGAAAATAACAAATACAAGAAAATGAGAAGTGGACACACTCACACAAGAAAAAGAAGACATTTTTGTTTTGCTTTCTGTATATTTGACCCCGCTACGGCAAAACATCAAGGTTTTCTTTTGTTTCTTTTCTTTTTGACGTCACTCGCTACCTATTGCTCTCGCGAACACTATCTGTAAGCGAGCATTGATAAGCAGAGAACAGGACAGGAAACGAACTACGGGCTGGATGACCTCTCAATATGCCAACAAAGCGTCCCCCAACGTTGAGCGCATTTCTGAACGCAACCTACTTGAAGAAGGTGCGATCACTGCCGCGACTATTATGTGGGTTCTCTTTGTTATCCATTCACTCATATCTGTATCCCAAGTTCGTTTCTAGTGAACAGCCCCTATAGGGAATATGAATTGTAGTTAAACGATGCCTCTAAGGTGCGCGGCAGGACGTGATATTCAGCGATGTCACTATTAGCGAGACGCTCTGACCCGTATGTTGCCCCCACACCTCGGAGTTTACCCAACACAAGGCGTGTGCACACGCCCACAGTCCTTGCGGGCATGTTCATGTTATCTTTTTTAATAGAGCGTGGGGCACAGTGAACTGTAAAAATACTAAAAATTAGCGCGAAGTGACGTTAAGTGCCGGATCTGTCCCGAGAGTAGTCGTGAGGGCCGGGATGCGAGCTTGATCCATTTGGGCTTTTGTGCTGAGCTGGGCACCCTGCATGCTGCATTGTTCATGCAGGTCGGAGTGGAAACAAAAGAGCCCCTCCTCCCCCTCACCGGAGAACACACTCCAGGCGAAGGCTGACGTCGGGCTCGGTTAAGTCAGCCTAGCGCTGAGTCATTGTATTTGTTGCCATCATCCATGTAGTTCTAAAGTTAACCGCTTGGGGCGCCACGGTTTGATCATCTCCCCAAGCTAAAGCGACCTCTTTCTTGTAGTCCCAGAAATGTTTTGTAATGAAATGTTTTGTTGAAAGGTCTGGTTGTGTTGTCCCTGTTTTAATTGTTTTATTCTTACGCTCTTCTCCCAAACATGTTTTGTAACATGCATCAATGATGCATCGCGCGCCTTGCCGAGCGAGCGTGTCGCCGAATGGTTGCCGCGGTTGGCTCTCGCGGGAAGGCTCCGGGTTCGATACCAGAGAACGGACTCCTCTTTTATTTATTCTTTCAACTTCACAATCTCGTGAGTTCGAGAATCTTGTCGTCTGACTGAGTTACGAATGTTCTACGCGCCGAACGTTCTACGCCGAATGTTCCAGAAACCCACGCGGGTACAAAACGGGCTCCGAGTGGCGGTCCGGCGTCAGTCTCGCCCCAGCGCTCTACCTTGCTGTTTCGCCGACATCAACGCCTGCGACGCTAGCCTTTCTCTATTTTGTTTTGGGCACAAATTCGCCCCATTAGACGTTTAGTTTCTTCAGTAATTCGGCGCCTCATCATTTGCATTCGTGACAATATCCTGCTCCTAATAGTTTGACTGGATAAAATAGCCCGATACTTCTTTTTTCCGTT
>NW_024609857.1:100371559-100633369 GCF_016920785.2 Ixodes scapularis
GCCGCCGAACTGAAGCTCTGTCGGGTGTGCTTGCTCCTTATGTAGTTGACAGTGGCGCCCTGGTCTCGGCGTATCTCGTCACCTGGTGTTGCTTGTGGCGAGCGTCGAAGGGGGCGATGTTTCGCGCAGTGCGTCCGCACGGTGCCAGTGACTGGTGTTGCTTGTGGCGAGCGTTGAAGGGGGCGATGTTTCGCGCAGTGCGTCCGCACGGTGCCAGTGACTGCGGAAAACACAGAGATGATTAGGCGATTTCCAATGTGCGCACTGCCGCCGAACTGAAGCTCTGTCGGGTGTGCTTGCTCCTTATGTAGTTGACAGTGGCGCCCTGGTCTCGGCGTATCTCGTCACCTGGTGTTGCTTGTGGCGAGCGTCGAAGGGGGCGATGTTTCGCGCAGTGCGTCCGCACGGTGCCAGTGACTGGTGTTGCTTGTGGCGAGCGTTGAAGGGGGCGATGTTTCGCGCAGTGCGTCCGCACGGTGCCAGTGACTGCGGAAAACACAGAGATGATTAGGCGATTTCCAATGTGCGCACTGCCGCCGAACTGAAGCTCTGTCGGGTGTGCTTGCTCCTTATGTAGTTGACAGTGGCGCCCTGGTCTCGGCGTATCTCGTCACCTGGTGTTGCTTGTGGCGAGCGTCGAAGGGGGCAATGTTTCGCGCAGTGCGTCCGCACGGTGCCAGTGACTGGTGTTGCTTGTGGCGAGCGTTGAAGGGGGCGATGTTTCGCGCAGTGCGTCCGCACGGTGCCAGTGACTGCGGAAAACACAGAGATGATTAGGCGATTTCCAATGTGCGCACTGCCGCCGAACTGAAGCTCTGTCGGGTGTGCTTGCTCCTTATGTAGTTGACAGTGGCGCCCTGGTCTCGGCGTATCTCGTCACCTGGTGTTGCTTGTGGCGAGCGTCGAAGGGGGCGATGTTTCGCGCAGTGCGTCCGCACGGTGCCAGTGACTGGTGTTGCTTGTGGCGAGCGTTGAAGGGGGCGATGTTTCGCGCAGTGCGTCCGCACGGTGCCAGTGACTGCGGAAAACACAGAGATGATTAGGCGATTTCCAATGTGCGCACTGCCGCCGAACTGAAGCTCTGTCGGGTGTGCTTGCTCCTTATGTAGTTGACAGTGGCGCCCTGGTCTCGGCGTATCTCGTCACCTGGTGTTGCTTGTGGCGAGCGTCGAAGGGGGCGATGTTTCGCGCAGTGCGTCCGCACGGTGCCAGTGACTGGTGTTGCTTGTGGCGAGCGTTGAAGGGGGCGATGTTTCGCGCAGTGCGTCCGCACGGTGCCAGTGACTGCGGAAAACACAGAGATGATTAGGCGATTTCCAATGTGCGCACTGCCGCCGAACTGAAGCTCTGTCGGGTGTGCTTGCTCCTTATGTAGTTGACAGTGGCGCCCTGGTCTCGGCGTATCTCGTCACCTGGTGTTGCTTGTGGCGAGCGTCGAAGGGGGCGATGTTTCGCGCAGTGCGTCCGCACGGTGCCAGTGACTGGTGTTGCTTGTGGCGAGCGTTGAAGGGGGCGATGTTTCGCGCAGTGCGTCCGCACGGTGCCAGTGACTGCGGAAAACACAGAGATGATTAGGCGATTTCCAATGTGCGCACTGCCGCCGAACTGAAGCTCTGTCGGGTGTGCTTGCTCCTTATGTAGTTGACAGTGGCGCCCTGGTCTCGGCGTATCTCGTCACCTGGTGTTGCTTGTGGCGAGCGTCGAAGGGGGCGATGTTTCGCGCAGTGCGTCCGCACGGTGCCAGTGACTGGTGTTGCTTGTGGCGAGCGTTGAAGGGGGCGATGTTTCGCGCAGTGCGTCCGCACGGTGCCAGTGACTGCGGAAAACACAGAGATGATTAGGCGATTTCCAATGTGCGCACTGCCGCCGAACTGAAGCTCTGTCGGGTGTGCTTGCTCCTTATGTAGTTGACAGTGGCGCCCTGGTCTCGGCGTATCTCGTCACCTGGTGTTGCTTGTGGCGAGCGTCGAAGGGGGCGATGTTTCGCGCAGTGCGTCCGCACGGTGCCAGTGACTGCGGAAAACACAGAGATGATTAGGCGATTTCCAATGTGCGCACTGCCGCCGAACTGAAGCTCTGTCGGGTGTGCTTGCTCCTTATGTAGTTGACAGTGGCGCCCTGGTCTCGGCGTATCTCGTCACCTGGTGTTGCTTGTGGCGAGCGTCGAAGGGGGCGATGTTTCGCGCAGTGCGTCCGCACGGTGCCAGTGACTGGTGTTGCTTGTGGCGAGCGTTGAAGGGGGCGATGTTTCGCGCAGTGCGTCCGCACGGTGCCAGTGACTGCGGAAAACACAGAGATGATTAGGCGATTTCCAATGTGCGCACTGCCGCCGAACTGAAGCTCTGTCGGGTGTGCTTGCTCCTTATGTAGTTGACAGTGGCGCCCTGGTCTCGGCGTATCTCGTCACCTGGTGTTGCTTGTGGCGAGCGTCGAAGGGGGCGATGTTTCGCGCAGTGCGTCCGCACGGTGCCAGTGACTGCGGAAAACACAGAGATGATTAGGCGATTTCCAATGTGCGCACTGCCGCCGAACTGAAGCTCTGTCGGGTGTGCTTGCTCCTTATGTAGTTGACAGTGGCGCCCTGGTCTCGGCGTATCTCGTCACCTGGTGTTGCTTGTGGCGAGCGTCGAAGGGGGCGATGTTTCGCGCAGTGCGTCCGCACGGTGCCAGTGACTGCGGAAAACACAGAGATGATTAGGCGATTTCCAATGTGCGCACTGCCGCCGAACTGAAGCTCTGTCGGGTGTGCTTGCTCCTTATGTAGTTGACAGTGGCGCCCTGGTCTCGGCGTATCTCGTCACCTGGTGTTGCTTGTGGCGAGCGTCGAAGGGGGCGATGTTTCGCGCAGTGCGTCCGCACGGTGCCAGTGACTGGTGTTGCTTGTGGCGAGCGTTGAAGGGGGTGATGTTTCGCGCAGTGCGTCCGCACGGTGCCAGTGACTGCGGAAAACACAGAGATGATTAGGCGATTTCCAATGTGCGCACTGCCGCCGAACTCTTGATTACTTGATTTATTTAAAGAAGCGCTTACTAATCACTTTTGTTAATATTTTGTCGAATTGATTGTGTTTTAATCACCTTTCACGTTTGTATTTTCTTTTGAGTGAATTCTTATATGCCCCACCCCCTCTGTAATTCCCTATGGGCCCTGAGGGTATTGAAATAAATAAATAAATAAATAAATAGGTCACCTGCTCGATCGTAACTTGTTTTGCGGCACCAGCACGGGGTTTTGAGATAAGTTCATTTACAGCCTGCCACACTTTCCTTGGATTATCATATAACAACTAAACTTGTTTTTGTAGTATAGTGAGCTTTCGCATTTTTAATATCTGCGTTGAGTTTGTTTCTCACCTTCTTGAATCCTTGTAGTATACCAGTATCTCTTGTTGTAATGAACTTTTCGTACAATTTATTACGTTGCCTTACGTGTTTACATAGTGTACACGCAATTCACACTTCGCGTCTCTTACAAGTACCACCAGCCATTGTTGTACGAACGCGGAAGACAGGTTCCCTGCCGTGCCGCGCGCTGTTTGCTTCCTAAGTCCCGCTCCTTTCTGTGCTGCGCCGCCATTTTCTTCTGAGGGTCGCAACAGGAACAGGCTTCGTACGTTGGCGCTTCTGACGTTACTTGTCGAACGAACATAAACGCATCGAGGGGCATTGGACGAATAACGTTGGCTTTAGACGAGAGCTTACAGTGGCCATCTAGCAGGCAGCAATGTAACACTCCTCTTCAATCCTGTCAGTAACTGTACACGAGAGAAAGAAGGCGAGGCAACGTCCTTGTACCCTCCTATTGATAAAACACAAATTTGTGTAGTGAAAGCCAGCGCGTTTATTAAACTTCCGTCGAGTTTTAATTCATTAGCTACGGAAAGCTCCGACGCGTGTACGTTTTACGTACGTTTGTTTTTTGTGTCCGACATTCCCAACGTTTGCCATCGACATCCGCCAACCAGAAAGCGCAATCGAGCCGTGACTTCCGGTCAAGCGGATACTACACTGTAAACGAAAAGTAGCCCGGATGGGGGTTTTAAAGAATAAGATACCGATTAAACTCCCAAGCCTAAAGCATTCACTCCCGCACATGGGAGTATAAAAACTAGAAACCACCACTTTACTCTGGTCGCTAAGAGACGAGGTATAAAAGCGACAACACCTGATTTCACTCCCATTTTAAACTGGAGTTCTCGTATGACAACCCTCCGCAAGACGAAATGGGAGTTGAAAATACTCCCATCCGTCCACCCGTCTGCGGGAGATCGGCCGCCATTGACGCAGCCGGCGTTTCCCCCGTCCCGCTCAGTCCCGGCTCTGGCACCAACGGGGTTCCCGTCGTGGAAGAGGTCGTTATAATGGGTCCAAGACGTTTTGGGGCTGGTTTTTGTACAAAATCCCGACGCTCTCGAACAACAAATATTACATCAGTGAAAAACCAATCACAAAGTACGAACTTTTCGCTCAATCTGGCGAATACTCAAAAGTTGAGGGTACTATGGGGAAGCAGAAGACAATCCAGCTCTTTTCGGTCAGACTCAAGTATAGTGCAACCATTGTGTGTTGTTTAAAGGCCCTTTCACACGATGCATTTTTCTGGCGCAACTTGACTCGCGAAACGAGTTTCGTGAAATGAATGCGCCGTCTGAACAGGACCGAAAAATGCGCGTCTGCATCTCCCTGGGTTTTCACGAAAAACACAGCCAACGGCCTCTCGAGAAAGCTTTCACGCGATCTCAAAAGGATAAGCGAGCCGTTCGCGGGGCCCAGTGGCGGATTAAGAGGGGGAAGGGGGGGGGGGGGGGGGGGAATGGGGAGGTTTGTCTAGATGTTCTGACTACCTCTTGATTTGTGCATGTGTAAAAATTTAGGGCGGGAAAACAAAGGGAAAGGGCGGGGGGGAGGGGGGTTTCAAAAGACATCTGATACGCTAACCTCCCCTCTCTGGAAATACCGGCGTCGGTACCTGGCGGGGCCAGATTTCTTCCCGATTCCAAGCCACAGCAGAAAAAAAAAAGTAAATAAACACGGCGCGATCCACGGATGGATACGTAGGTTGCGTTTTCTTGGTCCATACGAGTTCGGGTGCGCACAGGTCGGTGGCGCGTGGCAGCTTTCTCAATTTTTGTGCACTCGTAGCGACGAGCGCGAACATTGCACGTCGCCGCCAAGAATGCTCTATTCGCGTCGTCAACGAGCCCGGAGAGCGCTGCCCGACGGCGGTGACTACCCAGAAGCCCACGCGCGAGCGCCCCATTCGGGAATTCGGGGCAGCTGGGGCCAGTGTGGTGCTCGAGGCGCTCACTTCTGCGATCTGAACTTGCCGTTCGTGCCGCGTGTCGTCTGCTGTACACGTTTTTCCGTGCTGGTGTGCATTTTTAACGTTCGTGCGCTCGACTGGGCGATTGTGCGCGTGGACGTGGACTGCTCCGAGGATGTGCTACCGCCGTTAGGCCTATCCGTTAACGAGCCCGGGCCCATAGGCCTAACAGCCGGTGGTGGTGGTGGTGGGGTGCCGGCGAAAGCGGGAAGCTCCATGACGCGTCAAAGGTAGAGTTAATTAGAATTAAGGATGACCTCATGTGTGTGCTATATTTTATCATGTGCTAGTTGTACGTTAAGGCAGCCGTTCCCGGTCGAAACAAGCGCCATCGAATGTACGAGAACGGAATTCGGGGCAGCTGGGGCCAGTGTGGTGCTCGAGGCGCTCATTTCTGCGATCTGAACCTGCCGTTCGTGCCGCGTGTCGTCTGCTGTACACGTTTTTCCGTGCTGGTGTGCATTTTTAACGTTCGTGCGCTCGACTGGGCGATTGTGCGCGTGGACGTGGACTGCTCCGAGGATGTGCTACCGCCGTTAGGCCTATCCGTTAACGAGCCCGGGCCCATAGGCCTAACAGCCGGTGGTGGTGGTGGTGGGGTGCCGGCGAAAGCGGGAAGCTCCATGACGCGTCAAAGGTAGAGTTAATTAGAATTAAGGATGACCTCATGTGTGTGCTATATTTTATCATGTGCTAGTTGTACGTTAAGGCAGCCGTTCCCGGTCGAAACAAGCGCCATCGAATGTACGAGAACGGAATTCGGGGCAGCTGGGGCCAGTGTGGTGCTCGAGGCGCTCATTTCTGCGATCTGAACCTGCCGTTCGTGCCGCGTGTCGTCTGCTGTACACGTTTTTCCGTGCTGGTGTGCATTTTTAACGTTCGTGCGCTCGACTGGGCGATTGTGCGCGTGGACGTGGACTGCTCCGAGGATGTGCTACCGCCGTTAGGCCTATCCGTTAACGAGCCCGGGCCCATAGGCCTAACAGCCGGTGGTGGTGGTGGTGGGGTGCCGGCGAAAGCGGGAAGCTCCATGACGCGTCAAAGGTAGAGTTAATTAGAATTAAGGATGACCTCATGTGTGTGCTATATTTTATCATGTGCTAGTCGTATATGGCAGCCGTTCCCGGTCGAAACAAGCGCCATCGAATGTACGGGAACGGTGGACCCAATGAAACATTTTAACCAAGCCGGCCAGAAATTTTCATCTGGAGTGTCTCGGCTAGGTAAACGATAGTAGCGGTACGCGATGAAAGTGGGACTGAATTTTTGCATTGTTTGTAAAGGTTCTGTGAAATGCGCTGCAATTTCAAACGCGTACGTTGTGTAATTGGGCTTCGTCCGCTTTCTTCGGTGTCAGTTTCTTGACTCGGCGAACAGACTGGCCATCTGTCAGAAAGAGGTCGCTGTGGAATATCGATTTCATCGAAGCATTCCGGCGGAATCACAAGAGTCGCTTGACACCACTCCGGAAAATCTGCCAAGCAGCTAGTTTCGACAAACCCGATAGTGTGATTTGTGTTTTGTCACATTTGTGTGAGATTTTGGAGAAAATAAATGCTGGTCTGCATTCGTTATCCCCCAACATTTGTTTGTTTTCGGTCTGCTAACCACTACCCCGAATCGTTGTTTTGAAGCGGGTCCAAACCACGGGAACGAAAAGGTACCGACTGGGAATCCGACATACGGTACGTGTATATACGACGCGGTTGCCGCGAAGACACGCATGCTCAAGGTGGCAGCTCGTCGGGGTGCGCTGGTTGGCCGCGCTGATAAACCAGACAGTGGCGTAGCCAGGTCGTGTTCAAGGGTCGAAACACCTTCGAAATTGCATGGTTTTCCTCTTTCTCCCCTTTCCCTTTTCCATTGTCAGCTTCTTTTTTTTTCTTTTTTTTCTTGTTTTGTGAAGGCATTAAAAGTCCTATGTGCTTCTCTTTCTGTTCGACAACCCACTACGGCGAGGGGCCGGAACATTCCAAAGCAAAACGAAGATGACAACACTGTCCGTGGACTGCGTGAGCGTGAGAAATAGAAGTCCGGCTCCGGCTTTCCGAAGAGCTCTCGCCAAACTCGACAGTGTTATTAGCAACCTAAGCCTTTCTTCGGGCTCGCAGGTGCGGATGACTCCGCTCCTGACGTCACATAAGCCGCGAAATCCTAACCTCGAAGGACGCTGGCCTCGCCTCGGAGAATGCAGGCGGCTTGACTAAAGTTCCCCTACTCTTTGAGCCTCAAGGACTCCACGCCACTATCAGGGCAGCGAAACAAAATTTCAAAATAGCAATACTTTGACTTTGCAAACCCTACAACCCTACAAACAGGACGACAAAATGACAAACAGCTTAGCTTTCTTTTTTTTTTTTTTTTTTTTGTTGTTGTCCCGTCTTTTATTTGTTTTGGGGGCACACAAAAATGTAAAAAAGAAGAAAAAAAAAAGAAGCGGGAGAGAAAAGCGGCAGCATATGCACCGTAGAAGCACTTTGGAATGCTCATAATTCTTTTGGTTTCAAAGCGTACCGAGGTTACTTATTTAATCGCTGCAGTGGGTAATGTTTATAATCTTGAGTTCAACACGTGAGTCGTGAAAGTTCCCTTACGTATATAGACTCTCAAAAATTAATTCAATAGCCAAAGCTGTCGCTTGACGCTTTTTTAAAGAATGATTATTTACCTACAACTTCAAGCGTGCCATCAACGTCTCCAACAGAATCGGCACATTCACGTCAGGCAGCATCGTCCGCCCTAGGCGAGAGCAATGTCATGGCCAACGACGTCGGTTGCAATGTCGCAATCCTCGGGTTGGGCCAATCACCAGCCTGTGCGGAGCATTCGTTTCATTAAACAAACTGTCTGAGGAAGTTCTGGTTTGGACACAGATGTGAAGGGACCGCACCGCTTAGCGCGTGTCGCCGGTAGAGACAACTTGCCTTGGTCCCCAGGTCCCCAGGTCTCGTATTCTAATGTCAACCGCCTGCTGCAAATCCTGGCCACCATGCCCGTTAGCGTCGTTGAGGCGGAACGTTCGGTCTCGAGACTCCGAAGACGGAAGCCATACCTGAGAGCTTCAACGTCCCCGGAGCGCTTGCTGCTCCGTTCTTAGCTCAGACCAGAAGCTCCGCCTTCAGCACGAGCTCGCTGGCTTCCGCTGTGCTTTGTTTGCGCGCGCCTGCGCGTTCAGACTTGTGCCAGCAAGGGCAGAAAGCTCGCGCTGAAGGCGGAGCCTCTAGTCTCAGCTAAGGGTGAACGGAGTATAGGGGTTGCGCTTTTGAACATTCACGGGAACATCCAAGACAGCTCCGAAAGGGTCCTCTCGCTGCTTTCGATCGACCGACCGCGGCTTCCACTAAATGTTTAGACCCCACAAAACGATAGAAACTGGTACTTTTCTCTGCCACTTTCTCGTAAAACGACAACGAAGAACGGAAAAAACCCGAAACATGACCACAACACGATCATTTCTGAAAAATGTGCGCAGGAACAATGAGCGTGACGTTTCACTTGCTCGTTACCCCGGTCGGTGCGCATTGGAGTTTTTATGTGTAATCGTATTCTAAACTTCGCTATTCTTTGGCACTCTTACGTAGTTTTCAGTCATTGGATACCCCAGTGTTCCGCAGAGAAGTGAACGCACCGGAATATTTTATGAGCCTGTCTAGACTTTTTTGTTCAAAGCGCATTATTATATTTTATGATTGCGTGTTTTCGTTGTTCTACAGTAAAGTTCCCCTCTTTAAAGATCGGAGGGACGAAATAAAAAACGTTGAATTCTTGTCTTCTGAGAAACAGAAAAATAGCAACTAAAGTTGTGTTTGCGGGATTTCTTTTCCTCTTTCTTGGTTTTTTTTTTTTTTTTTTTTCTACTTTTGGATGGTCTGGGCAAAGGAAAGCATCCCCTGAAAACATTTCCTGGCTATGGGACTGGCGGACTGCTTTCTAACTGTTTGCGTACCGGATCGCCGTGCAATGCTCAGAAAGGACAACGAGCTGGCGTGTTATCTCCGATGGGTGGAAAACGCACCAATCTCGCCGTGCCCTTTTATTTCGATATGGCGTAAAATGTGCGTGAAATATCAACAGGTAAAGTGACAAGATTTAGGCACATAAACAAATTCAATCATACTGTGAAATAAAGTCGTCCATCTTTATATTTAATCCCGTGTAGGTATGCCGCGAACTTTTTTCGACCGAAGTTTCGATGATCGATTGAAGTGGTTCAAAAGATTTCGAATTTTCGAACTTTCCATTTCGAAAAATTCGACGGAAGTCGATTTTCGAACTTATTAAACTAAGAAGTTCGACGCTTTCCGAAATTTCGAACTTATTACCCGGCAAAATTCGATGCTTGTCGAACTTTCGAACTTGATAGACTAAAAAATCGATGATTTTCGAACTTTCGACCTTCTTGCACTAAAAAGTTCGAAGCTTTTCGAACTTTCAAACTTCCTACGCTAAGAAATTCGAAAATTTTCGAACCTATTAATCTACAGAATTCAAAAATTGTCGAACTTTCGATTCCTGAAACGTCAAAGGTTTGACGAACTTCGAGCTTTTAGGGTAAAAGTTCGAAGTTCGTGGAACTTCGAAAGACCGGCGGGCGGTTTCATTTGGATTCAAGCAGTGAGGTACATTCGTAATATTTTTTTCTCGCAATTTTACATGCGGTGCCGCATTCCTTGCGAAGGACAATGCCGTTTATTTAAATCATCTGGCATTCTTGGTTTTAAAGAAATAGATTCCCGAAGGAGCGAGGAAGGACGGCGGTGTTTTGACAATTGTCGTTCGTGCCATATTTGAAGCGCGCTATAGCCGAAGCTATTTATGGTAGAGATGTTAAACTTTTTAAGAATGATCTATGTATAGCCTAGGTGAGTGTCGTCTTAATATATGATTATTGTTGTTCAAGACGAGTTTCGAAGAAATATCCAAACATGTACCTACGGGCAATTATGCCCTAAACTTGGTAATTTTTTTCGCCTACATACTTTGAGGTATTGCAGTTAAATTAACACCAGAGACAGTACATATCATTACCATCTGCAGATTACAAAATAATGTATATCTTTCCCCCCCCCCCCCCCCCCCCCCCCCCCGTTGAGGAACAAATCAACTCATGGGGAAGATTTCTAAAATTGTTCAAGTTCAGCACGTCCTAAAAAAAAAAAAACATTTTTTTCTCAATTTACGTTTTTGGGACGTGTTTCTTTTGGCCTGTACACATTTTGGTGGGAGAAACTTGTTTCATAGTTCTGGGCCTCTGAATATGCAAGAATACAACACTTCCGGCTGGTTCTTGATAGTTCTTTTTTCATTCCAGCTTTTTATTTTTGCATTTATTGTTATGTTTATTTATTGATTATTTTTTACCAGTGGCACAGTTATTTAGGTCGAAAATACATAGCTCTGAACTTCCGAGCCACCGAGCATGTGACGAGTAGTGCCTTCTGACAACGAGTTTCTAACAATGACCATCTACGCGGTCTTTTATGCAGTGAAGAGCGACAGTAGCTATACATATGCATAAATAATTTCAGATTAAAATAAGCTAGACCATGCCCTCTTTCCCTGTATTGTTTTCTTTAACAGTCCGAAATATCTGGAAGGGGGGGGGGGGGGAGGTACTGGAGCCCCCCCCCCCCCCCCCCCCCCCCGTTTTTTCTCTTCCGACGCCACTGGTATTGTAGAACGCTCCTCGACCCCAAGTTGCATCAGCTTCTGTGCTTTTGGCTCGGCGTTTCTTTCGCCCCGGAAAATAAACCTCCAAAGCAATTACAAACAAAAAAATTGTCACGATGCAGGCGAGCTGGCGTATGTTGATCATGATGCAAAATCCCGAGACTGGGAATGAAAGTCGCAAGAAATAGTGTAAGAAGAAAGAAAAAAAGGAACAGGACAACGTCTCAAACTCAGCTGAGTTGAGTTTGAGACGTTGTCTTGAGCTGAGTTTTCAGCTGAGTTGAGTTTGAGACGTTGTCCTGTCCCCTTTTTTTCTGTCTTCTTACACTTTTTCTTTCAAATTTCATTCCCAGAGCTGAGTTTGAGGCGTTGTCCTGTCCCGTTTTTTTCTGTCTTCTTACACTTTTTCTTTCAAATTTCATTCCCAGAGCTGAGTTTGAGACGTTGTCCTGTCCCCTTTTTTTCTGTCTTCTTACACTTTTTCTTTCAAATTTCATTCCCAGAGCTGAGTTTGAGGCGTTGTCCTGTCCCCTTCTTTCTGCCTTCTTACACTTTTTCTTCAAAATTTCATTCCCAGTCTCAGGATTTTGCATCATGTACAAACTAAACTTACTATATGCCAGCGTCACTCGGGCGGCGTTCGATCGGATTACTACCAGCGTGCAAGGGGGTAGGAGGGCAGTTTGCCAGATCACTTCAAGGTTTTTGTGAGCCTCAACCACCTGCCTGCCCCCGGCCGTTTCGAACTGGATGAGTATCGTTAAACAGTGCGTTCGTAGGATCGTTACTTCGTGATGCACGTTAATGACCACCCCGGGCCGTCGGTCACAATTACTGATCTATTGTCACACGTCACTCTGCACTGGCACATATTCCAGCACATCCCGGACACTCGTCGTCTCATTTAATTGCCTGACCAACTTCGCGCAGTCTAAATATCACACCCGAACTTTTCTAAACCTGATTTCGTGAAAACCAGTGTGGCGTGAAAACGTTATTTGAAACTGAAACTGGTGGCGGAACATGAAAACCCGACTTCGAACTTTGCGCAATTGGACATAAAAAAAATTTAAAACCTTCAAAGATTTTTTTTTTTTTTTTTTTTTTAATTTATCCCTGAAAGAGAATCGAAACCTTTGACCTTTTGGAACTTTATGCAGAAAGAAAATCGAAATCTTCGAATTTATCGACCTTTGTCTTTAAAAATTCGAAACCCTCGAATTTTTCGATTTTACATCTAAAGCAATTCGAAACGTTCGAATCTCTGGAATTTAAAATTAGGGAAGTTCGAAATCTTCAAATTTATCGAACCTCAAGTAAACAAAAATCGAAATAATCGACCCCAACTTTTAGAAACTGTGAAAGCTTCGAACTTTTTGATTTCGAAACCCCGCGATTTAGGAAAGTTGCGAATTTTTCGAATTCAAAACTCCGTACGGTCGAAAATATAGAAACCTTTCGAATTCGAGCATCAGTTCAGGTCGAAAATATCGCAACCTTTCGAAATCGAACCTAGGGTGGTTCGCGGCATCCCTAATCACGTGCAAAAATAAATATGTTCAAAAATTCATTTGCAACAGCAAAAAAAAAAAGATTTTGTATCAAAGCGATAGGCAGCATTATCTCCAATCTACCTTTCAAATTCAGGTTCCGATGATTTTAGTGGTTTTAAGTACTATTTGTATCAGATAAGCGATTTTATCTTTTTCGGTTTTGAAACCGAAACCGAAACAGGGTGCCTATGGCAGGTGGCGCTAGCTATCGCCCAAAATCTCCCCGCTCATATCTTGTTTTGAATGGGCGTCCATAACTTTGCTCTCGGAGGCGCAACTTGCGGAGGCGAGTCGTCGGGTGACGTCGTCTTGTGCGGGCGTTCGCCGCTTATTTTTTACTTTTCAGAACCTTAATAATGGGCGTTTCTTACTAGTACTGCTAGTACTTTGTTCAAGTGTGTCAAACGGTATCCCGGAGACGCCGCGTCTAGTCATTGACCGTTGGCTGGCAGCGAGAGGGCTACGAAAACTTCAAACGGCCGGTGAGCACAACTCTTTTCTTTGTTCAGAACGAAGTGTTACTTTTGCCGTAAGCTTGCTAAGCTATGCTCTGACCTTTAGCCCCTTTCCCTGGCAAATCGCGAGCGCTTGTTTCGCACTTGGACTCGTCTTCGTGGTTGTGCGACGGCACCGCGTTGTATCGGATCGCCTACTTTTGATGCTCCTAACGGGGCTTGTAACAGTACCGCATCCCTCAGATGTCCACGTAACTTTCTATTGCGATGTGGCACTGGCACAATCAGTTTCGTGACTGCCGCAACATCGCCAACAGAAATATTTAAACTGAAATGTTGCGAGTGATTTCCGAATAAACTACTCCGAAAAAGGCAGAGAGAACTTCTGTGGCTCGCTCGACGCGCTCCGCCACTTTCCCACGGATCGGTTGGAGCTAGAATTTTAGTAGATCGTTTTCAGAGGCTTTGTACTGCTACGGGCGCGCGCTTCAGAGCATGCATCGAAGTTGCAGCGCGAGCTCCCGCTACGAATAGCGTGGTCTGAAAACACGGCCGCTCGCCGAGCGCTCTACCGGCTCCAGATTTACCAGCGGCACAAGAATCCGCCCGGCGAGCGCGTGCTATTTGCCAAGGGAAGGGCTACTAGTATGCTTGTGACCTGGGCCGGTTTGCTGGATAGCGACGTTGTGTTTGTCCTTTACCTGTCTCGGCTTTCAGTATGTCGAATGCGCCAAGCGACTGAGAGAGAGGAAGAGACGAGTGCGCGAGGACGTCAGAACGCTGAGCTCTGGTCGGATTGATTAGTGGGTAGACCTAAAGCCCTTGGTCTGCACTGCATGTGTCGAACACATTCTGATGCAAGAGCATAACGCCAGACGCATTCTAGCTCGTTCGACAAGTGACAAAGGCAGCTACATTTAGATCTACCCACTAATCATTCAGACGAAAGCTCGGCATTCTGATGTCCCCACGCTCTCTCGTTTCCTCCTCCCTCAGTCTCCTGCCCAGTATTGTTACCTTCGATTCCCGTTTATGTCGTCCAAGTTTGCCACGTTTACATAAATCCGACTTGAGTGCGTAGACTTTAATTATTCTCAGAATTAAGCCGATACGCCAGCATTCACCTTAAAGGGGCCCTGCAATCATATTTAAGCGTCAACCTTTTTTGCGGTTTCCACGTCTCTTCTGGTTCGGGCAAGCCAGCGGGTACGGAGAGAGTAACTAATTATCAGTGCATCATATTTTAACCGGACGACGCGGAAACCTCCTCCACTTACGGGGGTGTTCCGCGGTACCAAAAGTGCACGAAATGCGAGGTATTTGCTCCTGGGCTTACTACTGGTGAGAGCCGCTAAAGGCTTCTTTTAGTCGAAACACAAAATATAAGTGGCGAGAACCGTCTCAATTATTTATGCAAGTAGTTTTTGTTCAGTATTTTAGATCAGAATAGAAACAAATGCAGTTTATAAAGTCAGGAAACCAGAAATGACCTGTCGACATACCCGCCTCCAAGCGGTAAAAAAGGCGGCGCATACTAGAAAGGAATAGTAGGATCAGGCTCCAACGAGTGGCGAGCATAGAAAGGTCCCGGATGTATGCAGTGGCACTGCGGTCATTTACGGACTCGAGGATTTGACGGGTTCCAAGCGTTGCGAAGCCTTCGGCACAGGTTTGGCTTGCTGTTTGGCCGTTTCGCGATATGGCAGCGCGAAGTGGCTCCTGTTCTGAACAGATCTTTACCCCGTGTTTGCTGTCGTTTGTGGCCAATGAAGTGTCATGCCGAATTAGTGTTTAATCGTGCAGCAAATGCAATGCGAGCCGCCCTGGCTGCCTGCTCCTACAGCCTATCCAGAACATGCTTTAGTGGCGCCCTCTCGAGCTGTCGACGCAGAGTGCGGCAGCCATGAGCGCTCGCTGCGCTCACTACCCCCCTCTAGTTTACGGCCACTGAAGTGGCCAAAGACGTCATGAAGGAAGTTATTTTTTGCATTTTTTGTAATTTTAATTTGCCTATAACTTTTAAGATAAAGTGAAATTCGAGGGGGAAAAAAAAGTTTCATTAAGTTGCTATGTTTAGTGCGCTCAAGTTCGGTGCAAATTAAAAACCAGTAAAAAATTCATTGCAAGGCCTCTTTAATGCTCAAGTCCTGTGCTAAGATGGCACCATGTTGTGTTACATCTCAAAGTTAAACCAGCATTTCCAACTCAAGCCGAACATTGTAATCACATTTTCTGTCTGGTGTTTTGCATGCGGTGGCCTTTCTGATAGCATAAAGATCTTAACCACTGTCTTTGATGCTCTGCAAGAAGTTACAGCATGGAAGAAAGCGCTGAGAGTTCTGGGCCTTGCCACTCTAGAACCGAGGGAACAATACTGCACACGACATGGCGAGCAAGATCGTTTCCAACGGCTTTCAAGACACTACAGCTACTTCTATCATGGTTGGACCACAAGGACGAGAGGTTCCAGTGCAAGCAGGAGCAGCACTGAGGTAGGAACTACTTTTTCTGCAGTACCAGCACTTTGAGCTCGCGACGCCATTCCTGCTTACAACTTACTCTAGGGGCTCCCTCCGATGCGCAAGGCCAGAGCGGGTGCCGCCCTCGCCGAGCAGCTCAGCTATTTGCGACTCCAGCGAACTATAGGGGCGCGCCGGTCAGGCAGTATGGCGGGCGAAAGGAGGTTGCTTTCGTCGTTCAGCACGCTGACCACCATAAATTCTTTCACAGCAGCGTAAGATCGGTGTTACATGTGAAAGCAAAGCGATTTTTCGACGGTAGAAACCTTCTTCTAGTCAGTGCGTAGGAATGACACAGCGGAAGCATAACAATAATTACTGGAAACAATGTTTGTTTCTATGCTGCCTACGTGAACCAAGCAGCGATAGCAGACGACAGAGTGGAAACAACCTCCTCTCCTGAGCTTCTCGGTGTTGCCGCTACGCTGCATTGATTTCGCTGGAGTCGCCAATATTCAGCTCATTTACAATGGCTAGAAAGGTTTGCGTTTCTTCTCGAGAGAAACTTACGGAGGGACACCCAGGATTGTGCCCACTTTTTTTCTGCTGCCAACAAGACAAGACTCACCGCCTCCATGTTCTCAGCTAGGCACATAGCTAGGATTTTGATTCGGGGGGGGGGAGGAGGAGGGGGGGGAGGGGATTGGTGCCCGCTTTTTGCTACCAACTCTGCCAATACTGAGTTGGCAGCAAAAGGAAAAGGAATGCTATACTCTAGCTCTGCAATGCCTATACAGTTACTCTATATCTGGACTAAGCGCAGCGCTCGCGTTAAACCACAAAACTAAAAAAAAAAAAAAAAGATCGCAAGAGTGCAAAGACAGGAAAGGACCTTGAGACAAGTTGAAAAATATGCCATCTCGGGATCGTCCTTTTGTTAATTTTATTTCTTATGTTTCGTAACAAGTCGTCGCAGACTGTCGCCGCGAAGCGGCTGGAATGGGTGGACCGGGTAGGTTAAAGGGATACTGAACCGAAATTTGGATTTCGCAAAGTAAGGCTGCAGAAGTGTTGAACCGGATTCTACGAACTCCAAAACATCCCTCGTACATCGATATCTCAAACGGATGGCTATACTTTTGGAAAAGAAGGGTGTGATCAAGCGAGTTCTTTGACGTAACTGTCCTCCGGGAGAATTTGAGAATGAGGAGAAGCGGCCTCGCTTCTCTCCTCCTCGCTTCGGTTCACCAGCTTGGCGGGACGTAGCGAGGAGAGAGAATGGGAATCGTGACGTGCCTTGTCTCGTCGGCCTCATCAGCCAAGTTCAATCGCGCACTTCTTTCTCAAAGAAATATGGCGATCCGTTAGATATATCGCCGTATGTGTGGTATTTTTTGGTTTTGCAACTTCGCGCCTATCCGCTTGGCCTTGTTTAGTTAGCTCGAAATCTCGTTTCACTATCCCTTTAACACGCACGCGCCTTAGTGTTACGTGTGCGACATAGTGGTCGTCCCCCACTGCAGTGGCGTGGACAGGGAGGAGGCTTATGGGGCTTCAGCCCTCCCTCCCCTGGTCATAAAGATCCCAGCCTCCTCAGTCAGCCAGCCCCCCCCCCCCCCCCCTAAAAAAATCTATGCATGGCACCGTGAAAGCGGTGAAAGTGGCAAGTTATTTTCATTTTAGGGATTGCTATGGCGCAGTATTTGCTTTAAAATGTCAGGGAAAAAGGTATATTTTGGCTTTTAAAAAGCTGCATCCAGTTAACATCTGCAACGATTTTTCGTGCGGCGAATTGCCCTATGACAAATCGGCCTATTCGACGAATGAACCGCCGACGAGTTGACCGTCGGCGATTTGTCCTAGACCCTCACCACATCATCTCAGCTGCGAGCTACAACGCAGGACGACATTGCATTCCTATAGGACAGGGGTCTCAAGCACGCGGCCAGCGACTCGCTGGGACGCGGCCCGCAGGCAACCGGCTACGCGTTCCGGTTCCTGTGCGCTTTAAATGGCATGCGCCATAGTGATCTCATCACGCCGATTCATTTCCGCTCGAAAAGTAGCTCTGCTATTTTAACGTATTCACATAGTTTATACTTATCTGTGCTCATTTGCCCTTTGTTTCGCTTTATTTTCTTGCTTCCCGGCTTTTTGTAATGTACAACAATTACGCTACTGCTGCAAGCGCAAACTTTTCGTTTCAGGATACATCTCAGCTGCGCGAACTCTCGATCAGCAGGAGTAGCTGCCAAAGATAAAGCTACGAGGTCGGGACTAGATCCATCACAGTATTTTCTCAGTGTGTTGTAATAAAAATCATCAGGAAAGCAAGAACTGTCAAATTAACTGATTGATTTTTTAGAGACATGTTGGGCTTGGTGAATTTCCGAGCGAATTAAGCAACGAAAACGACAGTGCAATTTCTCTCTTGTTCCATTAAAAATGCTAGCATGCTGGTGGGGCGGTGTCATTTTAATTATTGATATCACATGACGTGAGGCCCCAAAGTAGTCATATAAACCAATCAAATCTAAACATGTCACTGGCAAAACTGTGAGTTACAAAAAGCATAGAGGACGAGGTCTTTTCATTTTTAAAATCGTCTGACTCCCCTTCCCCCCGTTGCGTTGGCCCTCGACCTTTCCGGTATGGGATATCTGGTCCTCAGACTCAAATGAGTTTGAGACCACTGCTATAGGAGGTGCGCATCAGAAACGTTTAATAGGACCCAACAAGGTGGGCAACAATTGCCGGCAACTTGCGACGCGCAAACGTTTCTCAGCGAAATTATGGAGTGTGAAGGTCAGTACACGAGACCTCTCTTGCTTAGGCGACGCAAGTGGACATTACCAGTCGACTGCTTCCGTTGCATTCTCATATTTAAACAAATCTAAAATGTTAATGTGAACCAAGAAACTTTTTTTTCTTCTCAAGTTAGTAATTTGTGTGCAAAATAAAAAGTGTTACTGTATCTTTGTGGCGTTGCAAGCACGTGGTGCTTAGGACTTTCTGTTGCGGTGTAGAAACATTATTCTAAAACACCCTGGCACAGCGCGTGCTAACTCATGCGCTAAATTTAGTGCTAGCATGGGCTCGGTCGCTCCGGCGAAAATTAAATCCGATAGAATAAACACAAATTTGGGATGAAAACAGACGCATACAACTCTTTTAACTCTCAACGAGATTTATTTCGTCTCCGTTCAAACGACGGCCATCGAGCAGGTTCAGGGGAGGGAGCAGAGAAGGAAAAAAGGGGGGGGGGGGGGTTGAAAGAAGAGGAGGGGGAAAAACAGGTTATTTGCGGCCTTCCCTCAAGGCCCCTGTCCCTTCCGCCCAGTTCAGGATGGAGGAATCTCATCTCCCTGTCTGAAAGGGCTAGAGAAGCCGAAGCAACGTTAGTGACCGAGCTCTTAATGGCGTACGATTCGGTGACTTCCCTGCCAAATCTCTGCCGGTGTCCTCCCAATACATGCATACCTTCGTATCTGGGCGAACAACCGTCGCACTTCATACGGTGTACGACTATTGGATGCATGGAGTCGGGGGGGGGGTTTGCTCACCTCTCGCGAGTGTTCCTTCAGGCGCTCATTTAGGCGCCTGCCGGTCTGCCCCTATATACCCCTCCCCCCCCCCCCCCCCCCCCCCCCCCGAAAAAAGGATGGTATAAACCACCTCCTTCCTGCACTTAACAAACTGCTGTCCGTGCTTTTTGTTGCATTGGGTCACAGAGGGTGGGGTATTCACCATTCTGCACATTTGTTGAAGCTTTTGCTTGGAGCTAAACACTACCCCTATCTCGAAGTGATAGGCGAGTCCCTTAAGGCGATGTGCGGTATTGTGCGAGTAGGGGATAACTGCAAAATGTTTTTTACGAGGAACAGGAGCGGCTGGCGGTGCCCGGGAGGCAGTGATCAGCCTCTTTAGTGTCTTTGCCACTAAGTCTTCAGGGTACCCTGCCCTCTTTAGCCTCTCTGTCTGTAGAGCACGCTGTGCGTGGTGAGATGGGGGCACGACCTGGTTCCAGAGGATTTTAGGAGTGAGTTCACGAGACCCCGTTTTACTGCTTTGGAGTGGGCACTCGTGAAGGGCGGACCGGCTTTTCTGTGCACTATCTGAACTCCCAGCATATCCCATCGGGGTGCATCTTCAGGTGCAGGTCCAAGTATTGAAGACCGTCTTCAGACGGGTCTTTTCTCTTGAAGGAGAGTCCGGTGGGTCTCGAAGCGAAGGCCTGAATGACAGACTCGGGAGGGGTCTGCTTTGGGTGCACGATCAGATAATCATCTACATACCGGAACACCCAGCTCTCCGGCGCGGTCTCCTCCATTCAGCTCCTATGCACAGCGCGCACAGCATGCTTCTACAAACAGAGAAACTAAAGAGGGCAGGGTATCCTGAAGACTTAGTGGCAAATACACTAAAGAGGCTGATCACCGCCTCCCGGGCACCGCCAGCCGCTCCTGTTACTCACAAAAAGCGTTTTACAGTTATCCCCTACTTGCATAACACCGCACATCGCCTTAAGGGACTCGCCTATCACTGAGCAAACTCCCCGACGACTCCATGCATCCAATAGTCGTACACCGTATGACGTGCGACGGTTGTTCGTCCAGATGCGAAGGTACGCGCATATTGGGAGGACACAGGCAGAGATTTGGCAGGGAAGTCGCCAAATGGTACGCCATTAAGAGCTTGGTCACTAACGTCGCTTCGGCTTCTCTATCTAGCCCTTTCCGACAGGCAGATGAAATTCCTCCATCCCGAACTGGGCGGAAGGGACCAGAGGCCTTGAGGGAAGGCCACGAATAACTCATTTTTCCTCCTCCTCCTCTTTCAACCCCCCCCCCTCCTTTTTCCTTCTCTGCTCCCTCCCCTGAACCTGCTCGATGGCCGTCGTTTGAACGGAGACGAAATAAATGTTGGTGAGAGTTGAAAGAGTTGTAAGCGTCTGCTTTCGTCGCAAATTTTGTTTATTTTTTCCGATAGTTTAAGTATAATTACGAACACGCTCGTTTTTAATGTTAAATCCGGTCGCTGTAGCTATTTTACTATACGAAGTTGGTACTGGTGTGGGCCTTTAGCGACGATGAGTGGAAGTCTGGAATAATAAATAAAAACATGCTCTCCTGGCGCAATAGACGCAGTGGTTGAGTTGCCAGCTGACTCCACTGCTATTGAAGCAACAGGGCAAAGATACGCTAGTTGATCATTTACTGAGATAAAACAACAGAGCACTAAAGGCTGGTTTTGGAGTAGCCATAAATATTCTAAGAATGCGAACCACTTCATAACGGCAGCCACGAGCGAGAGTTCAATGTTTGGTAGATGGAGAACGGCAACCTCCCTGTTTTTCGTCTGCTAGCAGAGTCGGGAGCGTGCCCTCTCTCGTTTTACCCCGCCGACCCTGCTGAACTTCCCGGATGTGTGGAGAGGGTGCTGTGGTCTAACAAAATGGCGCCGCCCTGAGAGAGCTAAATGAAATGGTCTATGAGCTCCCTACGGGAGCCAGAGTTGCGCATCTGTTTTCCACATGCTGCCGCACCGCTAATCGCCGAGATCCGATCACGTGAGGAGCAGACTCAAATGCCGTGCAGGAAAGTAGACGTTGCGTGCGCCCCGGCATACATTCCCCTGCTTTCGGGCGAGCCTCGAACGCGCGGCGCAGATATTCGCCGAATTCAGTCAGATGAGGGATCAACGTGCCATGCAGGAAAGACGGCGCTACGGGGATGAGCACGCAACTCTGGCTCCCATAGGGAGCCTATACAGGAACTCTGCAAGCACTGGTACCACAGATCAAGCAGTACCTACCTCTCCATGCTTATGCCGGAAACTCTCAGCCTCGGGGTTCGGTCGTGGTTGGCGCCAGGCATGTAGCAAGTGGGGGGGCCCATAGGGCTTGGCCCCCCCCCCCCGAAATCTTCCATTTTGCTGGGACCTCCTGTCCCCCCTCCCCCTCATACAGCATTTTGTCATAGGCGGCCCCGGCCCCCCCCCCCCTCCCCTCCTTTTGCCCGAAACAAAATCCTGGCTACGTGCCTGGTTGGCGCGGTCTCGCGCGGCGAGATGCAGCAGTGTCCTGTGAGCAGTTAGAAACAATCTCGCTCACCAGGGCGTGCACAACTACATCCTCTCCTTTCCAGAGTGAGGGTAAAAACCGGATTTTAAGCCTTGTTCAACTTCTTACTAACTGTGCAGCGATATTACCAATTCTAAGCAGTCGCAAGAGATTAAAATCTGTTTTTGCACCCTCCGGTCACAAGCAGTCACAAGTTTGTGAAACAGCCATTACAAACGTTTCATTTCAGTTAATTTATACCGCTAAAACAATATCAGTTTTGAGCAGTCAAAGCAGGATCAATCGAAACTTCGAGTTCAGACCAACATCCTTTTGTGAGTTCTTAATAGAGTATTCGCACGACTAGGTTTCTCCCTGAGCACAGGATTAAACGTCATCGAGCTCTAAACTCACGTGCTCCGCATCACGAATGTTCTCAAATCCCCCCAGCTCGCAGGGAGCCGAGGGGAATTTGTGACCGGCCGACAGAATATCTGTTGTTTCGTCAGAGCGACCAGGCCTCCCCTTTGTCCCCCTGCTTTTAGGAAGGTACCGCAGTTAACAGCAATTAGGTGGGCGCCTTTTTAAAAAAAAATTAATATGCTTTTTGTTTGACGGGTTTCCGAAGTTCGCCAGCACATTCGAAAAAGGAAAGACTCCGGCAACTCCGACTCGGTTGTGCGAATGCTCGCTTGATATTTCTGCACTGCCTCCTCCTTCTCGTTTTTTCCTTCTCGCAGCTCTACGACATACTCAATTTTCTCCAGCATTAATGATCTCTCATGAGATACCCCGTCACCATTATGCACATTTACAAGGCGATCAAAAGACTTTTAGCTGCACGAGCAGTTTCTTTGAAGCTCACTACCCATACAGGCATTGTATTCGAATGACTTGTCTTCCTTTTTTCTTAAGGGGGCACTAAACCAATGTCTGCGAAAGTCTATTTACGGTCATAAATGTGGACGTGTCTGCAATAGTTCCCGAGGAATCGATTTCTGATGCCGATTTAAGTAGCAATAGCTACTTAAATTGGTTAAGTGCTTCTTTAATTTGTTTAGCAGACAATTGCTAACCGACAGATTAAAGCAGGCTCCTCTGTTCCGTGCAATTAGCTTCGTAATCAGTTGGTCAACTTGACCGTCAAACTATATCTTCGATCTGATATAGATGTTTGATATACTTTCCCCATCACGTGAGCGGATAGTTGAAATAGCTGCAAGGCTATGTCCTTTTTATCAAAGTAGACCATCTTCTGTGGTGAAGCTAAGGTTCTTGAGAGGCAGGTGCTTTCTTGTGGCCCTTGTGGGTTGCTCTTCACACGTCCGTTTGTAGAGCAAGGTTTAGCATGGTGACAGGGTATCTTTTTGGTGGTAGTCTTTATCCGTGCCACAGTTTTCAAGGGCATAAGAGCATTATTTGGTTGACTGACACTTAACTTGGTATTGTGAGTCAAGCAGATTGTCATGGCTGTGCTCATCTTCTTTGTCAATGCTTTCTAAATATTGAGAGGTTATTGTCTGATTGGCCACTAATTGTAACTTGGCTTTGTTACAATTTTTTGTCCTCTGATTCCGAGTTACCAGGTTGTAAACGAGACCGAGGTGCCTGCAATTTGACAGGCTTACTGTGCTGCAAGGTCCATCTATCTTAACAATACCTAGGTGGCTGAGATGAATCTTCAAAGCTCGACTATAATTATTTGTGTGATTTTATTATTTTTGTTGTTCTAAGTGATGGCTTCTTTTATGCTTTGTATTTTCAGAAGTGGGCCTTCAACTCCTTCAGCTGGTGCTGCAAGCCTGCTGGCACAACTTGTGGCCCAGGTACCAGAATGAAGAGCTGAAAGCACTGTTCGAGTGAGAGGACCAGTGGCCCTTGCGCAGCTCGAAAACCGGACCGGGCATTCATCAGAGCTATTTATGTTCCACTTCCATTAGCTCCAAGATGTTTCGTTGGCACCCTCTAATGGTTTCCGTTTGTGACGTCACAAACAGAATTTCCCTTGTCCTGATTGGCAATATTTGCCTCTACCTTCCTGTAATTGGCAGGATTTCCCTCCCCGTTAGCCGGCATTTGGGTAAGCATTATCAGTATACAGGAAGCTCTGGTTCGGCGGATCGCAAACCTCAACTACAGCGACGCTTTTTGTCGTGCACATTGCTAATAGTCTGCGTCACTAGTTGTGTGCAGTGCAAGCGAAGCAACGCCGGGCAAAAAAAAAGGGCAAGCACTAGGAAGGCTGGACAGAAGAAGAGGCGAGAAAGAGAGAGCACTAGGAATGTTAGAGAGGAGGGTAGGTTTCTCCCCTCCCCAACCTTTCTAGTGCTTGGCCTTTCTCCCCTCGTCTGGCGTTGCCTTTGTCTGTCGTTCACGTAATTATAGTCTGTTACAACTCAAGAATGTAAGGAAAGGGAAAGGAAGGCCGGGGAGGAGGAAGCAGACGAATTGCTGGAGAAGAGAGGAGAAAGTTTTTCCCTCTTCTATCTAGCATTCCGTCTGCTTCCTCCTCCCCGGCCTTCCTTTCCCTCGCCCAGTGATGTGATTGCTGCGCCAAACTGCGCCAAGGGTCTAACTCTGCTACATCCTGCTACATTTTGACGAAATATGGGTAATCTGCGCCCGGCCTGCGCCAAATGACCAAATTTGGTCGCCTTTCAAAACTGAGACTAAACTGAGTACCGCAACGAGCACACGTGAGCTAGGTGGCGCAAGCGGCCGCCCGACAAAAAGTGCCCAGCATCAATCGTTCATCCGTGATTCAGAGCCGTATATGTAGAGAGTTTGGTCAATGGGAGGCGCGGGCAGAGTCGGGGCTTGCGGCAGAGTCGGAAAGAGGGCTTGTCATGCTCTCTTGACCAACCAGAAGCCGAAAAGAATCCCCTAGCGGTGGTAGCAGCAAACAGTTCTGATCAAAAGTCTATGTTTGTATATGGTTTTAACAAGCGCGTAAGAGTGAAGTGTAGTAGCTCTTTGTGGTTGAAAATAGGGTTCACGTGTTGTTTTGATCATGATCATGCAGAAAGATGTAAGAACCGAATGCGCCGCGCAAATCTGTTTTGCGCGGGCAGAGTGTGACCGCTCGAACGGCAGATTCCCGGCCCTCGGCGCTTGGCGTACGGATTATGTCGATCGTTCCGCTAGTCGCACTCGTCCACCATCATTTTGGATTGACGTGATTGAAACATACGTGTACCATATTTTCAGCCATTGAGAGTTACTCCATTGCAGTTATCAGGTTTGTTTCTTGCGACCACCGCCAGGGTATTATTTCCTGCTTCTGGTTGGTCACATTCAAATTTCTGAAGACGCCCTGGAACACGCCCAGCCCGCTTTCGGCCAATGGCGCCTCCTCATTTGTCTCCTATACTTCCCAACGAATGGCCAAACTCTCTACATTTACGGCTTTGCTGTGATTCATCCGGTCTTGTATGGTTTTTCCACTGGGTTTTTCCCGCCGTCTCTCGTTTAGCGCTCTCGTCGTCTCGCGTCTTTTTTAAACTTTTTCAATGGTAGACGGTAGACGCGGGATGGACGCGGGCATGTGCGGACGCTTCGACACTAGCGTGTTGGGTACCAGCCACGCCTTCATGCTGTGAAGCGAAACCACGTTTTGGCGAGGCGGGAGTTACTTTTTGAGCTGAAGCACTTGCTCCTCAAACCAACGGCCGTGGGAAAACTATATGTGGTCTCTCTCTGCCTGCAAGTTGCCGTGGTCGCGCGACGTCGGTTGTTGCCGTCGCCACGTCGCTGCAGATATGGTGGTTTCTAAACTGAAACGTAAGGATCGCCCTAATGTTCATCAACATCCTTGTTCTTGTTTAATACGCTACTACAAAAAAAAACTCTTGCTCGAAGACTGTTGTGTCGAAGCTTTTTCGGTGGGCTTTCTTTCGAGGGGGACCCCGGTGCGCGAAAAATCCGTCGCGAAAGAAAGTTAGTGAAGAAAAGTGAGCTAAAGCAAAGAAGGCAATGTCTGCACGGTGAACCCGCACAGCGCGCTTGTTTGTCTCGAGTTCAGTCGTTGCACAAAGTGCTCCGAGAACTTTTTGACACTGGCTCGCAATATCTTGCATCAATGTGCTAATTTTTTTTTTTTTTTTTAGCTTGTACCTTGCCAGCCAGTCTGGGAAGCACGTACGGCTGGACTGACTGTTTTTTGTCGTATGCTGGACAGTTACATTTTGTGTTCAATTTTGGGAACTAGTTGGCGACGGAGCGGAGTGGCATGGTTTCGATCGAACAACCATCTCCGCTCGCGTGACAATTTCGCATTTCACTGCAGTGGTCACGTGTATCGACAGTTAGAGACTACTTCTATTTATTATATAGCTAGTCAACCTAATGTTGTGATATTTAACACTAAGCTGGTCATTTTGGAATAAATTTTAATATGTGCAGTTTGGTTCTTATCTACCTATAGCGGGTACATTTATATGTATCACTTAACTGAAGCATTGCAAAATGTGGCATGGCATTGGAATTTCAGTTAAATGTTGAAAAACTCCCAGGTAGTCTAACTTGACTATACTTTGTTTACTGCGGCGAGCAAAGTGCCCTTTGTTTGTCCAGCACTTGAAACATAAATTTTTATTTTTCAAAAAATATCAGCTCCAGAAGCCACTTTTGTTGCTCCGAAACACTGTATTAGCTGCCCCAAAAGCCACTTTTGCTGCTCCAGAACACTGTTTTGGCTGCTCCGAAAGGTGCTCCAAAACGGCTTAGGCCAATCACATCACTGCTCGCCCCATCTTCTTGAGCTGTAACTTACTATAATGAAACAGGGTATAGGGGACATGTTGCTTTTTGAAACAATCAAGACTCATGAAAGATTGATAAGAGCCTGTTGGTATGGTTATTTTAGTCTTTAGTGGAATAGACCGATCTCACCTAGCGTTCAGTGCATCTGTGAAGCCGCCATAACTTTAGTTCACAAGAGGCAGGTGGCAGTGCTTGAGACACCTCGTGCCGTCTCGCGCTTTGCATGCGCAGAGCTCCAGCGAGGTTGGGGCACATGCAGAAAGACGAAAGTTCCCTTGATGCATTGCAGCAGCAGTGGCTTAGCCAAACTGGCCTGTGAAATCAGTCTATTACAACTAAAAAAATTGAAATTATTTGTATAAGTTAGGTAAGTCCTTGTTATATATTTGCCAAATATAATTGTTAGGTGTACATCCTTTAAAGGAATGCTGAAGCGAAATTTTGATTTCGGAAAACAACGCAGAAGCGCTAGGCGGGACGCTACAAACCCGAAAGCATCACGCATAAAGCGATATTTCTAACGGATGGTTGTATTTTTGTGAAAGAAGAGCATGCTTGAACAATGGCCAAAAAGGCCCGTGACGTCGCGATTCTGGTTTCCTCCTCTTCTCACTTTGACTCCGCGAGGCTGTTTCCCCCCCTCCTCAACTATTCTGCAGGAAACACAATGCCGCGATTCTCACTCATCGCATCCTTATTTTACAAAAATATGGCTATCCGTTCAAGATATCGCTTTATGAGTGGTGTTTAGGGGTTGGTGGCGCCCCGTTGAACACTCCTGCTACCTTATTTTGTGAAATCTAAATTTCTGTTCCTTTCCTTTAAGATCTGTTCACATATACACTAGACCTGTGCTGCCAAGTTCTTAATCTTGCTGAAGCTTTTAAAGTACTGCATTAAGTCGGTTTGGGGATGCATCACGCTACGATTTACGACAGAGGTGCCCGAAGGTATTGGAATCACTGCATAAAAAGCTCAAAGAACAAACTTACCTGAGTAAAAGGTAAAAAATGACTATTTTTTTCTGCCTTTGGTGCCCGTCTGCTAACTGTGCACCCTTTGACTGGCTCAATAACTGACAGATGGCGACATCAACCCTAGCGGCTTGTAGCTGCTCAGCAGCCGCCCAGTCACACCAAAATCAGACAACCTTTTTGAGTCATAAATGGTGCACACTTTTTCGGTGCTATAATTGTCAGAACATTATTTTATTTTCACCCCCAATAAATCACATTAAATGGACACAAAAATAATCAAACCGATGGTTCGTTGAGTAATTTCAGCTACATGTGGTGTGCTTTTGGCGTGACCGTGGAGCTACTGAGCAGCCATAAGGCGTCGGTGCCGTTGCCGCCATCTGTCGGTTGTTGTGCCAGTCGGAGGGTGCGCATATACTAGCACACTGGTGCCATAGGTAGCCAAACCAATTTTTTTACTTTTTACTCGGGTAAGTTCATTCTTTGAAATTTTTTCTGCGATGCTTTCACCACCTTCAGGCACCTCTCTGGTAAATCGTAGTGCGATACATTGTGAAGCCAATTTATGCGTTGATTTGAAAGGGTTCACCCAGATTCGGGGCGTTACAATAGTGCAGTACTATTAGTAAGTGCTGGGAATAGTGCTGACTTTGCTCTTTGTTAATGATCTGATGCTCATATACTGCTGTATCAGTACTAAGTTAAGTTCAAGTCAGCACTGTTTTACTGTTGATTTAGCTCTGTGCCATATATGTGAGCTATCCCTTATAGTCGTTTCTCAAAAAGTTGATAACTCTTGCATGTTTGCAGTGCACACAATTATGATAATGGGAGGGCGTTTGCTTCTTCTGCCTAGTGATTGTGCGAGAGTGAAGAAAATTATAGTTTGTAGGAGTAAATCGCTAGAAATGTATACTAATTTTAATTTCTTAAGCTTACATGCAGCAAGACAGGTATCCTACAGTTTTTGCAATAGGTCGTTTTGTTTGGTATGACTTTTTAAAAGCTTGCAATAAGCTGTCAATTTTTCCGGCTTTGAAAATTTTTACATGCTTGATGACATTTTTGCAGGACTGTCACTCACCCTTAAAGTTACTGAGACTATGAAACGATGGAAAAGGAAACTAGCACAGAAAGGTAGATAGTTATAAACATGTTTGATGTGAACTGTTGAAAATAAGGGTGTACCTTGTTCTTTCTTTTTTTTTTTTTAAAGGTTATTACAACAAAATTTTAGCACTAATTGTATTGTCTAAATGTTAACCATGTTCTGCCCACACCATGGAGACACCGATTTTTTTTTTTTTTGCTAAAAAAGACTCCGAAACATTATTTAAATAAACCAAATACTGTCACGTCACACCACATAGAAGCAGCACCACTACACGGGAACATGGTGGCAGGCTGTGTGCGCCTGAGCCCTGTCTAACTTGGCTGAACCGGTTTTCTTTTTTCTCCCGTGCCTATTCAACTCCTGCGGAGAGCGAGGAGGGACAACTCGAACGACCAGCTTGTAGTGCATTGACGTCATCAAGTGGCGAAGCTCACAGCCACGCCAGCCCCCATATAGCCTTGACTGAAGGAGAACCAGACGTCACGAACGTGATGCATATCGGGAGATCTTCTGAGACACTAGTTTTAAATGTTTTGTGTCTTTTTGAGCAAAAAATTGGTGTCTCCACTGTATGGAAAAACATGGTTGACATTTAGACAATAAAATAGGCACTACAATTTCGTTGCTATATCACTTTAAAACCATTCTGCCCTTTTACCATATTTTCAATATCAGTAGTATTGATATTGCTTTGAAGAAACTCTTCAATTCACTTTTTGAGAGAAGTCCACTCTCCACCTGGTTTGCAAGGTTCATACGATAACATCGGAAACATCTGTTGTGTTGATTGTGAGTACATTTTAACTTAAATGCTTGTGCTTTTTTGGTTACAGGTCCCTTCCAGCACTACGCAGGAAAGAGAATGGCCAACAGCGGACTGATTGCAGGAAGAGTAATTGCATCTGCCGCTACTACATATAACGAGCAAGCTGCGACGTCTAAGAGGGAGCAGTCAGAGTGTTTAACATAAATAAGCTGAGGTGAAAAATCTGTGACTCTCATATTATGTTTTATCGAATTCTGTCCAGTTTGAGGTAATTTATTTCAATATTTTAGGACTGATTAAGGAAGAACTTTGTACTTATGGTATGGCTCCATCAGGATGTGGCGTACCTCATTGCCGTCTACTGGATTTTCCACATCCACTATGTAAAGAAGGCACATAAGATGCTGACTTTCATTGAACGTGGTTTTGCCGACTGCTACATGAAGACACGGGTGAAGGCACTGGAATTGATAAATTTCTACAGAGCAATCGTGGCTTGTGTACTACAGTTAGCCTAGCGTACCCTACATTGTAATAAATACCCCTGTCAGTTAGGCATTTAAATGGCTTTCGGAATGAATTCCTTCAAAGAATTGGTGAATCAGTTCACAATCTTGGCTCTGCCTGTGCCCTTTGGTGTTCGCAGACATTTTTCGAGGAGTTTGCTCTGAAGGCCATTTAAATGGCCGTCTAACAGGGTATAAGCCAGTTTGCGCCAAGGCAAAATGAGCTCTTGTTACACGACATGTGCAAAAAATATTCATAGCGCAATAAATTTATTTCGTGCATGATGCTACCTGCTTATGACTTTCCTTCCACACTTCCTGGCTTTGAAGAAACTCCTAGATGGATGCGAAGGAATACCCCCGTAGGTATACAACTCCTAGGAGGATGTGAAAGAAGACTCCCGTGGGTCCACGTACTAACTCGCAAATGGATGTGAAAGAATACTCCCTTAGGTCCCGGCAGTAACTCCCAGGTGGATGTGAGAAAATAGTCCCATAAGTGCACGTAAAAACTCCCATATGGATGTGAAAAAATAGTCCCATAAATGCACGTAAAAACTCCCATATGGATGTGAAAAAATAGTCCCATAAATGCACGTAAAAACTCCCATATGGATGTGAAAAAATAGTCCCATAAATGCACGTAAAAACTCCCATATGGATGTGAAAAAATAGTCCCATAAATGCACGTAAAAACTCCCATATGGATGTAAAAAAATAGTCCCATAAGTGCACGTAAAAACTCCCATATAAATGTGAAAAAATAGTCCCATAAATGCACGTAAGAACTCCCACATGGATGTGAAAAAATAGTCCCATAAGTGCACGTAGAAACTCCCATTTGGATGTGAAAGAATACTCCCGTGGATCCACGTAAGAACTCCCAGGTGGATGTAAAGGAACATTCCCGTGAGTCCACGTAAAAACTCCCATAAGGATGTGAAAGAATATTCCCTTGGATCCACATAGGAACACTCTGATGGAAGTAAATAAATACTCCCATTGATCCATGAACAGACTCCCGTACTGCTGGGAGTTCTGTACATACTCCCTTGCACCCCCCAAAACCTCTGGCCTGCGTGGGAGTTCATTCTGAACTCCCATGCTGCAGAGTATAAAAACCTCCCATAAGGGAATGCGCTAGAGGACAAGCGATGTACTCCCATCTGGGTATATTTTCGTTTAGTGTGCAACATAAATTGTTACCTGGGTAGTGCCATCTAGTGAGGCGCCGAAGAGCATGCTCTGTCTCACTAATTTGTTTCGGCACTGGCAAAGGCCAGGGTGCAAAAGCGTAGTTCTAAAAAATCCTTTGCTCGCACAAACATTCAAGCAGAGAAAGCGCTTTCGAAAACCAGATTCCCACGCCCGTGCCTTTGCCGGCACTCAAAGCCAAATTTCAAGCTGAAGTGTACATCTGCCATGTTGGTTGCGGCGAGAAACCAGCGACCGGTGTGGCGATAAGCATGTACATGCGCAAGAAAAGCGTAAAACAATACTAACCCTTAGCACGCAGGTGTAAATGAGGACCGATGACAATGAGCAGTAGGCCTCGCTTGCTACCGACAAAGCTATGAAATTGACAAACAGCAGAGAAATCTCGACGCAACACAGATGGCAGCGCACAGAGTGTTGCCAGGCGTTCAAACAATTTCGCATATTGTCTATTGGAAGTCATTGCTGTCCGTCCCCTTCTTTAAATAACCTACCATATGTTGGACACATGTTTTTTTGCATATTGATGACCTATGAAGCGCCCATCCCTAAATTCTGAGCAAATGTCTAGAAATTTCGAGTGGGCGCTTGCTCAGGATTTTACGGTACACGGGTTTACGTTGGCAAGTCATGCCTATATGTGGTTTTGTTTGCTGTAGTTTCTTATCAGTGTTTTACGGTAGTGTCGTAGCTGGTATTGGGAGACACTTCACTGTCTGCTTCTCTACAAGCCCCTGCCTTAAGTTATGCAGCAAAGTCATAGCGCTATCTGCTTTCCTTTGCAAGGGTTTGTGTGGGGTGACAAGAAGAGGTTGTCACCCTTACCATCAAAGTGGTACGCCCCCTTGTTATGTACCGGCGCCACCGGCAGGTGGACTAAGCAGCCGATGCCGCGAGCCTCGTGACAATCGCGTGCTAGTGAGAGCTCGGGCACTTGTTCCTGGACCGAGAACCGCGATGGACGCACCGTCCACACTCTAAAGCTGACAGTAAAGCTTGTATTTATCAATTGGTGACGAGTGAGAGAAACGAACCTGCGGCTTGAGAAGATGGCGACTCACGGCACCATGGAAGCGTTCTCGGGAAAGGGATGGTCATCTTGGGCGGAGCGGCTCATCTACTACTTCGAGGCCAACGGCATCAGGGATGGCACCAAGAAACGGGCCGTTCTGCTAACTCTGTGTGGTCCCTCCACATTTGAAACGGTCAAGGCATTGGTGGCTCCCAGGTCTCCAAGTGAGTTGACTTTCGAGGAGATCGTGAATTTGCTCCAAGCACATTTTGATCCCCGGCCGGCAGAACTGTTCAGCCGTTGCAAGTTCCAAAGGCGAGATCAACAGCCCGAAGAGTCAGTGACCGCTTACGTCGCTGCTCTTAAGAAACTTGCAGCAGACTGCAATTTTGGGAACGTTCAAGTGACTCCAACGACTAGCACAGCTAGCCTTCCCGTCTCACCGCTAGCTGCTGGGGCAGCCGACGGCACGGTCAGCACGGTCACAACAGCGGTTTCCAGCAACGCGACGATGTTACCCATGGACATAATGTTGCGCGATCGTTTTGTTTGCGGTCTTCAAAATGAAAATCTCCAGCAGCGGCTATTTGCGGAGCGGGACCTTACGTTTCTCAAGGCGTTCGACATTGCCGTACGAGCCGAGAGCGCCAAGGACCACCAGCGGCAAATAAAAGCAGATTTTCAAGAAATAAACAAAGCGGAAAAAACGCGTCCGGCGCATCGTCGCCAGGAGAAGACGACGCCATCGTCCACGCCCTGCTATCGCTGCGAAGAACTCCACAGTCCTAGTTCTTGCAAGTACCGAACATCGCAGTGTCGGTACTGCAAAAAGACGGGACACATCGCGAAAGCTTGCTTCAAGAGAAAGAAAAACAGCCAAAACTCCGTACAGGCACTCGAACCACAGGAAAATCATGGCCCCTTTACAGAACCGTCAGGCACGCTGGGCGACTTGTACGCCGTAACACCGCGGCGGGAGCCGGCAGAGAAGGTTATGATAAGCCTGGAGGTTCAGGGTGTTCCTCTCAGATTTGAGGTGGACTCGGGAGCGGCGTTTTCTTTGATCAGCGAACAAACGTTCCGAGCAGCGTGGCCGAGGAACCCTCCAGAATTTACAGACGATAACATCGCTCTGCGTACCTGGTCTGGGGAAGGCATCGAATCTCTGGGAACAATTCACGTCATGGTCCAGTTCAAGAAACTGAAAGTGAATTTGCCTCTTCTTGTGATGAAGCACCCCGGATGTAACCTTCTTGGGCGGAATCGGTTTGCAGCCCTGGGAATTGGCCTCAGCGGCGTGCACCAGGTGGTGTTGGACGGCAGCCTGACAGCCACCATCGAAAGGTACGGGTCAGTTTTTGACGGAAACCTGAACGGCTACAACGGACCAGCGGTAAGCCTAGAACTGGAAGACAACGCGTCACCCAAGTTTCTACGAGCTCGCACTGTGCCATTCGCGCTCAAACCAGCGGTGGAAGCCGAGCTGCAACGTCTCACGGAACAAGGCATCCTTGAACAGACTCAGCACTCGAATTGGGCAACACCCGTTGTAGTAGTAAGGAAGAAAAACGGCAGCATCAGACTTTGTGGTGACTACCGCAGCACCGTGAACGCTGTGACGCTCAAAGCGTCATATCCACTGCCGACAGTGACAGAGGTGCTCGCAAAGCTGCGGGGAGGGAGAATTTTCTCCACCATCGACCTGGCTCAAGCATACCAGCAGTTACGAGTCACCGAGAACACAGCTGACGTTCTTACCATCAACACGATAAAGGGCCTTTATCGTGTCAAGCGACTTCCTTTCGGCGTCTCGGCAGCACCAGCCATTTTCCAGAAATGCATGGAGACAACACTTGCAGGAATATCCGGTGTCAGCGTGTATCTGGACGACATCATTGTCAGCGGTGCCACAACCGCGGAACACGCCCAGCGCCTGAACCTTGTCCTGTCAAGACTCCAAGAAGCTGGCCTGCGAGCAAACCGTGAGAAGTGCCTATTTGGCGTTCCTGAGGTCACTTACCTGGGCCACACGATCGATGCGGTTGGTGTTCATCCAACCAACGACAAGATCAAGGCGTTCAGGGAGTTGCCAGAACCTACGTCAAAAGCCACGCTGCAGTCGTTCCTCGGAATGCTCGCATTCTACGACAGGTTCTTAGAAAACCGAGCGACTGTAGCCTGCGATCTCTACAGACTACTAGCCAAGAACGTCCCTTGGCACTGGGAAGAGCGCCATGCCCTCGCTTTCCGGAAGTTGAAAGAGTTGGTACTCCGCAAGACAACGTTGGCTCACTACGATGAGTCAAAACCACTGCTTCTGTCCTGTGATGCGTCACCATATGGCGTCGGCGCAGTTCTTGCGCAGGTCGACCACGAGGGCAGGGAAGCTCCAATCGCATTCGCGTCAAGAACTCTAGGGGATGCCGAGAAAAATTACTCACAGCTTGATCGAGAAGGATTAGCAGTGGTGTTTGGGGCGATGCACTTCCACCAATACATCGCCGGACGAAGTGTCGTTATTATCACCGATCACCAACCACTGCTTGGCATCTTGGGACCGCAGAAGCCGGTACCACAAGTCTTGTCACCCCGAATGCGGCGATGGTGCGTCAAACTGTCGGCGTACGATTACAAACTCGTGTACAGGCCTGGAAAACGACACCAGAACGCGGATGTTCTAAGCCGTCTGCCCCTACCTGACAGTGACGACGAGCCTTACTCACCGGGAGACGTCTTGATGATTGAAGCCTTGACAAGTTCTCCGCTGACAGCAGATAAGATAGCAGCCATGACATGCGCAGATCCGGTTCTGTCCCGCGTCTACGAGGCTGTGCAGCAAGGCAAACTTCATGAGCTCACGGAGAAGGACTTTACCGCGTACAGAAAAAAAGGCGCAGAGATGTCCACTCAAAGAGGATGTGTCATATGGGGATCCCGGGGGGTCATACCAGCCTTGGCACGTCCTGAAGCCATGAACTTAGTGCATGCTGGACACAAGGGGATCGTGGCCATGAAGTCATCTGCACGCAGCTATGTGTGGTGGCCTGGCATCGACCGCGACATAGAGGACGCTGTTGGCAGCTGCCCCATCTGCCAAGAGTCCAGGAAGATACCAAGCAAGGCACCGCTTCCTACGTGGGATCACGCATCACTTCCTTGGGACACGCTGCATTTGGACTTTGCAGGCCCTCTGGAAGGAAACATGTTCCTTGTCGTTGTAGATGCCTACACGATGTGGCTAGAAGTGCGAAGCATGACTAGTGCCACATCTGCAGCGGTCATCAAAGAACTCCGAGGTATGTTCGCAACTTTTGGACTGCCTCGCAAGATTGTTTCCGACAACGGAAGCGTCTTCGTATCGAAGGAGATAACAGACTTTTATGGAAAGAATGGCGTGAAGTTTGTGACCAGCGCTCCGTACCATCCAGCGACAAACGGCCAAGCCGAGCGCATGGTTTACGAACTTAAGCAAAGTTTGTCAAGAGAGAAAACGGGATCGCTCTCACTGAGAATTGCTAGATTCCTGTACAAACAACACAACTCAGTTTGCAGCTCGACAGGAAAAACACCAGCATTTTTGATGTTCAACAGGGAGCTTGCTACTAACATCAGTAGACTCCTTCCTCGTCGAGAAAGTAGTCACAAGGAACGAGATATGGAAAAGACACCGCCGTCCAGGGTATTTCAAGAGGGACAGGCAGTCTATGTCCTAAACTTCAAAGGAACCCCCAAGTGGATCCAAGGAAAGTTGACCAAAAGACTTGGAATTGGCTCCTGGCTGGTAGAGACAGCAACTGGATCAACCCGCCGCCACGTGGATCAAATAAGGCGTCGATTTACGACATCGACTCCATCGGCTGAGTGGTCTGTTCCTGCTCCTGTTTCGGACTCTCAACACGATCACCCTACCGAGAGATCGTCATTTCAAGATAATTCCGAGACGACGCCGGAACATACGACAGACGCCGGAAGCGGAAGAAGGGAGCAAGCTCCAAGAAATAGGCACCCTCCAGAACGCTATGGGAGCTACATCTGAGGGGGAAGAGGTGTTATGTACCGGCGCCACCGGCAGGTGGACTAAGCAGCCGATGCCGCGAGCCTCGTGACAATCGCGTGCTAGTGAGAGCTCGGGCACTTGTTCCTGGACCGAGAACCGCGATGGACGCACCGTCCACACTCTAAAGCTGACAGTAAAGCTTGTATTTATCACCCCTCCCCCCACCTCAGCCAATGTAACGAAACAGACAATGCACAGGGGCATCTCTATGAAACTATTTTTTCACCAGTGACTTTATGTCAGCTCCAACACGCTCTTCATGAGCCTATTCCTTCATGAGCCTACTTTTCATGAGCCTACTCCTTCCAAGCACTCGATCGACACTGAAGACGGTGCTGGTTTGCTCCAAAGTTCTAAGCCTGTGCATAACACTTGTGGCAGAGGCATCTAATGAATTCTTCACCTGCCACCAACTATTGTAAGAGTTTGTGGTTTGTTAAAGGGGCCCTACAATAATATTTAAGCATTTACCTTTTTTGCGGTTTCCACATCTCGGCAACTGTTTCAATATACTTATGAACGTAGCTTTTGTTCAGTATTTTAGATCAGAAAAGAAACAAATGCAGTCTATAAAGTACGGAAACAAGAAATCACCCGTCGACATACCTGCCACCAAGCAGTGGAAAAGGCTGCGCATACTAGAAAAGGGTAGTTGGTTGAGGCACCAACGAGCAGCGAGTGTAGAAAGGTCCCGGATGTACGCGGCGGCGCTGTGGTTGTATACCGGCTCGAGGATACAACCGGTTCCGATTGCCCTGAAGGCCTTCAAAGCAGGTTTTGCTTGCGGTTTGGCCCCTGCGCAGTATGGCAGCGCAAAGTGGCTCCTGTTCTGAACTGATCTTTACCGCGTGTTTGCTGTCATTCGTGGCCAATGACGTGTCATGCCGAATTAGTGCTTAATTGCGCAGCAAATGTATTGTGAGTCACCCTGGCCGTTTGCTTTATCCAGCCTATCCAGGACATGCTTTAGTGGCGCCCTCTCGAGCCGTCGACACGGAGTGCGGCAGCCGTGAGCGCTCGCTGACCTCACTACCCCTTCTCTAGTTCACGGCCACTCAAGCGACCAAGGACATCATGAAGGAGGTTATTTTTTGCTTGTTTTTGTAATTTTAATTTTGCCTATAACTTTTAAAATAAAGCAAAATGCGAGTTACTACGTTCAATGCGCTCAGGTTCGGCACAAATTAAAAACCCTTAAGAAAGTCCTTGCAGGGCCCCTTTAAGAGTGCAACTATCCTTCATCTGGACTGGTAGGAAGTTAGCTTGAGCACACACATGCTGTGATTTCAGTTCTGAACATGGAAGATGTTGTAGGGCTTGCTTCCAAATCTAGGGCATGATAAAAACAATAAACATGGCTGGTAAATTTAGCGGGCGGGTGGAGGTGTAAATAGTCAGTGTACATCAGTTTTGTCGGATATGACCAGAGTAATATGTTGTTCAAAATGTAACCGGCTTTTGTGTGGGCTAGCGAGGGCGTAACATTAATGAAGTGTGATTTTGTTAGCAAGGAGTCCTACCATCCTCCTCCTGCTGATGGGAGGCCAAAGAGTAAGCATATTTGGTTATGCGATTTTTGTATTTGTTGCTAAAAGTGCAACAATCCTCTCTGCGGGGTCAGCTTGTTCAATGGGCTTTCAACACGTTGACTGGATTCGCTCTTGTACAGGCGGCATCAAAATGAGCTGGCTTGTCGCCACACCGGCCGGAGTGGCAAAAATCTCACATGTGGTGCCACTGTCGCGACAGCACTGAGAGCGAGGCTGGAACGGACCACCGAGATTTCATGCATGGGCGAGGCTCCAAGGTTGGGAGAACTCGTTGCAGGGCCAGCAGTTGGTTTTGATGCATCATCACGTCTGTCATGTTTTCTTTGTTTATAATCAGTTGTTGCTGGCAAAATGCACGGCTTATCATTACTATTAACCTCCCACATGCATAAAATCGCAGCAGCCTGTTCCAGTCTTGCTCTAAACGGCTTATCTCGACAGGGGTAAGCTGAAGCGACAACCAGAGTCTGGTTCTCGCTCCACCTCATTTTGATGCCGACTGTACTTGAGATGTTTCTGTGGTTACGGTACACAGCTTGCACGTGACGTCATTCTCAGCCTTGCCAATATTTTATGCGCCGCGAGCGTTCAGTGCGTCGTGTTAGCTTCACACTGCAGAAGTTGTAGTTTGAAGAAACCACTAACTGGAACAATCTGTCAGTACCCAGCAATGGCGACACTTGTGAGCTATATGGGAGCTGCAGGTGCACAGCAGGTACTCAAGTGCTGTCAGGTTGTTCATTACACCACAAGTTTAACGCTTAAAACTGCAGAGGTGCTCAGTGTACTCGGTGTACTATCAACTCTTGCCTCTCCCAGTTTGATGCCCTTAATGTCAACAAAATTAGGTCGCACTCTTCTTTGCTGACTCATTTGTTCAACTGTTCAAATGTCTTCTCTCTTTTTTTTTTCTTCTTCTTGTAGTAGGCAGAGCGCTCAAACTTTAAAGGAAATTTGTAGATGCCTCAAAAAGGGATATAAGGTTTCGCTAAGAGACTTCTTCCTTTTGCGTTGCTCACGCTAGCTACTATGATCCCCCACCCCTTGGCGCGAGTTCATCAAACAAAATATTGTGTGTGTGCGTGCGTGCGTGCGTGCGCGCGCGCTTTATTGGGAAAGGTGTCATACGTACACTAAGCTACAACCGCTGCTTTCGTTGCGCGAGAACTCGAGAAGCGGAAACACCTGCCTGGACAATGGGCACCCACTCTTACCTTCCCCAGAGCAAACTTTACGGCTAGGCGATTAAACCGTATATGTAGAAGACACACTCCAAACCTTTAAGTGCAGAAGAGGAGCGCAGCGGATTAACCAGAACAACCGTCGACGGAAGCCATTGATGATGTCGATGTGCGTGCAGTTTTTCTGTGGATTGGAAGGCGCCTAAGTAGTTTTCAAGATCAAATGAAAGCTTGTAAACAGTGTTAGTAATTAAATTTAGATACATTAGTTCTTTTAAATAATTAATAACGTTATGATTACGAAACAACAAAACTAAGGCTTTGTTCCAAATGAATTCGAGTTACTCCGGCTACTCCGGCAGGTTGTGTCACGTGACACTACAAATTGACAAAAAAAAACATTAAAAAACATTGGACGCGGGTCTAGTAACGGTGGGACGTGGTCAGGTTTTAGAACGCCTAAGTAAAAAAAAAGACCCTTACACTAGAGTATGATCGAGTGCATTTTGGAACACGCGAATACGACGCTAACGACACATACGACCATCGCCAGCATCATCATCGTCACCACCATATGGACAAAATGGCGCCGCTATCTTCGGTCTCGGCACGGAGTCGGGGCTCTTCGAACTTCGAACAGTCTTCGGGTTCGTTCTCGCGTTGTCCGTCTCTTTTAACTTCTACGTGCTCTACACAAAAAAGAGGTATTGGTCCTGTTTTTTGTCCTTCTGAAGTTTTGGTACTGAACAGTCTGACCGCTATTTTATTGTGTGGATATCGCGCTGAATTCACTGTTATTCTCCTTGTTAGTCTTACGTTCTGCTCAGGAAGTATACATGTTAATTAGCTGAAAACCAAAAGTCAGTATGTCCTCGGTCATTTCTAATTGTGTCGTACAACTAGAACGCCCAACAGTGATTTTTTTCCTGGACACCTGAGACATTGATGTATCACCACAAACTCCGACCAACCGTTGACGACGAACAAGTCCTTGTTTGTCGTGTTGTATTCATTTCAAAACCTCGTAGCGCCGTGCTGTCGCAAGAGAGAGAGGGGGGCAACATAAAAAGGACGTCAGTTGCCTGACAGGCACAAAATAGGACCATCTGATTTATCGCAGAGCGGCAGTCCCACCAAAGAACGCTGACAGCTAGGTTTGGGCACAATATTTTCGCACTCAGAACTGTGGCTGGCTCATATATGACGATAAGTTTATTTTCCCTTAACTTGTATTGAGGGCCACGATGAGACTATCAGTGCTCTATTCACGTGTTTTTTTGTATGTTAAATATTCAAACAATGAAACGTGAGATCAATTACTTATTGTGCTGACAATGACTCCAATCAGCTTCCATCTGTAGATACTCCAGTCTCCAGTTATGTTACAAGCCGCACAAAATGACTAGCCTCTCAACCCTTCCACAACTAGATCTGTAAGTGACAATGATCCCATTTGCTATGGTTTATCCTCTCCATCTTTCATACCATTATGTCTGCAAACACTGGCGGTAGAGATACCAACGAGCTTGAGTCTTACCTTAGAGCGGTAAACCGGAACCCACTGCCTGCAGCGGAAATGGAACCCCCCCGGTTGCCGCCATCTTGCCTGTTTGCCACATTAGTGATCACGTACAATTCAATACAATTCATTTTATTTACTCCCTTTTGTACATATGGGTGACGGAGACGTGACATTACAATGGCTGCGCCCAGGTGTGGGCCAGATCATGGTCAGCAGATGGGCACTCTGGGGCTGCATTCTATTCGTACTCAAATAGATCCGAGTTTTTCCGGCGGATCAAGTCACGTGACAAGACAGATGCAGTAATGCTGGACGCGGGTACGTTTTCGAATACAACGGGTACGAGACCTTCACCCAGGAGTGAGATAAAGTTGCGTTCGATTTACTTGCACCTCCTTCACCGGTGGAGAAAAGTGTAGGGCAGCCTACTTCCGGTGAGTGTATTGAGATGCGACTGGAAGTACACCACCCTCAACTTTTCAACACCGGTGCAGGAGGTGCAGGTAAATCTAACGCAGCTTCTATCTGACTTTTGGGTGAAGTTCTTGTACCCGTTGCGTTCGAAAACGTACCCGCGTCCACCATTGCTGTATCTGTCTTGTCACGTGACTTGATGCGCCGGAACAGCGGACCCATTCGAGTATGATTGGAACGCAGCCCCAGAGTGCCCATCTGCTGACCGTGATCTGGCCAATCTGATCTGGCCCGCCTCTGGGCGCAGCCACCTTAATGTCACGTGATCACTAATGTGGCAAACAGGCAAGATGGCGGCAACCGGGGGGGTGTTATTTTTGGCCGCTGGTTTACCGCTCTAAGTTTACTCAAGCTCGTTGAGAGATATCTTGGGGTGCAAGCAAAACGGCGTTGTGAATACACTGGTCACGCGAAGAGTCAACAACACATAAAGAAGCGGTTGATTTAAAATATTTACTCAAGAAAACCAACTCCCTCTACACATACTGCGTTTGTCAGTGTGCATTTGGCCCAGGGAATTAAACACAAAAGCCGTGTCATCCGACACTGCTTGTTTGTCTATTTTATAGTCTGTTCCCAGCTTAAGTCGCTCTAGAGAAACAAATATGCATTCAGTGTGCTCTACATCTTGTGTGCCAGGTGGGTCGGTGAGCTCTGACAAACGGGTAATCTATCCAGTGTACTCTTTTGCTTGTTTTCGTTGGTTGCTGTTTGTTGCACTAGTGGAACGGCTGCTGTTTTGTTGCACTAGTGGAACAATTGTTTATTTCTCTAGTGAAATGAGGCTATACTGCTTTTGGTGCACAACCCCAGTGCAGATGATGATTGGATGCGCTCAGTAGCGGCTCCGGGAGTCAACGAGCTTGCGTTCTTTCCACTAGACAGCAAAAAGCGACTCTCTGTGCACGCTGCTCCAGAGTAAAATAGTCACACTCTCGTTCACAGAGTCCTGAGATGGTGCGCACGAAGTGAAAGGAGCGCGGCATTGTGTTTTTCCGGATCGCTGACGAGTAGCACAAGAAAGACGGGACACAGAAGAAGCAGAACGCAAAACGAGCGCCAACTTGCAACTAAAAGGTTTACTGAAAAATTCTGCCGAGCAAACATATCTACTGCACACACACGTGGCACATTGCCATAGCTATCTTGATGAGTAACGACAACACAGTGTCCATTCGGAAAAAAGAAAAACAAAAAAACGAAGTTATCTTTATGATTCAAGGTGGCAATAGAAACAATGTTGTCGTGGTCCATGTATGTGCACTAAACAATACAACATCATGATGTAACAGGAAGGGCGCAAAATGTGCATTAAAAAGACCACAATAAGGAAACTGCCTGTAGTCTACGCAACCAAAACAGAAGAAAGCCTAATCCCTCTTGATAACATCACACTCTTTCCTTTAAATGAACAAATGCGGCGCTAATACTCGAGACTTAGTCACAGTCGTGTATCAGAGCCACTTCTAGCGTCTCCTTTTCCAACCTTCCTTTTCTACGCCCCACCACCTGCACGCCATAAGATCTCTACAAGGTGAGGTATTTGGACCGCCTGGTCAAATTACTGGGAGTGATTTCTCAGAGCCACCAATGCATTCTCTGTGGACATAGAGGGACTTTTACTTAGTACCACATAACAAACTCTTGGTAGCAGAACATGAGCTGATTGAAGCGACAAGCCCTATTTCCTTTCAGAACACCTGTCGGGTAGCAGTTGAGGCTTTTCTAGAGGTGTTATACTGTTGTTTGATTCCCATGCTACTTTGCTTTCATGACAAAGTTTATGTTTAGGAACGTGGCATTTGCATTGAATCCTGTACTGTGTAAAATATTTCTTACAAAGTTTGACCACTTGATTTCAGTTGCCTTAGTGGACATTCCAATTGTAAAGGTATGTTGATGATTTTATTGTTTTCGTTAGTACTCAGTCAGAGCAACGCCTGGACTCGCTAGCCCAGTATATTTAAAGGTTTTAGCAGCTGCTCCAACCATTTGAAGGTCACCCTGGAGCTTCCGGTGGACAGTTTTCAGTTTTTAGACATCCAGCTGTCAGTCAACTCTGCTGAACATGTGTGCTGGATGTACATGCCACGGAGAAAAAAGTCCCTATTTCCTTATGACTCGGCTTACTTGAAGTTGATTAAGAGGGCCATCGTTTCGTTATTCCTACAGTCGGCACTTTTGAAATCCTGCCTGCACATCCTTCATAAAAGTTTCGACTTTCAGGTATTGCACCTGAGACAGTCAGGGTTCCCACCATTTGTTTTGGAGGGAGAAGTGGAATCCCTTAAAGGGACGCTGACAGGGTATTTATGCTTGCCAAGGTTTTTATTTGTAAATGACACATGAGAGCCCAGCTACACAACACAATTTGCGGCTCGAAATTCGTTTTCTTTCCACCCGAAAACCGCCGATCAAGAACTGGACGGACTCACCCTCTTCTCCATGGTTGCGTGCCCATTTCTATGGTTGAGACACAACCACCAAAGATAATCAAAGTCGTGGGTAATCGAAGGCACACACCCGATGCTAAATATAGACAACAAATATGATGCCCATTTTTCGTGGCTCGTAAAAAGCTGCAAATATGTTGAATGAAAAGAAGAAAAAAAAAGTTGCAAAACCATGTGATTTTTGGTAACTTTCTCCTCTATATTTCTTCTTCCCCAGTCCAGTTTCGGTTTCAAGCAGTTTTTAAAAATATATGTGACGCTGTAGCAAAATATTGATAGGGTAGACTTCTGACACCATAATGTATTGCCTGCCAAAAAATAAAAGCAATTTTTGGGGGGTGTCACTGTCCCTTTAAGAAGTTGAAAGCCATAATACTGTACTCAGGAAACATCCCAAAAAATTGAAGTCATGCCTTAAGTACATAAAATATGGCACAACCTGAAAAGAGTAGCAGCAAATTTTGTGTGGTTGTTGTCGTTACGACCCTTTGCAAGTTCTCCAATATCTGCAATGGTCAGAGGACTAAAGGTCAAGTTGCTGGTTTGTGGTAAGAGGCGTACTAATCAGTGCGGCCTCACTTATCAATGGTTGTGGTTCACACCTGCCCATGCACTGCAAAGCTTATGGATGTTCATCTGCATTGAACGGTGTGCAAGTGGCAGGGCGTAGGAAAGGAAGTGGAAAGGGAGATTCTAGAAGCGGCTCCGATACATAACTGACAAAGACTCGTGTATTCGCATCGCATCTGTTCTTTTGATAGAAAATACTATGATTTTATTGGTAAAGCTTAGGCTTTCTTTTTTTTCTGGTTGCATAGAGTGCAGGGTTTCCTTATTGCGACTTGTTTTTAAAGCACTTTTTGTGCCCTTCCTGTTGTGTCACGACGCTGTTTATTGTGTAGTGCACATACATGAATCACGACAACCTTGTTTCTTTGCAGTCTTCAATAATGAGATAAGCATTATTTTTTCGTTATGCTTCATATTTTTTGTTGGGTGTATTTGCGCGCCTTGTGATGCACTGCCAGTGCTCCTGATGTAAACTTGCTTTTGTGCGTGCCTGCTCGCAAGTGCTTTGTGCCTGAAATAAATGGATGGATTTGTAAAGTTGCGTGCAGGGAGTTGTTGCGTGCAGGGAGTTTTGTTGTCGGGTCTGCTGCATATATAGTCGACCATGCTGATCATCTGAGAATGTCGTGCCTCGTATATTTTCCCTTCTGGTTTCAGAAAAATTAGGCATTCCATAATTTGACTGCACATGGCCCAGTGGAGGTCATGCAGCCAGAAGTGTCAGTATTCTGTAGTGGAAATTTGGGTTGATGGAACCTCGCAAGTGATGTAACATCACCAAGTTTGGAAAAGAGTACAGACTGAGATGAGAGGGCTTATTTTTGTAGCTGCTGGAAACAAACATCAATGGCAATGTGCCCAACATGCAGTGCATCTTTTTGCGGCTGCATTTTGAAACCCTGTTGCTGAAGCAAAGTTCACGCTAGCTGAATTCGGTTTTGCTTTTATGTCTAGACTACCTATTCACCAGTGCCAGGTGGCAGTTTGGCCAGCTTTTTGTAGTCGCAAAGAAAGATGGAGGTCAGGCAGGCAAAGCCAGCCCTTGCAATGGGGGGTTATGTTGCACGTTTTGGACTTCCAGGAGACTAGGGAGAAGGAAGTCACGTCAACAACGCTCTTTGGATGTTGATTGGTGTAGTCGCTGATGACGGTATCTGCAGAAGTTGCTAAGACACATTCCTTCACACCTACGTCACTTCCTTCTCCCTAGTCTCCCGAGAGTCCAAAACAAGCAACATAGCCCCCCTGTGTCTAGCACAGGCTCCAAGTCACCCGGGCAAAACTATCGGAGGCTGTGTGCATACAATTCATTGCAGATATTCTGAGCTGGAGCATAGCTCGGACAAATGTGACACCTGCTGTCTGCAGCATGCGTACACAACAGTGGGCATGTGGGCATATCACATTGCAGGAGCTAATTGGTAAGCACAGCGAGGACAACCCTTGACATCAACCAATTAATTCACACACGAGCCCAGTCGTCGCTGCAGGTGAGGACGATGACAGTTAATGGCCAGTTGGCGTGTGGAATATTTCCTCACTGCCCGCTTCCTTCGCTAAATTTGTAACAATCACTACGTCACTTCGCGTCACTCCACTGTGGGTGTACGAGTGCGTGCACGCTGCCCGCGGATATGCTTCACCCCCTCCAGTGATCGCGCAAAAAAAAAAAAAAAAGCTTTGGTCGAAGCAGTTGCGTTCACGCTTTAGTACCTTTTCCAGTGGAGCACAAAAAGGCTGCCATCGAGCATAGATCAATTTCGCCGCAGGCGTACAGGCTTGACAATGCACTTCTCCATTTCGACTAGCTGCGGGGAGCGCGATTGATTCTTGCAGAGGCGTGACAGTGTATATGCAAAGCACAATTCAGACGTGCACTCGCGGTCCAGATCACCGCTTGTGTTCCGTTGGCGTCTCATACGTACCTGGCGCGATTCCTGTTGAGGCCAGAAACGGGCGAATGTTGTTACACCCGTGAATAATGCAGCCAAGCGGCGAGTTGGGCATCGCTGTAGGGCAGACTACACAACACCGCAGCGGCGCGTCGTGCGAATGAAATAAAACATTAGCTACACTAGACGTTTTAGCGAAAGGTAAACGAGCTGGGTTTATTTCCAGGCCGTAAATAACTTGGGAACGCTGGCAGTGGTCGCGGGTCCATAGGCCTAAACATACCCTTCCGTCCTGGCGTACGTGAACGTTACGGCAGAAAGCATAGAGCGGCCGTAGCGTAGCTGCCCAGTCAGCATTGAGACCAGTGCGCGTATGTTATCCAGTTTCACACCAACGATATCTTCCAATATCTAGCACTGCGTCAATGCACTTTTTCGACTGGGGCGTGGAGTACTCCAAAAATAAAGCGGCAGGGCGTCTGCTCAACGGCGGTAGCAGGGGGGTAGGGGGCTGCACGCAGCTTAGAACAGCCCGTAGCGCGCGCGTACATGGTGACTGCGCCAGCCAATCGCGGTATTCTTCTCTCCTCCCTTTCCTCCTCTCCCTCCTTCTTTTCTTTCTCGCGGGGCTTTTCCGTGGGGGGTCTCCGAACACGCGACCGGGGAAGCTCTGGATCGACAATGTTGATTTCTCGCATACTTCGTTCCAACATAACCTGGCAAACAGCAAAGGCCGCGAGAAGAGGGTGGCGGGGCGACAAAGCGACATCTTGGTAATGCAAAAAGGGGTCCGGATTTGGTCCGGGTATGACTTCCTTTTTCCCTATTTCTAGTTTGGTCTGTGGCACGTACTTCGCCTCCGTCAATTTGATTGGTTCGAGGAGGCCATAGCGCTCGTCCTTTGCCAAGCTACCGTGAAAGGGAGTATAGGTAAGGCTGTGACGCTAGGAGAAGGGTTTAAAGTTTGTTCGTAAACTGGTTTAGAGCGAACACCGTTTCCTACCCTTGTTGATGTGTATATTTTTACCCTGATTCGCTTTTACGGAGGACAGACGGGTCAAAGAGAACTCGTCACAAGCCCAGTGGTCATAAGCTAAATGTCGATGGAATGGCTCGTCTGGTAGTCCAACTTGTCACTGTGCATCTTGTACGCGGAATTCTAGACAGGCCGGAATGCTCGCCACACTGCGCACTCATATTAAAATCGCTTTTTTAAATGCTACACAAATTTGTTTTCGCAAAACAAATGAGTTTATTTATATGTCGTAATAGGATTAATCAGTACATTAAAGTTACCATTCGCAATTTGACTTCGGTGCAAGAAAATTAACGTGCATTTCCAGAAATATGACACAGAACTACAATTAAAAAAAAAACAAAAAAACATTGCACCTACCAGCTTCTTCTTCGTGATTGACACTTGAGCGCCTTGTATGGAACTTTAGTATTCATTCAGGCACACTTCTTTGCGACAACGCAGTTTCTTTGTACTGCGCAAGAAGTCTTCGATACATTTGAGCAAAAGACACACCCCGCAGACAATGAAAACACGAATCACTGCACGGCACATTTCTTTGGTTCACATCCCAAGTGGGTAATACCGGAATCACAACTGAATTGAGGTAATAGGTTCAAACATGTACAGGAGTGACTGGACAAACGACGAAATCGTTTTACAAGCCAGGATAAGAGTGCGGTCAAAAGAACTTATTAGATAACTGGAATACAGATAGTTTTAAGTATAAGCGAATTAGACCTCGGCATCTTATAACTGGAGTTTGCGAAGCGTTAGCTATAAATACGAACTTTTGATGCGAGAGTTTGTTGACTAACTACATACAGGCTTGACAGAGAGCTGGACAAGAAGCTTATAGTTTGATCGGAGCCTGGTTCGACTCCGTGGACAACATGATTTAGTCTAAAACGTCGAATCCCATGAACAAAGCATATTCCCGCATAAATTCGAAGACTTCGAAACATCATAATGTCACGAATGACAATTGATGAAACGATAAAAACTGAGGAAACTAAACGTTTAATGGGGCGAAGCTGTGCCTTCATATAAAAAGGGAACACATGAAAGCAGAGCGTCGCCGGCGTAGAGGTCGGCGTGACAGCAGAGTTGAACGCTGGGGCGAAACTGGCTGCGGCTTTCCACGGGGACCATTTTTGGTAGGCGCGTGGGTCTCTGGAACTTTCGGCCTAGAACTTTCGGTGCGTACAACAATCGTTACTCGATCAGACTAGAAAGTTCTCGAATTTGCGAGAACGCCAAGTAGAAAGAATAAATAGGAGAACGTTCCGCTGCCTGGAATCAAACCCACATCTTCCGCACGAGAGTCAAGCGCGGTAACCACTCGGCCACGTACGCGCTCGCTCGCCGACGCGCGTGGCATTACCTCCCCCCCCCCCCCCTTTAAAAAGGCATCGTTTGGATGCCACATGAAACGGAACAAATAGAGCAAGCCAAACAAAAGATTGGGAAAATACGGAAACTGGCAAAACAAAATTCTATAAAGCATAAGATCACAATTGACAGTTTTACCCGCGCGTAGTACGGCTTGAGGCGCACGACGTGGACGACCTCCGGTCGTAGAGGGCGGCGTGATAAAGTCCGGGTTCCGTCGGGCATCACCTCGTAGTTCAGATTCCTGAGTCGACGAAGCACTTTGTATGGCCCGAAGTAGCGCTTCAAGAGTTTCCCAATCAGACCGCGTCGTCGTATCGGGGTCCAAACCCACACACGGTCTCCAAACTTGAAGCGAGCGTCGATCCAACGAAGGTTGTACCGGGCAGCGTTGACACCTTGTTCATCTTGAATTTGGAGTCGGGCGAGCTCGCGAACTTCTTCGGCTCGTTAAGTAACCACCAGGGCATCGGGGATCCCATCGTCAGCTGGTTCGTGGGGTAGCATCGTCGTTACGTTCCTGCCATGCACCAGCTGAAAGGGGGTTGCTCCTGTGGTTTCTTGCACCGCCGTGTTGCAAGCAAACTTGACGGAGGGTAACACCTCGTCCCAAGTTTTGTGCTTTACATCGACATACATGAAGATCGTGTCGGCGATAGTTTCGTATAGCCGTTCTGTTAGTCCCTTTGTCTGCGGATGGTACGCAGTGGTTCGACGGTGGCCGGTGCCACTGAGACGAAGGACATCTTGCGTCTGATGTGCCATGAACGATTATCCACGGTCGGTAATAAGAACTTCGGGGGCGCCGTGCCGCTGGACAATGGACTCGATGAAAAACTAAGCGACTTCAACAGCCGTACTTGATGGAAGGGCTTTCGTCTCGGCGTACCGTGTGAGATAATCTGTGGCGGTGATTATCCAGCGCTTTCCCAAAGTTGACGGCAGGAAAAGGCCATTTAAATCCATTCCGATCTGCTGGAACGGCTCGGATGGTGAAGAAACCGGATGCAGATGTCCTGACGGCTTGGTTGGCGGCTTCTTGCGTCGCTGACACTCGTGGCTTGATCGAGTTTAGAGGTGAACGGTCTTCGGTAGCCTGCCAGTAGTACTTTTCTCGAATCCTGGCGAGCGTCCTGCTGCAGCCAACGTGTCCAGCCTTTGGGTCGTCATGGCATCCTCTGAAAACTTATTCTCGAAGACCGGAAGGAATAACCAACAGCCATGCTGCGTTGTTTTTGACGAAGTTCTCTTTGTGCAGCACCTCTTGCCTTATGGAGAAGGTAGGCAGGATTCCTAAGAAAGCACGGGGAAGCGCACTCGCTTGATCCTCTAGGTGCTCGATGAGCGCTCGCAGTTCAGGGTCGTCTCGTTGGAGTGCTGCCATGACGTTGACATCCAGAGCGCCGATAAAACCCTCATCATCGTCGCCTTCGATGCAGGCCTGACCGGCCTCGATCGGGGCCCTTGACAGGCAGTCGGCGTCATTGTGCTTCCGGCTGGACTTGTACACCACAGTCATGTCGAACCCCTGCAGTCGTAGGCTCCATCGCGCGAGGCGTCCGGAGGGGTCCTTCAGGTTGGCGAGTCAGCAGAGCGAGTGGTGGTCCGTGACCCCACAAAAAGGACCTCCATGCAAATATGGGCGGAACTTTGTTATTGCCCAGACGACAGCAAGGCACTTCTTTTCAGTTGTTGAGTAGTTCGTCTCCGCCTTAGACGGCGTCCGACTCGCGTATGCGATGACTCGCTCTGCCCCGTCTTGAATTTGGACTAGTACCACGTTAAGTCTGCTGTTACTGGCGTCCGTGTGGATCTCTGTTTCAGCGAACTTGTCGCAATGGCGAAGATTCGGGGTCGTCTGAAGTCCTCGTTTGGAATCATCGAATGACCGCTGGTGTTCTTCTGTCCATTCAAACTTTACGGCGTCCTTCGTGAGGTACGTCAGCGGTGCAGACAACTTGGCGAAGTCCCGAACAAACCGTCTGTAGTAGGCACAGAATCCGAGGAATCTTCTCACGGCCTTCTTGTCAGACGGTGGCGTAAATGCGCCTACGGAGCGGGACTTCTCGGGGTCAGGGAGAACACCTTTGTTGTTCACGACATGGCCAAGGAACTTTAGTTCACCATAGGAGAACCGACACTTCGTTGGTTTGAGTGACAGTCCGACGGTCTTGATGGCTTGAAGCGCGGCTCGAAGTCATCTCAGGTGCTCGTCGAAATCCTGTGAAAATACCACATCATCCAGGTAGACAAGGCAGCTCTGCCATTTCAGACCTGACCGCACGATGTCCATGAAACGCTGGAAGGTGGCTGGTGCCGCACAAAGTCCGAACGGCATCACTTGGAATTCGTACACTCCGCCAGGAGTGACGAAGGCAGTTTTCTCGCGGTCGCGTTCGTCGATTTCAATCTGCCAATAACCACACTTCAGGTCCATGGACGAAAAATATCGAGAGTGGCGCAGTCGATCTAATCTATCGTCGACGCGGGGGAGTGGATAGACGCCCTTCTTCGTTACAGCGGTCAGTCGACGATAGTAAACGCAGAACCTCAGGGTTCCGTCCTTCTTCTTTTAAAGGACGACTGGCGACGCCCACGAACTTCTTGATGGTTGAACGATGTCGTCGTCAAGCATTTCCTAGACTTGATCTTGAATCACCTTCCTTTCCTTTAAGGAGACTCGATACGGCGACTGGTGGACAGGAAGCGCGTCGTCGTCGGTAATAATGCGATGTTTCGCCATTGGTATTTTGCGAGCTTTCGACGACGTGGTAAAACAGTTACTGTATTCGGCGAGAAGATCAACCACCTGGGCGTCGGGGATACTGTTGTCAGCTTGTTTGTGGGGCAGCATCGCGTCGAGCATGGTCGTTACGTCCCTGCCATGCACCAGCTCAAACGGGGTTACACCTGTTGTCTATTGCACCACCGCGTTGTAAGCAAACGTGACGTAGGGTAACACCTCGTTTCAAGTTTTGTGCTCTACTTCGACATACATTAAGATTATGTCGGCGATAGTTTTGTTCACCCCTTCTGTTAGTTCATCTGTCTGCGGATGGTACGCAGTGGTTCGAAGGTGGCCGGTGCCACTGAGACGAAAGACCTGAACGATGATCCACGGTTGGTAATGAGGACTTCGGGGGCGCCGTGCCGCAGGACAATAGACTCGATTAAAAACTTAGCGACTTCAACAGCCGTACCTGATGGAAGGGCTTTCGTCTTGACATAGCGTGCGAGATAATTTGTGGCGACGATTATCCAGCGGTTTTCAAACATTGACAGTAGGAAAAGGCCAAGTAAATCCATTCCGATCTGCTGGAACGGCGCGGACGGGGGAAAAACCAAATGCAGTAGTCCTAACGGCTTGGTCGGCGGGTTCTTGCGTTGCTGACGCTCGTGGCATGATCGAGTGTAGAGGTGAGGAGTGTAGAGTGTACAGTGTAGAGGCGTCGGAGTGCGGGGTGCGACGGGCAAGTAGATGACGGCAGAAGCAGCCGTGGCCTGCGAATGGTTGGCCATCGTCGTCTTCTTCGGCCTGGGCTTGTCCGGCAGCAGACCCAATTCAGAGGACTGACCTCTGGTACGACGGCCCCTTCGGGCTTCGGTGTCTTCGCCGAAGGGTAGCCTTTCGGGGCTGAGCACGTCGCTTGGCCGGCATGTCGTTGGAGGGGTACGATTAACGGGCATAGAATGCAGTACGCTGCACCTCCAGAAAAACATCACGAATGACAATTGATTAGGCGATAATAACTGAGGATACTAAACGTTTAATGGGACGAACTTATGCCCAGAAATAAAAAGGGAACAAAAGAAAGCAGCTAGAGAGTGGCGGGCGTAGAAGTCGGCGTGATAGCAGAGTCGAACGCCGGGGGGCAAAACTGGCTGCGGCTTTCCACGTCCCGGGAGCACCTTTTGTAGCCCCGTGGTTCTCTGGAACACTCGGCCTAGAACTCTCGGCGCGTAGAACAATCGTTATTCGATCAGACAAGAAAGTTCTCGAATTTACGAGAACGCCAGGCAGAACGAATAAATAAGAGAACATTCCGCTCTCTGAAATCGAACCCACATCTTCCTCTCGAGAGTCAAGCGCGGTAACCACTCGGCCACGCACACGCTGACTCGCCGACGCGCGTGGCAGTGTACATCGATACCTGACCAAGAAATGGCAAAGTATTGTTAGTTGCTTCAAAGTGGAGCGCCTTATAAAAAGCCGTTTTATGATGTTGAGTTGAAGAGTTATTGTTCCATGAATTATTAAAAAACAATGCGAGGCAGCCACATGTTTAGTATACGCTTACGTTATTTGTGAAAATATCTTCCGGTGCAGATAAACAAAATTTAAAAAGTTCGACCACATTTTTTTCGGTAAGCACCGGCATTCTCAATTTAATTAAATTTTAAAATATTAAATATTTGAAAGATTTTTTTTATTTATAATTTTATTTACAAAGTGTTTTGCGTCGACGGAATTATTTTCAGGAATTCAACTATTATCAAATCTTAAATCGAACGTTTTATTTATCGTATTAATTATCGCACTTCTTGTTCTTAAAGAAACATCAATTTTCACGCGCTTTATCTTTGTTATAAGTACAAGCGCATAATAGAAGTTTCATATGAGCCACCAGTTTCAAAACAAATAGCCAGGGCCCTCACGCTACCCATAAATTGAAACACTGCGACAGCCGAGGTTAGACATCGTGGCCGCTAGGGTGTCATTACGGAGCCGATAAATTTAATGAATGGTAATGGGAGAGCGCGCGCACTGGAGTTCACATAGGCGGTTCATCTTAAACCGATTAACATATTGAACAAAATTCCATAGCGTTTTGAAACCAATGAGGATGGAATATTTAGAAAGCATTTCGTCAACCATTTAAACAATTTTATTGGACCCATACTAGGGCTGTCTGGTGATAATTCAACAAGGCTTCGAAAATCGCGCGCCCAAGTTTGAAATCCAGGAACCGACGAAACTGCATGCGTATGCATGAAGCGTTCCTTGTCGTTGGCGTGGCTGCGTGTACGCCTTATGAAATAATGTTGGGAAGAACCTAACACCGTCTTGTTGTCACCGAAGACCACTTCCGAAATCGCGCACTCATGTTGAAAGCGTTTGAAAGTGATTTCGCCTACTTTTACGCTTCTGGTATCGCCGGCTTAAAACCCACCTAGCCGTATTGGCTTGATTGCCCGAGAACTTTTCTAGATAATTAGTGAAAATGATTTGTTTATTGTTGTCATTATTAGTAGTGTCATAGTTATGTTTTTCGTGCCGCAATGGAATCACGTTACGATCCATTTGTTGCGTGACATCATCACGTCACGTGACTTACGGTGTCACCTTACGTCATTAATTTGCGCGGCGTCACTCTGATACGTGACTTGATATGGCACCGCCACATCATGACGTCAGCTGACACGAGGTAACAGGTGATGTCACGCAGGGCGTGACGTGAGAGTCGTATACGTGGCTTGCATATGACGTCATTTCCGATGAGCTCCAGAGAAAAGGGGAAGAAGGAACTCCCTTCTTATCAGGATCCTCCTTTGTGCCTCCCGGATTTGGGCAGGCGTCGCCATTCTCCTCCCAGAAGATTATAGAAATTTAACCCGTCACTCAAAATTCTTACAACAGCAGCTTCCCTCTCCTCCTTTTACATGGTGGTCAAAAGTACACGATGTGACGTCAGTGCAAGGCACCTATACAGCTTCGAGACGTCAGCGGCGCTACGTCAGTGTAGAAGGTTTTGGCGGAGTTTTGAAAATCGCCACCGTTGTTATGGAGCGCGATCGACGGCGCGAAACCCGCGAAGTCTCCTGCTAGCTACTATAGCGGTAAAATACATTCTTTGCTTTCTTCAGAGGCGTCTACCTGATGCAAGTGTTTGCGGGAATACATTCGGGACTTTTTATGCGGGTTTGTTTTGTTAAATATTCCGGATGTTTTTTTGTTACTCAGCTGGTCAATTCGAATTCACGTGACGTAGGGAAGCTTTTACGGCCTTCTAAATGTTTAGCGGATGCCATTCGACTTTTTTTGCAGAAATTAAGGTTTCTGTATTCTGGGCGTGGATGATTTGATTTTAGACGCGTTAGAAACTTTATTGTGCACCCCCCCCCCCCACCCCCCCTCCCACACACACACTCACACACACGGTTACATTTAATATCCTTGAAAACTCATTTTTCAACACAAATGTAGTTTTTTATTTAGTGCAAGAAACGACTGCAAACACCGCCTCACAAGTTGGAGTTGCCACGTCAGTTGCAGCTTTCGTCATACATAATGTATTTCTCTCCCACACCGCAAAGAAGATCGAAAACAAAATCACAACCGATGGAGTGATGACCAAGTTCGCTCTCGGGGACCAGAAGAGCACAAGCAGAATCTGCAATGAATGCAATAATTAATTTATATGATCCGAATAATTTTATATGAACTGAGTGCGAAAACAAACTGTTTTTAATCAAGCGAATTAAAACGTAGGAGCAAATACAGTGTTCAAATGTATACACTTTTTAGATTCCTCTTTGCCACTATGTGGTGCAAATGGAGGCTAGAAAAAGAGGCTTCAAAGAGGGAGCGAAGAATTCGACTGGATGGTCTGTTCGTTAACACTCGGGGAGACCATTGAACCTAATATATAATTATAAGATACGTTCATATTTTTGCTCTGATAAAACTGTAAAATATGCCATAGAAATTTTCAAAGCACTTCACACGAGTAAGCGTTCTTCCTCGCTACAGAATGCAATCTTACCGTCTACATAGACGTTTCTGAGTAGAACACACTTCTTGCAGTCCAGGTAAGCGACGTATAACAGGATAGAAGTATTTCCTAAGGAAATAAACGACACCACCTTTATAAATTTTCTGATAAATAAGTAGTAATCGTTTTTGTAGTATATTTTAACTTATTAAAAGCAGATATGTACAAGTTACTCAGAAAAAGTAATTAAGTTAAGTTTCTGAGAATTGCCTTCAGGAGTAATTTGAGTCGAGTATGATAATACTAAAAATAACTGAGTACATTACCGCAACCGTAAAAAGTAAAGAATTACATTTGAAGCTACTTTTATATTTTTTATGGTGACAGTAAAGTGCATATATATATATGTTTTGACAGAAATGCTTTAATGGCTTGTTCTGCTCGTTCGTGCCTAATAGTTTTGATTTTTTTTCAAAGATTATGTATTGTGGATGCATCATTTATACTTTAATGTTGAGGACTGCCTGAGCTTGACTTTGCAGACAGTGTTTGATTTTTTACAGTGTGAGTAACGTACATTTAAAATGTGCTCGAAGTAAGTACAAAGTAAATAAGAAGTTATGTACTTCAAGTGCATAATCTCAAGTACAGCGAGTGCAATGTATCTGAAGTGAACTGCTGTAAACACAATATGCTTTCACAGTAAAATAGAAGTACTTCTTAACACAATCTTTCATGATGCCCTTTTGTACCCTATGCAGTTTTTTTAGCTGGTATGCGCTTCTACGGGAGTAATCGGAGGTGCATCAATTTTTGTCTTAAATGGCAGCAAATATTGAATTAATTCGAGTCCCGACAGAGTAGCTGTATTACTATAGCCGACAAACTATTTAATACGATCAAATTATAAGGCACTTATTTGTATCGGTCTGATAGCCGTCATTACTTCACTCAGAGAATTTACCAAATCACGTCTTTTACGTGATTTGGTAAATTACTAGGGCTCATCATTTTCGTTGAGTATGATGCGTTCTGTTTAGCATCCGACAAGTCTGTTAGGTAGATTTAGTTTTCTTCATCATAAAACAAGTGGTTCAGTTGAGTTCTGAATGTGAATAGAAAATAAGAATAAACGCAACATTAAAGTGTAAAATCTATAGCGTTGCCAGCATCAAGTTAGAAATGACAAAAAAGTTGCATCTAATTTTGACCCATAATTTTTCCGGTTATTTAAACTTCCAGAAGCAACTAATATTTTAGTTGGTAACGAAAGACCGACTGTCCATAAATTTTGCTTACCTTCACCTCGGATATTAACAACGTTTTTAGCGATATATCCGTCAGATGAGTCAAGAGTCACCATCGAATTTCTGCAATAAAAGACGCAGAAAAAAATAACAACTAGGTTAATCTGCACCAGACAAACATTCAGAAAACTCTACCACAGTTCTACTCCATCAGCCAGTCAGATCTCGAGAATAAACAACTTATAGAGGTACAAACCTTAACAAAGAGGTGTCTTGAGCCCATATCTGAGAAAAAGACAACTACAGTATAATATATAAAAAGTAACAAGATTTAACTTTGTAAATTGAGGGCGTACTCCTAATTTGCGTATACATAAAAGAAAAGCCACAAAAATATTGTCAAAGCTAAAAAACACAACATAAGTTTTATAGTTTTATGTTGTGAAATCATTTCTAAATAATTACAATGGAATACCCGGCAACACCATTAAAATAATTTGGCAACCCTAACGAATTGGCCAAATATTTTAATAAATAGAGTGAATCTATGAAGAAAACGTTTTATTCGGTCGTGTACGAAATGGTTTCATTGTGTTCCGAAACTATTTTTTAGGTTAGGAACAAACCTAAATTTAATATATGATTTAAAATGATTATGCCATGGACTTTGTACTCTAGATATTGGGTGAAACTAAGGGAGTTAAACATCAAAATGAGAGATGCAATATCAGTATTGTTTAGATATTGAAGCTTACAAAGAACTTATACGTATTTTCATGCATGCAACCAATACTATTTTCGTACTGTTGATTAACTATTGCAAATCTTATGCCAGCAAGAACAAAATTATTAAAAGTGGAATTGGCTTGACTGGTGATATAATTTTTAATAATCAAGCAGATCGAGTTGTACAAGAATAGAGCATCAATTCTCCAATTATTTACTTTTCTTTGTATAGAACAAGTAGTTTTTTTGTAGTAGTATAAACATAGAAAAATGGTATTATTTTATACTTTCGGGATAGAAAAATATTATAAAGTGAATTATGAAAAAACTATTTTTCAAGCTTTAATATTATATTTCTTATTTGTTATTGTCGTTGATTTACACTGCACCGAAGCACACACAGGCCTCCACGCGTTGCGTGAGCAATGTTTGGTATAAGAAAGGCTATGAAGTAGCCAAAACCGAATAGAGCTCGCCAATATTGACATAGTAGAGACTACTGCGTCTTACGGAACCCAATTAACAATACCCAAGACATTCTAGAAAACCATAGCTAACTGTTTAGTTATCTTGAATCTGCCATTACACCAGTACAAGCCTGGCAATTATGTTACCGCAAAAGCGTACCGCCCAACGCACCCACAGCTCCGCATACCCAATGCCTTGCGCACACCCTCTTGCTTCCGCGGGCCAATCTTGAGAAAGCGCTCTTGTCAAAATTTACGAGGAATTGAAGTTCCCGTAATCCCATGTATTTATTTTTAATAGCTGGTACTTGCACAGTCTGATTTCCAAATTTAAATATTGTCGGGAATTCACCGTCTACTTGTTCGTCCATTTCATAATCATAGATGCACTTAGCCGTGCCCCCAAGAACTGGATCAAACTCGTAATTTCTGTACACTGTATACCAGGACTCTTCTAGTGGGAAACACTGGATAAAATGAGGGTAAAAGCAAAGGTAGCTTTGCATATTAGACTAACACGTTGTAATACGCATATACGACCACAGCTATTGCTTCGCTTAAACAAAAATCAAAATACTGGTAATAAATAAAGTAAAAACAATCTTCTCAAGGAGTTACCATTATTTGAAAGAGAATTTTTGAAACCATCAAAATGCATGGACACGTCCTACCTGTGGCATCATTAATTCATCATTTCAATCATAATCTCACCACATATATAAACAACGACTATATTCAGTGCTCAGTCAACAAACCCGAAATGAAAATATTAATTCCATTATTGAAAAATTCTGCTGACACTACTTCAGTCATCAATAGTCATTGAAACTGAATATTGCGTAGAATAGACACAAACCCTTTTCTGCACCTAACTTTGACTAAGTTTCCTCAGTTAGTCAAAGATCAAGCCACGCGATAATCCTTTACGTATGATCATATTTGACTGGTGGGCTTTACTTAATATTCGTTGAAAACTTACAAGAAAGTTTATGTTGGAAATTGTTTTCACACTTATAATACTATAGCACCAGAGAACAAAACAACTAAAAACGCCCGAAAGCCTCCCCTTCGCTCGAAATTTCATTCTCTGCTTCTATCACGTGGATCAGGTGTAGTAATGGCCCATGGAATATACCCGCATGGATATTTTTCTTTACATATCAAGCTGAAACTTTGAATGCATATTTAAAAAAAAATGAGCTTACAGAATTTAAGAGTAGAACATCGAGGGGGGTAAATTGTTTACGTTAGATGACCATTGGCAAATAAGGTATCAACGTTTAGTTTATTCACACACTCGAATAAATTAATTGTTCGAAATTTTGAAGCTCGATTGCCAACACTTTAGGTTTCTTTTGAATAAAATAATGACGCAATGCGTGGGCAAATCATTCCTGCGTTCTATTTAAATGTTCAACAACCAACTGAACTTACGTAGTATTTGTTTTAAAAGTACTGTTAGCCGGTGTAAATATCTACAGGACACGTCACCTTAAGTACAAGGCATAAAACCTCTAGCTTGGGTTGGGACCATATGCTTTCAATCGTTGCTTTGTCGAGAGGACTCGAATTTTCCCAAAACGTTCATTATTCATCAAAGTCCGTCTCAAATATGTAGAAAAAAATAATGCGATACCATACTTTAGCTACTTCAAACGGTTTTCGCGATACGCTGTCTGACCTCGTATGCGCGTCGTGCGTACGCGCCGCGCTTATGCGGAGGCGCAGCGCGGTAGAGCGGTGGCTCCGCATACCCATGCCGTACGCATACGGAGGCGCCGCGCGTACGCGGACGTCGCCCTCGACGTCGTCATAGAGGTCGCTTTAAACATCGTCTTTGACGTCGTGTTCAACGCTGCCCTCGATGTTATTCTGGAGACCTTCCTAGAGGTCGTCCTAGAAGTCGTTCTAGACGTTGTCTCTGACGTCGTCCTCTAGGATGTCATTCTAGAGGTCGTCCAGGAGGTCGTCCTAGACGCTGTTTTTGAGGCTGTCTTAAAGGTCGTCCTAGAGATCGTCCTACATGTCGTCCTTCAGACCGCCGTAGTGGTCGTCCTAATGGTCGTCCTAGACGTCATTCTGAACTTCGTCTAGGTCGTCGTCCTCGACGTTTTCCTCCCAAGCAGATAAGCCCGCGCCGCGCATAGACGAAGCGGCAGAACCCACAGGTTCACCTCTGCGGCCAAGCTACGAAGGAATTATCGGTTTGAGTTGAGCTATTTGCCACATGGTCAATGATGGTGGAGAAAATGTTTGAACATCAAACGATTGCACAGAATGAACAGGACACAGACACTAAACTGCAATGATGGTAGGGAAGTAGTTTGAACATTAAACGATTACACGGACGCAAAATTGTAAACAATTACACATAAAGGAACCAGTCACTAAACTTCGAAATCACGCGCTACAGTCGCACTGACGTCAGTGATTACGTCGTAAACTATTCGTAAAAGAAACAGTTTACTCAAAATATGCGTCGTCGCTTTCACAGTGAGCTGCGTCTTGAGCATCATGACGAATGCTATCGGAATTTATAAACAACCAACAATAGCGGTTTATCTGGCCCTTTTAACGCTTCCCATTAAGCGTTAAGTTAACCAAGATTGATGATAGGAGCATACCCAATAAAAATACTGACAGAAAAGCCTGATTCAGTCGGCTAAAAGAGGTCTCCGTTATTGCGCTGCACATTGTAGGTTACTTTGAACCATGAGTGTTCCAAAACGCAAACAAAATTAGCAAGGCGAATGAACTCGCTCCGCATTCTATAAATTAGTTACTGCTGTGGTGCTTTATACTTCTGAAATCTTTTATCAAATATAATTGTTCAAGAAATACTGAAACTAGTATGTTTTGGATACTAGATTTCCTGTTACAAAGTGCAATGAAATAATGTTTCATTAATATAATGTTTTATTTTTTTAATATTATGATATTAGTGAAATCACCATAGCTTACGACAGTCTTAAAATATTATAGCGATATTTGTTATAAATGCACTACTCATGCAACGTAATGCCCTATTCTTTTTTACCTATATTGTTTCGTATGTGAAAAATAGTTCATATCACGGAGCATTACCATTATTGCGCAGTGTTCACTCCACCTTTCAATTTTATTTTGTATTTCAATATTTCGTTGTTTACAATATATTCAGAGCCCAACTTTATCCGTAGCGTACTAAGTAAAGATCCTCTTTTTAGTCGGGCTATTTTTTTACGTACCATCGTGCTTCGTATTTCGAAGGCAAGTTCTACGGAGTAAAGACGGGGATACTATGTCCTGAACATAGTTAAAAACTTGCAAAGCCATAGTGTCTTCTCTACTCAGGAAATGAGGAAGTAAAATGTAACACACAAAAATTGATCTATATTTACTCTCGGAAAATCGTTACTGTAAATATTAAAAAAAAAAAAAAAAAAAAAAAAAAACTAGATATGCTGTTTGGATTTAGAGTAGTTGGTAAACTTAAACACTCGTGCTAGGACATTTCGCATAAAGCTATTACCGGCACCGTTGCTCCTTTGAGTCTCCGGAGAGACACATCCGTTTTAATACTAGGTAAATGTTACTCGAAACATACATCAAACTGAAGACAGGAAAGTCAAACCGCAAATATTACCTTAGATTCGTCTTGATATTTTTCAAGAGCTGGATTTAACTCTGGCCATGTGGGAGTTCCACAGGATACGTGGACATAAATTAAAGTGATTCCTGAAAACAAATATTGATACATGCTTGAAACAGCAATTTTGGCTCTTGATGAAATTCAACTGGCGTGTAGCTGTGGCTTTTCGTGCTATAACTCCGGATTTATAAAGGGGGGAATTGCGAGACTTCGGTTTTTGTTTAACGCTGCAGCTGGTAATTTTAGTCTGAACCTACAGAAAAACAACAGTGCAATCTAAAAAGGCGCATGACCTTTCCACGCGCTCTTCAACTTTATAAACAACCTTAACAGCAGTAATTACTTTTGCCAAAAATATGGGCATTTATAAGCTCTGTGCTTTTTTTGTACGTTTCTCTTCAATTATACCTTTCCGAAAAAAAGAGCTGCATCGTGTAAATAATTACCAATTATCTTAGAAGACGTGCCACGACATAAAGCACTTTTATATTTATGATTATAAAGGGTTATGTTCAAAAATATGAATCCCACAATGCAACCCTGGAATTCTGTTTACTTGTAAACAAAACGCTTTGCTTTCGACGGGGTTTAAGGGTATTTCAGAAACAAGCAATTTTCCTTCATTTACATTAATGTCATTTGGAGGTGCGTATTGACGTCTAGTGATTAAATATTGCAATTACTCACACCAGGGTAACAGTACTACAAGCATTTCAGATATTAAGCGATACCTAACAAAAAACATGCATCAAAAGTTTCAACAAATAGCTTTTTGAACATCCGATATATGCTTGCTTCATGCATAATGACACAACACAAAGAGAATATACGCGTACAGCTGTTTTACTAAGTCACAATGTGGTGTTTAGCTTGCACTAAGGCGACACTCGTCACATAACGTCTGCCCACACCACAGTACAGCTGGCTGTCTATTTAAACCACCAAGCGCCTCCCCAAGCACCAGCCATCACTGTTAGAACCCTAGCATCATTGTCTAGATTATGTGGAGACTGAACCTGTCCTATAATACTTATTTTCTCGGCTTGTGTTCTCTTGCAACATCCGGAGCAACGAACAGTGGCAGTAACACTGGAGCCACAAATTTGATGTTTACGGTATTCCAAAAGAGCTCATGAGAATGTAGCCTGACCTTCAATTATTGTCATCATTAAATTTTAACTACCCACTTTGATTTATTTTATAAGTCTTGCAACGTATGATTGACAGACCGAATAAATACAAATTTAACCTCATGCATCGCTTTGTGAACCGAGAAGGTTATAAGTTCTCCACTCAATAAGGAAATATAGGAATTTGGAATTAAAATAGGGATCAGCCGAGACGTGCTCAAAATTATTTATGAAGCAGTACTAGGGAGGTCTTTTGTATTCCGCGCAATCATTGACATCTTGAGATTTTGGAAGTGAGCGCTTCTGACTTCTTGACCGATGGTCTCAAGATTTATTAAAACGTATACCCAAGTAACTGCCCATCACAAGTTCAAGCATAACGACAGTAAAAAGAGAGCAGACAATTCAAGGCAAACATTGAAGGCTGATCACTGCACAGGGAACAAGAACTGCTGTTTCCAAGCGCATTGATCAAACGTCGACAAACCAAAAATAATTGGCTAGGCTACAGGCGCCAACGATGGCTCATTGCCAACAGTTTGTAATCTAAAATATGAAGTTGTAAAAAAAAACAGGCATCGTTTTAAAACTAATCGCGGTACGCTTGCATTGTTTCACGAGGATGAAGCACCAAACTAGTTGTTACTAAGGTTGACACACACCCTCAAACCTCTACCTTCATATTTCAGGGAACCTTAAATACTGCGTTAAGATTAGAACCAGACGAAAACATATTTTTTTCATGCGATGAGCATGCTGGACAATTCATTGAATAATCGGAATGTGTTCATAGACATTTTAATTTTTGAACTGGTTAATCGATAAAAAAATTGGCGAAACAAAAGAATGTAAAATTAGACACGTTCACCACACCAACGTGGGCGGAACACCTGTCTGAAGGGCGAATTTTCGGTAAACTTTCAACAGAAAGTAAACTGTACAGGCACGATGTGTATCCCCAGAGAAGTGCAGAATGTTACACAAATCCCGACCACTTTAACGCCGTGCGAGTTTAGCCCCACTCTAAAGGGATACCTCAACGAAATTTGAAATATACCTTTCGGGTTGAGAAATGGATGAATATGACCCACAATATTCGTAAATGACAATCGCACGTTTGTATCTTGAGCCTGATGGCTGTATTTTTCGTTAGAAATGGTCCACTCTGGCAAACGTGCGGAGAGCAGACAGTGGAGAGCATGTTTCTCTCGGAGCCATACGTCCCGACGCAGAGGACGCTCACAGCTATCACAGCCCATCCCGCTCTGTGGACGTAACCCGTGATACGCTTTCCGCGTGTCGCTGTGCCCACTCTCCAAGGTCACGTGACAGCAACACGGTCTTCGATAGCCCCGGATGGCTCGTAGCTTCCTCTTAAAGCAGCCGAAGCAACACCAGCGATCGGTCCACCGCAAGTAACCCCAAATCTATCTTTGTACGACTTTTGAGTGCCGGGTTAATCTTCTATAATGTTGCAGAGGGACAATAGCGACTTCTGGTACGCACGAAGGAGAGTCTCAGGAAGAGTGCAGTTCCTCCTTTAGCTCTTCTCTCGTCATGGCCGGAGACGAGACAATTACCGTCACTACCTGTCAAGGTTCCTAGACGGGCATTACAAACGACGCATTAGCGGCATCCACATGGTGCTCTTTGCTGGTCGTTTATTCGTTCTAAAATTCCTTTTTGTTTCTCTTTCTACAAGAGATTGTGTGTCTCATGTGATAATACTCCTTTGAAAGACCAAGAAATGAGCGCCAAAAGTTCGTTGTAGTATTCCTTTAACGCCGTGAGGTTTAGCGCCATAAAGACTTTTGTGAACGATCAAAAGAGGTCCAACTTGTCAGAGAGTATCAACGATTCGCTTTGCCTCGTGCAGCTGAAGTGTGAGTACTTGCAACATTTGTGAGTGTGAGCGTCTTTGAACTGTTCTCTATGACACGTGGAGGCTCATTCATAATCAAAAGTTTATATTACGCTTTTAATCGCATACTCAGCAAACGCAAACAAAAAAGGTATTTTTTAAAAATATGATGCATGGCAATTAACGAGAACAATTATTCAATATTTAGTTGATTAAATAATCGCGATTAACTGGGCAAGCTTTAAATCGAGGCCCAGTCCTGGCAATAAGAGTTCCTGATACTCATTTCCAGGAAGGTATATTGAGGCAGAAATATTTTACATGCACTTGATAAATGCAAATGAGTTTACAATGTTGCAACCCGAGACTGGGGTATAAAACAGAAACTTAAGCAGGTTAAGTTGCAGCATGGCACACATCCACCACCTCGCCTGTACTTTATCCTTTTTTTCACAAATGAGTTTGCAAGGCACGTGTGTCTTTGGAATTATAGGTGCAGTTTCTCGAGGGGTCATATGAATTATATACCACAATCGCAAATCACATAAAGTCGGAACGATTTCCACAGAAATAAGTCAGTGTTAATAGACATAAGCACCGTCCACGATGTTTTTTTTTACCCTTTTTTAATTTCTGTAGACACCGGTAAATGCACTAATCACTGGAGCAATGATATAAATCTGGGACCAACTTGAAAAATTGTACTATTTTCCTCTTCGAATGTCACGAGGTAGAAAACCGACAGTAATTTCTAAATATAAATGGTGCCTAGGGAGGTGATAGTTTTTTATTCTGCACAGTTAGACTGGAGACATATTTTGTTGATTTATACAATATATAAAGTAAATATCATATTACGATCTCACTAGTGATCTAAGACCTAGGCCTATATGGTACACATAAAATTGATTTTTCTGAAATTTTAACATAATGTGTACTTGCATAATATTTTCTGCAAAAAGAAATTTTTATTTTGTGCTGTACATTATTATGGCAGCGGCACTTTAATTTCATACAGCGAAGGACGAACTGGTATCGCTCTTTTAAAATTGAACACGCGTTTCGAGTGGGTATTTGAATTACCTAAAAATATAAACATATATTTAGCCCCATTTCCACACTGAACAAAACCACTTTTTTTAGAAAACGTTTGTTTCTACAGATATTTTCAAGTGAAGCACCGTGAAAGGCTACATTTTGGCTGCTTCCTTTTTGTACCAGTTCAGTCGATTGTTAAAAGTAAAAACAAAAACACTTACACTCTTTATTTAAGAGTATGGCGCATGGCCGATTTCATTCTTTAAATTCAGCTGTTTTGGCACATTGCGTGCCAGAGATAAAAAATCCCAAACATCGCATTCATGACGTTTTTATTACATCTTCCGAGCCTTGTATCGTAGAGTTCATCATAAAGTTTGCTTATTAAATACTATACATAGTTAGGCATATACATTGTCTTATCGACTGGAACCATTTCCGGTTAATTTATTATCACAAAATAATACAAATGAATATTTATATTTGGTTAAATAAAGTGTAGGCTTAATTTGAACCCGCATTGTAAAAACAGTAGTGTATACTTTCAAATGTGTATATACTGCTCCCGATAATGCTAACCTTCTTTTAGCATAATCAAACTTCCCTCCATTTAATGCATTCTCTGTACTAGTGCTCAAATACAGATGCATGCACCTCAATCGGCCAAATGCTGGTTAGTTTTTGATAGTTGTTTTCACAGCAAGCTTTTTAGCCTTCAAATGCTTAGGGCAGGGGGTCGGAAGTGTTTTAGAGGTGAAGAGGCAAGGAAAGTGTCGGTGTAGATCGGGAGGAAGAGACCGTAAGACGGTTTCCCCCTGAGGCAAAATTGTCTGCGCCTACCCCTCTGGCATTTCAAAGCCGCAATCTACGTAACTGCACAAGGATGATCTTCATGGTTCTATTCAATTTTCAAATATGAAACATGCTGTGAATGTAAAAAATGATTTCAACAAAAAGGTCGTTATATGAATATACATGACAACGTCAATTTTGGAGACCTACTGCGTATTTCTGAAAGTCAAAACTTAAATTACAGCACTTTATTCACTCTGTCTGAAATTAATAAAGGTTATCATAAAGTGAGCCGTGTGGGCTTACGTGTGATGTACCGATTCCTCTCTTTGTTTTTGTATCGATCGAATATAAATTTGCAAATCAAGAACTGACCTCCACGAGCTTTTTACAAAGCTGACCTCAGAAGATCCACGCTGCGGTGTTTCATACTGGGAAAAAGTTAATTTTGATATATTGTCACTGTGCAAGCTCGACCTAATTTGTGAACGTCAGCCATTGTTAAAACTGTGCATATGTAAGTTTTAGTGTAAAGCCGTGGAGGAGCTAAGGCGCTGCAACGCCAGCGACAACACCAGAATTTCTGGTTGCAGAATCGCGTAGTTCAAACAACACTTAAGATTGAGTCCGTGCACTCTTCGGGACGAACAGACCACGACAATCAGAAAAACACAAACAATATTAGGGATAAAATATGTAAATTAAACTGAGATAAGACCAAGATGAGCCCCGATGCTAGTGCGCTAACTTTAATAATAATAATAAGAAGAAGAAGCAAAAGAAATTTTATTTTCACACACATTGGAATTGAAGAATTAAATACGGGCACATAGAAGCCTGCAGATCGCTTGTATGATGACACCCATACAAAATTAAAAAGCCGTTATCGTGATTTTACAATGTTAGACAAAATGTTGAACTATAAAACAAAAAAAAGTGCTAAAGAAGAAAAAAAAAGAAGATACAGGCACGAAAAGGGTTGAGCGAAAACAGGGTAAGAAGGGAAAAATAAAAACAAGCGAAGCTAAGTTAAAATTAGCCTAACTAATTACAGTTCAAGCTCGAAACATGCAGACCTAGCAAAGAGGTGCTAGATGAAACCAAAGTTAGTGCACTTGAGTGCCTTCTTCAGTTGTTTCAGGAATGTAATGTCAATGAAAGTGTCAGGGAGGGCGTTGATCACATACCGAACGTAGTAATTCCGAGTGCATTTACCTGGTCGAACAAATTGGTGCTACAAAACGAGGAACGCGACGAAGTATTCGGAGGGACTGAAGTAGTATTTTGAACTCATTTTTCCAAAATTTGCGAAGCACTACCGTTTGTATAAAGAGAGAAAGCAGATTGGGCAATTGAAGACTTCGAAAAATATCATTGTTACTGGAAAAGTTAGAATTATATATAACGCTTATGGGATTCCTTTCAATAAAGAATTAACTTTGAACTGCCAACGACCCTAACAGTTGCCAAACACCGTAACACTGTATCAAAGGTTACTGTAAGGAAGCGCATGGACGATTATTATTCTGATACCGACTGGCATAAAAAAATGCAGAGCATACAAGACACAATTCGTAATTTGCTACAAATATATGACGCATGTGCATTCCAAGACATATCAAAATCAAAATGCACACCTAAGTATGTCACGTGATCGAAAGACTTGATGGATAAACCGCTGCATTGAGCACAACTGAAAGGGTGAAGCAAAAACTTTACTTGAGCCTGGCGTCTTTTAAGAGGGTTGTGAAAACAAACCAGCTCTGTTTAGAACGGTTTATGTCTAGGAGGTCATCACCGAACCAATCCATGATATGAGTGGCATTTATTTTGAGTGTGTGGAGTGAGTCAGAAAAATTATTATGACGTGACACAAGGAGAGTGTCATCCGCATATTGGTAAATTTTACACCCGTTGATAACCTGGGCCATGTCGTTCACAACAAAATTGAAAAGTAGAGGAGAAAGAACAGAACCCTGAGGCACTCCTGCCAGTAAAAAAAGCCGAGAACTTTTAAAGTTTCCAATTAGGACAAGCTGGGACCTTTTAGATAGAAAGTTTTGCCGTAAAGAATAAAACAGGCCGCGAAAACCAAGCCAAAATATTTTTTTTAGGGGCAACTGATGGCTGACAGCGTCGAAAGCCTTAGACACATCAAGAAAAAAGAGCACATGCAAATATATTACTTTCGAATGTTGAATATATGTAATCAGAAAAATCATCAAGGGCCGGTTGGGTGCCTTTCCAGTAATGAATCCGTACTGAGTATATGAAAATATATTGTTCTTATCTAATAAAAACTGCTCATAGCTGCCTTGAGTTCATCAGGTATGCTGCCAGACGTATTGAAGCCGTTGAGCATTGCGAGCAGAACATTCTTAATATATAGGAAATTTCTCTGAAGATCATACGCTCGAATACCATCAATAGCGGGAGATTTGCTGTGTTTGAAACTAAATAAAAGGGTTGCAGATCCTTCTCGTCCAAGCAAGGAAGGAAAGCTGACGCCGAAAATTCATTATTTAGGGTGCATGAGTTCACAACAGTGGTCCTTGGCACGCCATAGTATTTAGCAAAGAAGTCGTTAACGTCGTCTGCTAATGCTGAGGTAAGTGACCCAGAATTTCGTTCCAGGGTTTGGTCAATAGAATTTCGAGAACCAGTGCCTCGGAATTGATTAATCAGTGACCATTTTTTCGCTGTACTAAATCTGAATTCTTTCAATTGTGATTTAAAAAAAAACACGGTCTCTTTACAGACCGACTGACCGCGCTTACTTTATTCTTTAAGTGCTTGAATTCATTTTGTCAATCTTTGTTGTTGCGAGACCTGCGAAACCGACTTCCCAGGGTCTCTTTCTCTTTAGACATCTTGAGTATATTATTATTTAGCCATTTATGATGAGGTCTCCGCTTTTTTAAAGTAACAGTTCTACTGGCAGCAACAGTAAGCGAGCGAAAACCTGGAACAAAACTTGAGTTTAGATCAGTTTTATCAACTGTACCTAAAAAGACCTGCCAGTCATGAGAGGCAACTGACTTGTCGAAATCAACATTATCAATAATTGCGGCTTGTCTTGAACTTTCGCATTTAGATTTTGACGCCACTGTGTGTGTTAGCTGACACCCCACGAAGTAGTGATCTGCTAATATTTCCAGAATAACAGCAGATTCCACATAGACACCTGGTCTATGTGGAGTAATAATAATAATAATAATAATGTCTATTACACGGGTATTCAGAAACACAGTACAAATTCTAACTACTATCGCAGTAAATTATCTTCTTCCTTTTCTTCACAAACGTCTAGCTGGATACAGGTGTTTATTGGAATGTACTCATTCGGGAAGTTTCATGTAGGTTAGCTTTGTTAAATATTCCAGATATTTACTCTGTCATTCAGCTCGCCATTTCGACTTCATGTGATCTAGGGAAGCGTTCACCACCTTCCAAACTTTTAGCAGATGCGATTCAACTTCCTTGCAGAAAGATAGGTTTCTATATTTAAGGTGTCGCAGGCGTCGATTTCGGCTAAACAGCAGGATCGAGCGCTGGGGCGAAAATTGACTCCGGCTCGCCATGCGAAACCACTTATGTGCACGCGTCGGCTTCCAGAACATTCGGCGTAGAACATTCGGCGCTAGAACATTCGAAACTCAAATAAGCAAGTGGTTCTCGAATTTACTAGAATGCGAGAGTTACAGGGATAATAAAAATGTACGTCCGCTTCCAGAAATCGAACTGTGGCCTTTTGCGTGGGAACCAAGCAAGATTACCGCTAAGCCACGAGCTCGCTGCCTACTGAATTAGCTGCAAGCGTGGCAGTTTAAGGTTACAAACCTTAACAAACATGTGTCTTGTGCCCAAAGCTCAGAAATAGGCAACTACAGCATAATAAATAAACGTTAATCACCTTACAACTTTGCCGAATTGAGCGCGATCTCTTAATTTACGCGCGCATAAACAAAAAGCAATAAAATATCGTAAAAAAAATATATATATATATACTTTTTAGTTTTATTTAGCGAAATTATTTAGAAATAATTAAGATACGATATTTGGCAACCTTATTAAAATATCTTGGCGATCCTAGCGAACTGAATCACTATAATATAAAAAGGAGTGGATTGCTGGAGATGTTCCTCCAAACACGTTTTATCAATCGTTTATAAAGTGGTTTCATTGTGTTCCTAACCTATTAATTTATGTGAGAACCAAACTCAATTTATTGCATGATTTACAACAATATGCGATGGACTTCGCACTCTATATATAGCACGAAACGAAGGGAGTTAAGCACCGAAATGAGAGTATAGTTAAGATATTGAAGTTTACAAGGAACCTATACGTTGTTTCATGCATGAAAAATACTATTATCATGCTTTTGATTAACTATTGTACATATTATGACAGCGAGAAAGCAATCATTAAAAGTGGAATTGGCTTGACTGGTGATATAGGCTCTAGTAATCAAGCAGATCGAGTTGTACAAGAATAGAGCATCGATTCTCCAATTATTTATTTTACGTGCACAGAAAAAGTCCTTTTTTTGCACTAGTATAAATACAGAAATGTGGTATTATTTCATATTTTTGGGATAAAAAATTGTTACAAAGTGCATTATAAAAATACTATTTTTCAAGTTTTAATTATATAGTTCTTATCGCTTATTCGTGTTCATTTACACTACACCGAAGCACACACAGGCCTCCACGCGTTGCGTGAGCAATGTCTGGTATAAAAAAGGCTATATATTGACCTAAACCGAACACAGCTCGCCAATATTGGCATACCAGAGACTACTGAATTTTACGGTACCCAACTAACCATACCCAAAACATTCTAAAAAACCATAGGTAACTGTTTAGTTATCTTGAATCTGTCATTACACCAGTACAAGCCTGGCAATTACACCAGTACGCACTCACAGCTCCGCAAACTCTCTCTCTTGCGCACACCCTCTTGCTTCCGCGGGCCAATCTTGGAAAAGCGGTAGAGTCGATTGCTGGGCTAGTTGGTTTTGGAATTTGGAATACATTTTAGCGCTCAAAAAACAGGGACAAAGAGGCGAGAAACAGACAGCACAGTGCGCTACTAACAACTGATTTTATTACGTGAAACGACACTTTTATACCACCCGAGTTTCTGATTTTGCTCCATCACTAGCCAACCCGGTGCCAGGCCGCGTCATTGAGTAACGCACGCTCCTTGTCCAGTAAATCAATTGAGGCCACCCTGACACATGCTGCACCACCCTTCCTAATCTCATCTGCCTCGATTATCTATTGCTTAAAAGCGGTCTTGTCAAATTTTACAAGGCATTGAAGTTCCCATAATCCCATGTATTTATTTTGAATAGCTGGTTCTTACACAGTGGGATTTCTAAATTTAAATATTGTCGGAAATTCACCGTCTACTTGTTGGTCTATTTCATAATCATAGATACACTTAGCCGTGCCCCCAAGAACTGGATCACACTCGTAATTGTTGTACACTGTATACCAGGACTCTTCTAGTGGGAAGCACCGGATAGAATAAGGGCAAAAGCTAAAGTAAATTTGCATATTAGAATAACACATTGTAATACGCATATACGACCACAGCTATTGGTTCGCTCAGACAAAAATCCAAATACAGGTAATGCATAAAGTGAAAAAAAATATTCTCAAGGAGTTACCGTTATTAAAAAAGAGAATGTTTGGAGCCATCATAATGCATGGACACGTCCTACCTGCGGTATCGTTAATTCATCATTTTAATAATAACCTCATCGTATATTGACTATATTCAGTGCTCAATCAACAAACCCGAAATGAAAATAATAATTCCAATATTGAAAATTCCTGCTGACACTAGCTCAGTCACCAATAGTCATCGTAACTGAATATTACGTAGGATAAACTTCAAGCCCTTTTCCGCACCTAGTTTTGACTAAGTTTCCTTGGTTAGTTAAAAATCAAACCACGTGATAATCCTTTAAATATGATCTTATTTGACTGGGTGGTTTTACTTGACATTCGTTTAAAACTTACAGAAAAATTTGCGCAGCATGATTTCAGTAAGTCTGCACTCATATCAGTACAACTTACTTGACCACAAGGCAAATTCTTTTGACAATTAGAATAATATATCACCAGAAAACAGAAAAACTAGAAAGACCCAAAAGCCTCCCCTTTGCTCAAAATTTTATTCTCTGCTTCTATCACGTGGATCAGGTGGAGCATTGGCCCATGAAATATACCCGCATGGATTATTTTCTTAACACCTCAAGCTGCAAATGTGTGGTAAGGTTGCCAAAAAATACTCTTTGTGTATGCAAATTAAAAAAAAAAGAGCTTACGTATGTAGAGACTAAAACACTAAAAAGGTCGATTTTCTACGTTCGATGACCATCGCCGAATTAAGGAGCGGCGTTCAATTTCTACACATACTCAAATAAGTGAATGCTTAAACATATTGAAGCTCGAATGTCAACACCGTCGGCTACGTCTGAATAAACTAATAACGCAATGTGTGGGCAACTCATTTCTGCGTTCCATTGAAATGTTCAGCGATCAACTTAACTCACGCAGTGTTTGTTTTAAGAGTACTGTTAGCTGGTATAAGGATCTACATACAACGTCACTTTAAGTACAAGACAAAACGTCAGGTTTAGTTGTGACCAGATGCTTTCAAACTTCGCTTTGTCAAGAGGACAGGAATTTTCAGAACGTTCATTATTCATCGAGGTGTGTCTCGAATGTTTGAAACATTTTTTTAATGTGATGGCATTCTTTATTTATGTCCCCCGGTTTTTTTGCGATACGCTATATGACCTCGTGTGCGCGGCGCGCGGTTGCGGAGTCGCAGCGCGGGAGAGCGACGCCTCCGCATACGCATGACGTCCGCATCCGCGGGCACCGCGCGTGTGTGGACGTCGCCCTCGATGTCGTGATAGAGGAAGTCCGAAAGGTCGTTCTAAACGTCCACATGGACGTCGTCCTAGACGTCGCTCTTGAGACCGTCCTCGATGTCGTCCTTCATATCGCCCTAGAGGCCGTTCAAGAGGACGTTCTCGACGTCGTCTTTTACGTCGTCCTTGACGTCGTCCTAGACGTCGTCCATGACTTCGTCAAAAACGTTGTCCTTGAAGTCGTCCTAGAGGTCGTCCTTGAGACCGCCCTAGAGGTCAACCTAATGATCGTCCTAGACGTCACCTCTGACGTCGTCCTCTAGGATGTGGTCCTCGAACTCTTCCTACCAAGCAGATAGGCCCGCGCCGCGCATACACGAAGCGACAGTACGCACAAATTAACATTGGCGCCCAGAACACAAAGAAATCCCTGAAGTATGCGGCGCAGGCAGATAAACCCGCGCCGCGCATACAGGGAGCGGCAGTACACACAGATTCACATGCGCGCCCAAGCTATGCAGCAATTATCAATTGCTTCGTAGCAATTTAATTAGAGTTGAGCTAGTTGCTGCATGATCAATAATGGTGGTGAAACTGCTTGAATATTAAACGATTACACAGAAAGGACAAGACTCACACACGAAACTGCAATGATTGTGGGGAAACAGCTCGAGCATCAAACTATTACACAGAGACAAAATAGTAAAAGATTACACACAAACGAAGCCATCACTCCTCGAAATCACGCGCTGTAGTCGCACTGACGTCAGTGACTGCGTCGTGAACCATTCATAAAATAAAGTATTTACTCAAAATTTGCGTCGTCGCGTTCTCAGTGAGCTGCGTCGTGAGCCTCATGACGAAGGTTATCGCAATTCATAGACACCAACAACAGCGGTTTCTTCAGCCATTTCAACTCTTTCCATTAAACCCTAAGTTAAACCAGATTGAAGATGTCAACATACCCAATAAAAGGATTGACACAAAATCGTGATTTAGTCGGCTGAAAGGGGCCTTCGTTATTTAGCTGCATATTGTCGGTTATTTTTAACCATGTGTAATCCAAAACGCTAAAGCAAAAGAGCCTAGTAAATGAACTAGCTTCGCATTTTATAAATTAGCTACTGCTGTGGTGCTCTATACTTGTGTGATGTTTGATCAAATATAATAGTTCAAGAAATAGAGAATGGGTATGTGTTAAACATGCGGGTGCCTTCTTACAGGATGCAATGCAAGAATGGTTTTAGTGATATAATGTTTTAAAATTATTTAATATTATATTATTTGTGAAATCACCATAGTTTTCAAAAGTGTCCAGCTAAATATTACAATATATGTTATTAAAGCAAAATGGCACTGACATCCCAAATGTCGTATTATTTTTTATTGTCTAAAACGATGCAAGGAATAGTCAAAAACACGCAAAAAAAAAACGCATCGCGAAAAACAATTTTTCTGCGTGCCCGCGCGCCTTTTTATTTTTGGCATTTATATTTCCCCCGCTCACCTCCTTGCTTCTTTTGGTCGGTGACGTCAAAACTCAGGAAATTTAGAAGCTTTGTAGGCGACATTTCTATAACATTTAATAACGGCAATCGTAAAACATGTTTTTTAACGCAATTTCGAACGCACTACGGCCCCTCTTTTTGAAATATTAAAAATCCGAGTTCGGTGTGATGTCGCTTCCTGCGTTTGTATCCTCCCACGGAAAAATTGACGGCGCTCGAGCAGAGGCTTATCGGCAAGTCGGAGGAGGAGGAGTAAACTTTTATTGATTGCAAAAGACCTTTGGTATAGGTGGAGTCCTTAGTCCAGGTCTCCAGTGCTCTCTGCCGCAGCCATCGCCCTTTGTACCAGCATTTGCCGGTCGTCAGGTGAGGGGCTGAGCAGCGCAGCCTCCCAGGTCTCGTAGGAAGGGGAAGAGGAAAGGGGGAGCGAGGGGTTAGAGAGACACGCCCAAGTGACATGATAGAGGGATGGGTACTTGCCGCAGTGTGGGTAAGTGTCAGGATATCTGTTGGGGTAAAATTTATGCAAGAGTGCCAAATGTTTGAATGCTGTCATCTGTAACTGACGCCAGGTCGTGGCCTGCTCGCGTGTTAGTGAGTGATGAGGTGGTGGATATTTGAAACGTTGGCCGCGTTGAAACGCCAGGACTTCGGGGAAGGGGATTGCGAGAGGCGACGAATCTTCGGTGGATTGGTCCGTGTCCGCGTCGGGTGGCCGGATAGTGCAAACTCGGGCGACGGCGTGTGCATGCCGATTTCCTTCGACAGATTAGTGACCTGGGGTCCAGACCAGAGCCACCTTGGGGAGGGCGGGGCCTTTCGTTTGGAGAGCGTGAAAGGCTTGGGGTGAGATGCGACCAGCCCTGAAACGTCGAATGGCCGTTTGGGAGTCGGTAAGAAGGGTGATGTGCTGGGGGCCGTTCGCAACTATTGCTAGGGCTATGGCCATCTCTTTGGCGACTGCTGGGGTTCTTGTGCGCACCGTTGCTGTGGTGATGGTCCTCTTGTCTTGTCGAATGACGCTGACGGCTGCCATCGACCGGTTCGGGTAAATTGCTGCATCTGTGTATCTGACGTCCTCTGTGTGTATGCCGTAAATCCGTTGAAGTGCTTTCGCTCTGGCCGCACGCCGTCCCGCGTGGAGCGTGGGGTTCATGTCACGTGAAATCGGGGTTGTCTGTATTAGCTCGTGGATTTCTACGGGCAGCTGTACCGTCTCCCTCATGGAATCCGAGAGAGTGTAGGACGTGCAGACCTGTTCATGTGGTCGCGAGTCTCTCTGCTTGGTTTGAAAGTTGAGCTTCGGCCAATTGGCGGTATGTGTTGTATAGCCCCGTGTTCAGTAACTTATCGGTGGACGCGTAAAGGGGGAGTCCGAGAGCGATCTTGAACGCCTTATGGATGATGACGTCCAGTCTCTCCTCGTCCCTCTTCATCGGGTTCAGGTATGGTGCTGCGCATGTGATTCGGCTGACGATAAGGGCTTGGGTAATGCGGATGAGGTCTGCTTCTTTAAGGCCATGCCTACGATTTGTTACCCTTCCCATCATACGCATGATCTGGGGTGAAGACACAGTATGCTGGAGGTGAAGACACAGTATGCGGGTGCGCTCCCCACCACGGGGACAGGTTCTCCGTTCTCGAAGTGAAGTTGAATGTCCGCCGTCGACGTTTGAGGATTGGATTTTCGTTCCCGCTTGCGTGAGCGTACGTGGAGGAGTTGAGATTTTTCAGGGGCACACTTGAGGTTGCCTGCATTGAGGTATTCTTGTACTGAGTCGATGGCTTCCTGCAGCGAGGTCTGCTTCTCCCCGTTCGAGCCCGAGGTCGTCCATATGGTCAGGTCATCCGCGTACAGGGAATGTGTAATGTGTGGAATGCATTCTAGCTGCGCCGGGAGCTTGCACATCGCTAGATTATAAAGAGTCGGTGAGAGCACGGAGCCGACTCTCTATGTTATACACAGGGTGGCCAGTTCCGCTTATTGTAAGCGGATTTGGGCTTCTTTTTTCACCGAGTCGCTGGTAGATTTTTCCAGTCGCTTGTAGCGTTTTTTGGGCTTATTCGCGTTTTTCCCACAAATATTGTTATTTTATTGCTTGTCATGCACATTGACAGCGCGTTTGACGTCCAAAACTCGAAAAACAACATGACCGTTTGGCGCCGCGGTTAGGTGACGCAAGCTACCATCCGTCACAAAATACAAAACAATTACTATCCATTCACAAATGTTTTGGCACCTTGCCCATCTTGCCAGTCGGCAGTCGTGGTCGTCATGCCTTGTCATTGTAATATGCGCAACATAGCTTCGAAGTTGTCGAAGGATGGCAAAAATATTCTAGGGAGTGGGAAAAGGAAACAGCTTAAAGACTGGCTGCGACCAGTCACCGGAGACGATAAAAAAGCAGCGTGCAAAGTGCGAGACCCGCGCTCATCATGCCGACCTCGTGCAGTTCATGGCCACAAAAAAACACGTGAGGAACTCTCGGCCACATTCCAGTGCACGTATGACTACCATGAGCTTCACCAGGTCGTCGCCCTCAAGAACGATACCAGAACTTGAGCTCAAGCTGCCATGTTATAGGGAGGCACAATAGCATGTTACTCAGCGTGCCATGCCACTATACGGCGGAGGGTGGCATGGCACGCTTACTTCCTATTTGAGCGAGTTCGTCTTCGTATTTGAGCCAGTTCTCTTTCTCATTTTATTATTAATAAACTATTTTCAAGAATGTGTACATTTATTGAACTTCCCCTAGTTTTGGGCTTCTTCACGAAGGTCACGCCGCTCTTTTGGGCTTGGTTGGGGACGACTATTAGCTTATTCGCTCGGCCGCATCTGGCCACCCTGGTTATACGACATACCGTACCAGAGGAACGCGAATATAAAAACTTCTTTTTTTAACGCAAAAAAAGCGAGAAACACCACTGCGTTGGGGATGTTCACACTGCCGGGTTTGTGAATGTGACCCCTTGAGGCTACGAAAAATAATTGTTACAACGCCGAACGATACTATTTCTGAAAGGTAGTTTAATTATCCGTGCTGTACTTGAATCTCAGGACTAAAAACGTGTCTAGGCCTAATAAAAAAGTAAAACTGCGGAGCGCAACCTGTATAAATAAAACCTGGCGGCACGCGGGGGATAGCACTGATCTGCCAGAACAAATTAAATACTACTTTCCGGAAGTCAGAACACTAAGAGATGTGCTTAATACGCAGCGCGGTATGAGCTCAGCTAAATTACTGGCTTAAAATGCCGCTATTTTTCATTAAATAGTGGGTGAAGATGGCCGCTTTCAGAAAAACTTCGGCTGCATTACTGTGGCAGTTTTACCACTTACATATATTCCCATTTTGCTCGCAATATGTTCATTATTATTACATTGCTTTCTTCTTTGAAAGGACTTGTGCTGTTTGCCTAAGGTTATGAATTATCCCGGCAAAAGAATGGGGGCCACGGTTTGTGCATTGCAACGATTCAAACTTAGGCTCGCACTTTTTATTTTCACCTTCTGCGCGATTATTCCCTAAAGAACGGTGCCAACGACTGCAAAAACATAAAACATAGAATATGGTTTGCAAAAAAAAGTATAAAACTTTTTTTTGCAAACCATATTCTCTGTCTGCTCCCTCGATAACCAATCCCGCCAAAGGGCTGTGACTTTCCGATGTCGAATGATATGTTACAATGTTTCCTAACTAGCGATCGCCCGCATTTTATTTTTGTAGCATACGTATTTGTCGGAATTACAAATTTCGAACCAGGCCAACAAGGACTGGTCAGTGGCCTATTCTGTTGATGCACCTATGTAAACACACGTTTGGCAGTGTAGGATAGCAGCAAAATGTATATTCTGTTGATATTCATAGAAATGCATTATATGATCCCATGTCTGGACTTAAAAGTATCGTACCTGCCCTATGGCAATAATTTTCATGTGATGATAGGAGTATCACATAAAAATTGCTTTATATGGGGTGGGCACCCTATTTGCCAGGCCTAAACACGGGATCATATAAAGCAGTCTATATATGGTATATAAGGAATTGGGCAAATATGGCTATATCCATCCAGATACGGCCTGATTATGCATATGTGGCCATATCTGCCCAATCCCTTATATATCCATATCTTTATTTTTTATTATAAGTCCAGATATGACATTTTCGTAAGGGATGGCTTGTAGCATCAGCTGCAGTACATCGGAAGGTGAAACAGTAGGTATGTCACTCTGTTGAACTATTTCTATTATATTGCGGTGTTGCCTGATATGGTTTAATCTACGGTTCGACCCGCTCCGGTGAAGCTCTACGGATTGGCCAGATACGGTTCAGCTTCCGCTTCGACCAATTACAGTTGGATTTCCGGACTGGGTATTTCCGGTTCATTTTACGGTTTCTAGAAATCCGGTTTGCTTATGGGCCCATATGACGGATTGAAATTCCGGATTCATTCCGGCTTATTTTTTAACCGTTTTTTTCTTTTTTTTGCAGAGTTGTTGGGAATGGATGCCGTAAAAGCTCTGAACTTCAGATTCAAGGATCAACAATGCGCTGCCTCTATACGGAAACAGAGGACTCGACAGAAGCCTCCGAATTGAGCTCTGAGAGTGCCTTGCCTCTTGGCCCATTATCTTTGTGTCACAGCTCGACATCCTGGTGGGTGAGCCGAGCCCGGGGTACGTTTGGACCCTTCGGAGCCCCCCGGGCGAGGCAATACACCACTTCGGACTCCGCTTCTCATAGACGGGAGTCCTTGTAAGGCCCAGCCAGGATGATTCAGTCTAGTCGCCACATCTTCTACTATCCCCTCCCTTCTTTCACACTTGTCTTCTCCTTCCTTTCACTCTTCTTATTTCTCTTCTTTCCTTCCTCAACTTCTTTGGCGGCAAGGGCTAACTTTGGGTGGCGACAGACCCCTTGTCCAGAACCACACTTGGTTATAGTTCCTGGGCAGTGATAATAGCATAACGTCTCCAGCAAAGCCCTTTTTGTTATGGTGCGTTATCTATTCCCATGTTGGGCTCCGTGGTGGGCGGCACACCACAGGTTCCGAACAAACTTCGCCTCTTATGGCAACCCCCCAAACCAAAACCCCCAGTTCTGGACGTGCCTCTAAGAGGCATCATCCCGAACGAACAGTCATAGTAAAAGATAAAGGAGATGAAACATTTTTCAAGATTCATGGTGATCCACTCCGAGGTCCCTGAGAAACCTCTCTCTAAGATCACCGTTTCTTGTAGTGAAGGTTCTCGACAGTCAGATTGGCGCTGATTACAAGGCAAAAAAACTGCATTCTGGTGATCTGCTTGCAGAAGTTGCCAAAAAGTCCTAGAACATTAGGCTTCTAAAATTGACATCCCTAGGTGATATACAGGTAACCGTGAGCACACATAGGACCCTCAACACCATTCGAGGGGTGATTTCAGAAGATGATCTTTCCAGTAGTGAAGATGAGATCTTGGAAGGCCTGCGGGCATCTAGACTAGTGGCGGTCAAACGCATTATGACGAGGCGTGACGGTGCAGAGGTGAAAACTAAACACCTTATCCTGACGTTTGAACATCACACGCTTCCTGCACTCGTCAAAGCTGGCTACCTGAATTGTCGTGTCAGACCGTACATCCCGAACCCACAGCGATGCTTCCGTTGCCAGCGTTTTGGTCACGGGCAGAGGTCGGCATTTCAGGTCGCCCTCACTCACCCTCACCCTCACAGCCACACTCACCTAAGCCCCTCACTCACCATCACCCTCACAGCTACACTCACCTTCAGCCCCTCACTCACCCTCATCCTCACAGTCACACTCACCTTCAGCCCTTCATTCACCCTCACCGCCCTCACGGCCCTCACGCCCCTCACGCACTCATGGCCCTCACACCACTCACCGCCCTCACGCCCCTTACTCACTCATGGCCCTCACGCCCCTCACGCACTCACCGCCCTCACGGCCCTCACGCACTCAAAACCCTCACGCCACTCACCGCCCTCACGCCCCTCACGCACTCACACCCCTCACACACTCATGGCCCTCACGCCACTCACTGCCCTCACGCCCCTCACGCACTCATGGCCCTCGCACCCCTCACGCACTCATGGCACTCACACCACTCAGGCCCGCTTCAGATGGGGCAATTTTGACCAGAAACTTGACGTCGCAACACCCGCTACACGGACCACCCGTGTTCACACGCAGCAACCAATTGCTGAAATTTGCCATCATCATTATGAAATTTTATTTTTCTTGCACTATTTAGACACACAATGACGCGCTATAAAAGTGTTTTTAAGCATTTAAATCTCGTTGAGAATGCTCATGCATTTTTCTGAAGCAGTTTATTTCCAAAAATGATCAGTTCAAACCCGAACCAAGTCTTTTGTGGTTATCATCACCGGCACGAGCTATCACGTAAAAATATCGCGTCCCTGATTAGATGCAGCCGCTTCTAAAGCGTTTTCGAATTGCTCCGAGTTGCTCGCTTGTTTCGAGCCGGACCGGATCTCAGCAATTCATGTCGATCTGAGGAAAGCTAGGGAACAACCCGCCATCAACATCGAAATTGCTGAGAAAGTTTCTCCGTCTGAAGAGGGCCTCACGCACTCACCGCCCTCACGCCCCTCACGGCCCTCACACCCCTCACGTACTCACCACCGTCACGGCCCTCACACTCCTCATGCCACTCACTGCCCTCACGCACTCATGGCCCTCACGCACTCATGGCCCTCGCACCCCTCTCGCACTCACCGCCCTCACGGCCCTCACGCACTCACGGTCCTCACAGCCCTCATGGCCCTCACTCACCCTCACACTGATGAATATTCCCGGTTCAAAAACTCACTCACCCTCACCTCACCTGTGAAGATGAGGGTGGGTGAGGGTGAGTGAGGGCCCTCATGAGTGAGGTTTGCCGAGGTATGATCACGGGTCGCGCAGCTGTCGGGGGAGGGAGACGTGTGCAAAGTGTGGAAGCCACGACCATGTGGCCGACGTCTGCGAAGATTCAGTTGCCTGCGCGAACTGCAAGGGTCCTCACCCTGCTTACTCTCGGTCCTGCCCGCTGTGGCGACAAGAAAAGGAGATCCTTACCTTACGAGCCAAAGAGAACTTATCGTACCCTGAAGCAAAACAAAGGTTTTCTTTCATTTCGAAAGGTACCTACTCCCACGCGGTGCGCTGGGGCCCTGCACCACGTATGGAGTCCTGGGCCGCTCAGTTCTCTCTTGAGGACTTGGCAGGCCCCTCTCAGGCCCCGAAACAACCTGCGGGGAAGCAGAGTGCCCCAGGTAACGCTGGGAGCACACCGACTCCCCAGTCGATTCAGGCACGACCTCCGGCTGACCGGCAGCCTCGTGCCAATGGCTCTTCTCAAGATGGAGAGCGAGGCCGTCGTTCCAACCCCTCGGAGGCGGCCCGCCTTGTTACGGAGCAACAGGGCCCACCTGCTGCTCCATCAATGTCAAAAGACGTTGAAAGCGTGAATGTGGCAAGGTCCCGGCCTGGTACGTCGAAGACTTCTTCGGCGGGATCTGGCCGCGACGGGAAACTCGTGGCTCAGGTCTCCGACCACGTCGGAACTGGCAAACCTGCATCCAAGGTTCAGGATGCAGTGGGAGCTGTTGACATTGCCGACTCCTCCGGGCCTTCCTCGGACCAGGAGGACATGGAATGGCAAACTGTCAAATAAAAACAAAAAGGAAAAAAGCCGGTGGTTCCTCCTTAGGGTGTAGCAAATGCAGAATTGCTTTAAATCATTTATAAAATCTTTTATCTTTTAAAATGGGCTCTGTAATTCTTCAGTGGAACTGCCGTGGCTTATTCACTAACGTTGAATACATCTCACACTAACTTTCTGAGGCGCCACAGTGTGTTTCGTAAAGACCACCCTAGCACGTCCATTTCTTGTGGCGGCGTTGCGGTGGTGCTTCCAAGACATATTCCGTGTGCAGAGGTTCCGCTTCGGACGCCACTCGAAGCTATCGCTGCTCGTCTCCTGTTGCATAAAGCCATAACTGTATGTTCAGCGTAATTTCCACCTTCTCTTTCTCTGAAGCGACAAGATCTCGACTCTCTTTTAAGCCAGCTTCCAGAGCCCTTTCTTTTAATCGGGGATTTTAACGCACATAGTACCCTCTGGGGAAGTGATCATACAGATACACGTCGGAAGATAATCGAACCCATATTATTTTCAGTCATTATGCATTTTTAATACTGACCATCCTACATATTTTAGTCCTTCATCCTTGTCATCTACATGCATCAATCTTTCTATTGGCAGTGCAAATCTGCTACCCGATTTTTCATGGACTGTTGATCAGAATCCCCATGGAAGTGACCACTTCCCCATTATTTTAAAATGTAACGACACTCCGCAGTCTTCACCTACGCGCCATCAACGCTGGAAGTTTGAAAAAGCAGATTGGAGCCTTTTTAAGCAGTCGTCACTCCTGGCCTGTTCTCGCCTCGATCAGCTTTCGATTGATGAGCTCAGCCATCTTTTAACATCCCATATTCTCACTGCAGCGTCACTCTCAATCCCTCGGTCATCTCGACAGCTCCCTAGACGACCGAAGCCATGGTGGAATGAAGACTGTAAAGAGAGTGGCAAACAGCAAAACAAAGCTTGGAGTGTTCTAAGACGTTATCCAACTCGGGATAACCTGATATCTTTCCGAAAAATGAAAGCTCGTTCTAGGTACATTCGTCGGAAAGCGAAACGTGAGAGCTGGCAAAAATATGAGTCCTCTAGCAATAGTAGTACTTCTTCCAAGGAAGTATGGGACAGAATTCATAAAATAAATGGCTCATATCATGCCTTCACTATTCCACTTCTTTCCAGAAATGGAAAATGCCCAAGCAATCTTGAAGAGTAGGGCAACATCCTTGGCGAGCATTTTGAATTCATTTCCAGCTCGCAGCATTACTCGCCTGCTTTTCTGCAACATAAAAGGAAAGCTGAAAGTATGGTACTGAAAACATCCGGTGGTGAACGCGAAGCTTATGATGCCCCCTTTACCTTACACGAACTGAAAATAGTGCTCCAAAACTCTAAGTCATCGGCTCCTGGTCCAGATGGTTGTTACAAGCGGGGATAGACCGCACGGTCGGCAGGACGTGGCCGGCTAAGCAGAAACATGACGCCGTCGTTCCTTTCGCTTCAGGAACTGAAGAAGTGTTTTAATGTCTCGTGATGGCAATCGAGGTAACCGACGACTACCGCTATGAAATCTGGTAGCGTTAGCAGCCAGATAGAGATTGTAACAACTCTCCCCCCCCTTAGAACATTGAAAGCGTAAAAAGAACTAAGGAGAGTAGCGCTGCACGGGTCTTCTAGCCCTTGCGCTACGTCGCAGATGCGGTGCGCTGCTGGCTGTGGCGAGGACAGTGCTACTGTTGTCCATGGGTTTGTCAACATCGGAAGCTGTGCCAACTGGTACCATAGCAACGGAATCATGTGGAACCGTAACTGGATCAGCAGTTTGGATGGTGTCTTCTGTTTGTAGTTCTTGCTGATCTGCGGCAGTCTCGCGCTGAAGTGGCTCGGTGACTGCTGCAGTTGTCTCCGTCTGTCTGGGCCGCAGGTGGTCACCATGACGATGCCACACTGTACCTTCGTTGAGGCGGACTTGTGCTGATGAGTTACTGGTGGCGCCTATCACACGAGCAGGCATACATGTCGCACCTTGACGGAAATTCCTTGCGAAGACTTCCTCTTCAGTGCCACATGACGGGCCTTGCCGGCACCCTTTATCCGTGTACAGCTTCTGCTTTAGCTGTTTGAGTAGTACTGACGACTGGAGGCTTGGCCGGAGGACATCTAACGGTGTTTTAAAACGTCTCCCGGTCAGTAGCTCACACGGCGCTCTGCTGGTGACCTCATGCGGAGTGGTCCTGTAGTGGAACAGAAGTCTAGATATCTGAGTCTGGAAACACCCAGATGCACTCTTCTTAAGTTTGTTCTTGACAGTTTGAACAACACGCTCCGCTGCACCATTTGAAGCTGGACGATAGGGTGGTACAAGCATGCGGCGTATACCGTTGCGTGTCAAGAATTCCAAGTATTGTTCACTTGCGAAGGCAGGACCATTATCTGATACTATCAGATCTGGCAGTCCATGCTGGGCAAATGCTACTCGCAAAGCTGTGATAGTAGCTTCTGCCGAGGTGGATGGCACGGGGAAAACTTCTACCCACTTTGAGAATGCATCCACAATGACTAGGAAGGCTCGCCCCATGAATGGGCCTCCAAAGTCAATGTGAAGCCTTGACCAGCGCTTTTGTTGAAAAGGCCAGGGTGTCTGTTGAACCGGCTGTGGAGCCCGTTGATGAGCTTAGAAAACTGTGCAGCTCTTCACGTTTTTGGCAATATCATTGTCAATACCCGGCCACCAGACGTGGCTTCTGGCGACCATTTTGCTTTTCTCAATGCCGGGATGGCCTGCATGAAGAAGCTTCAGGACTCGATCTTGCAACACTTGTGGGACTACCACTCGTGCTCCCCAGAGCAAAAATCCGTCATGAAGGCTTAGCTCAGTACTCCTTGCGCTGAATGGGTTCCCTTCTGGTCCCAATGTAATGCCCTCTCCTCTCAGGACAGCAAGCATCACGTTACCCAGGGTCGGGTCATTCTTCGTTGCTTGAGCCACTACAGCAGGTGCCAGAAGACTGGGGTAAGCCTCTTCGAGCATAAAGATTTCAGCCGGCACAGGTTCTGAAACACTGTTTGTCGGCACTGGCAGTCTACTGAGTGCGTCCGCGTGTCCCAAGTCTTTCCCCGGTTTGTAGAGAAGCTGGTGCTTGTAAGCAGAAAGCTTGAGAGCCCGCCTAATGAGTCGAGGCGAAGCGTGGACTGGAATCGGCTTGTCAGGACTCAGCAATCCAAGTAGAGGCTTGTGGTCTGTGAAGGCTTGGAACGGGTTTCCCCACAGGTATTGGTGGAACTGCTCAACACCGTACCCCAAAGCAAATGCCTCTTTGTCGAGCTGGCTGTAGTTTTGTTCGGCTCGGGACAAGCCTCTGGATGCGAAGGCGATAAGTCGTTCTTGACCATCGGCTTCCCGGTGTGCCAAGACGGCGCCAAACCCGTACGGTGAGGCATCGGAACTGAGGCACACAGGCTTCTCTGGGTTGAAGTGAGCGAGAACCGGAGCTGAGGTCAAGAGGTGCTTGCTTGACCTGAAAGCTTGCTCTTGGTCTTTTCCCCACTGCCACTTCTTCCCGTCAGTGAGAAGCAAGTGCAGTGGACGAAGGCGTCCAGACAGGTTAGGAAGGAATCGTCGGAAGAAGTTGATTAAACCTAAAAAACTTTGAAGTTCCTTGACATTTCGTGGTGGCGGGGCATGTAGTACAGCTGCCGCCTTGCCGAAACCTGGTGACAGTCCTTCCTTGCTGATGATATGCCCAAGGTATTCTACCTGAGGCAAGAAGAAAAGGCACTTGTCGGATCTCAGCCTGAGTCCAACGTCCCGAAGGCGAACGAGAACAGAACGAAGATTGTCAAGGTGATCTGAGTCGGACGTGCCAGTGACAAGAATGTCATCAAGGTACACAGCAACGTGTGGCAGTTCTCGGAACAAGTTCTCCATCTCCCGCTGGAAGATAGCTGGAGCCGACGAAACCCCGAAAGGAAGACGGGTGTATTGAAACAAACCCATGTGTGTCGAAATGGTCACATACTTCCTGGAGTCTTGCTCGAGAACTACTTGCGGGTAGGCTTCTCTCAAATCTAACCTTGTGAACTTCTCGCCCCCGGAAAGCGTGGCCCACAGGTCTTCCATCCTTGGAACGGGCACTTCTCCAATGTTGCCACTGGATTTACGGTAACTTTGAAGTCACCGCAAATCCTCACACGGCCATCCTTCTTGGCCACAGGAACAATGGGCGCAGCCCAGGTTGAAGTGTTTACTGGTACAATGACACCCTCTCTTTGTAGGCGCTGGAGCTCTTGTGTAACCCCATCCTTCAAGGCAAAAGGTAGCGGACGTGGCTTGAAGAACTTCGTAGGAGCATCTTGTGGAACATGAATAGTGGCTTCCCTGCCCTTGAAGGCTTTCCTCGAAGATTTCCGAAAACTCGTGAACCAGGGTTTTCACATCAGAGAGAGAATGAACGGTTGCCTCCACCTCCGAGAAATTGATTCCCAGTTCTCGAATCCAATTGCGTCCAAGCAGTGTAGGGGAACCATCTCCAGTAAGGAAGAGAGGTAAAACCGCCTCCTTGTCTTGGAACTGTACTCTTGCATCAATTTTTCCTTGGACCGGAGTCAGTTCCCCGGAATAACTTCGCAACAGCACCATAGATGGCTTGACAGGTACGGCTGGAAGTAACTCCTGAAACCGTTTTTTTGACATGACCGTGACAGTCGCTCCCGTATCCATCTCCATGCACAGTGGCTTGCCGCAGACGTTGACACTGACGGTGAAAGGCGGTGACGGCACAGAGCTGTCAGCCTGCCACATGTCAAAGACCTCGAACGATGTCACTCCGCTATCTTCAGTGTTGTCATCCAGGACATTCATTGGAACTGTATGAGGAAGAGGGGACTTGCGTCCTCGCCCTGAAGAATGATGCTTCGCAGGTTTGTTCTTGGACGACGGAGCGTCCTTCTGTTTTGAATTAGACACCTTCGACAGGTGTCCCCGCTTCCGGCAGTAGTTGCACGTAGTATTCACATGCTTGCAGCTGGACGCAAGATGTCCATCTCCGCAGCGGTAGCAGGTGACGTCTCCCGCCGGTGTCGTGACACGGTGAGTCGTGAACGCATTGGTGCTCGAGCTTGCCTCGCAAATATCTCCGCAAATATCTTCGCTGCTTCCATGACCAAGGCGGTCTGCTCGGCATCCTCGAACGTGAGGTCCGGCCGCTCCAGGAGTCTGGTCTGGATTGTAACGCTGTTTATTCCGCAGACTATGCGGTCTCTCAGCATGTTCCCTAGTTCTGTTCCAAAATTGCAGTGCTCCGACAGGCTCTTCAATGCTGCAACAAACTTGCTTACGGTCTCCCCTTCCGCGCGAACACGCGAATTGAAACAAAACCGTTGAACGACAGCAGAAGGCTTGGGGCAGTAGTGACTCCCGAGAACGTCAAGAACCTCGTCTAAAGACTTATCTTGTGGTTTGGCGGGCTTCACCAAGTCTCGCAGTAGGGAGTAGGTCTTCGCGCCGCAACAGCTGAAGAAAATCTCCTTCTTCTTGGTATCGTCGACGTCGTTCGCAGAAAAAAAAGCTTCAAGATGTTCGACGTATGACGGCCACTCCTCACCTTCTCCCTCAAAAGGTTCAATTCTGCTGAACGTGGGCATGGCGAGCTGAGAAGCTTGAAGAATGCCTGGTGCTCACGTCGCGAACTTGCACGTCGCGAACTTGCGACGTTCGAAGAACTTGAACGAAGTCTTTTTCTCTCGTCGCCAATTGTTACAAGCGGGGTATAGACCGCACGGCCGGCAGAACGAGGCCGGCTAAGCAGAAACATGACGCCGTCGTTCCTTTCGCTTCAGGAACTGAAGAAGAAGTGTTTTAATGTCTCGTGATGGCAATCGAGGTAACCGACGACTACCGCTATGAAATCTGGTAGCGCTAGCAGCCAGATAGAGATTGTAACAATGGTATTCATTATTCTATGCTGCAACATCTCCATCCTTCCACACTTGATATTGTTTTATACATTTTTAATCATATTTGGTTCGAGGGCTACTTTCCATTGGACTGGAGAATGGCAACAATCATACCCATACTCAAGCCCGGTAAGGAGCCATCCTGTGCGGCTAGCTATAGGCCTATCGCTTTGACTAGCTGCCTTGGAAAGACTCTTCAACGAATAATTAATAGAAGATTGATATATTTCCTTGAACTAAACAAACATCTAGATGTGAACCAATGCGGCTATCGTTCGTCTCGGTCCACTCTTGACCATTTAGTACGGCTGGAGACAGTCGTGCGTGAGGCCTTCATTTATCGACAACATTGCCTATCTGTATTTTTTGACGTCGAAAAAGCCTACGATACAGCCTGGCGTTTTGGTACATTGAGGGACTTGTATGATATGGGTATCCGTGGTCGAATGCTTCGTACCATTGAGAGCTACCTCAGCAGGCGCACCTTTCGTGTTCAGATAGGAACTTCTTTATCTATAGTGTTTGTCCAGAAAAATGGCGTTCCTCAGGGAAGCGTTCTTAGTGTCACTTTGTTTATTGTCAAAATGAACTTTCTTGCATTGGCTATCCCCCCATCGGTGCAATATTCACTCTATGTAGACGACCCTCAGATCTCTGTGTCGTCTTGCAATCTGTCACTGTGTGAGCGACGAACTCAGCTAAGCATCAATAAGCTATCAACCTGGGCCAATCAAAATGGGTTTAAGTTTTCCTCAGATAAAAAAGTTTGTGTGTGCTTTTCTCGGAAACGCGGACTACTTCCAGAACCTGTTCTTGCACTAAACAATTCCACAGTTTCTGTGAAGCCTGAGCACACGTTTCTGGGTCTTACATTTGACAGCAAACTAACCTTTGGTGCCCATATTAAGAATCTAAGATTAAAAGCTCACAAATCACTTAATATTCTTAAAGTCCTGTCCCACCGATCTTGGGGTTCTGACCGGGCGTGCCTTTTGAGGATATATCGCTCCATAGTGCGATCACGACTGGACTATGGCAGTATTGTTTACGGTTCAGCTAGGCCTTCCATTCTAAAAATGCTCCACCCTATCCATCATCTTGCGTTGCGATTGGCGACGGGTGCCTTTCGCCCGTCTCCTGTGTCAAGTCTGTACGCAGAGGCCAACGAGCTGTCTCTAGAGAAGAGAAGATTTTCACTGGGCTTTATGTATTCCCTGAGAGTCAGGTCCATCTCTGATCACCCTGCGCGAATGGCTGTGGGAGACATGCGCTCTGAAAGGGTGTTTCAAAACAAAGCCACAACTGTGCCTTCCTTCTCTTTGAGATTAAAAAGTGCCTGTGAGAACATGGGACTCGATTAGAGGCCCCCCGTAGTGCAGTCCACTGCTGCAGGAGCACCTTGGGAGCACCCTGTCATTAAGTGTGACCTGTCACTGACGCGATACAAGAAAGCTGATACTCCCAATGGTGTGTTTCTTCAGGAATTCTTTGCACTGCAAAGTCAGTATGCCGAGTATGTAAGCTTCTACACAGATGGTACAAAGACGGAATCTGCTGTTGGGTGTTTCATGATTGGCCCGACAGTTCAACTTGTTAGGCGAATCAACTCCTCTGCTTCTATTTTTACAGCAGAGTTCTACGGTCTGCTCCTAACTATAGGCTTCATACTCGATAAAAAGCTTTCTCGCTCCATCGTATACACCGACTCCCTCAGTGCATTGTATGCACTGTCTTCACTAACACCGCTCAAGCACTTCCTGCTCCTTGAACTGCGAAATAAGGTTGTTGCTGCCTCAGGACAGGGATACGAAATTGTATTTTGCTGGATTCTCAGCAACGTGGGCATTCCGGGCAATGAGGCAGCAGATCGCGCAGCAAGTACTTGTGCAAAGCGAACAGTTGACCTCCACAGCATTTCTTATGCAGACTACAAAGGCCTTCTCAGGCGTCACGTTAAGTGCAAATGGCAGCCTGAATGGGACCAAGAAATCGGCAAAAAGTTGCACATGATCAAACCTCTTTTGAACGAATAGCAGAGTGCACGCCACCACGAACGGTTTTTTGAGGTTGTCCTTTGCCGGCTCAGGATTGGTCACACTCATCTGACTCATGGCTGCCTCCTTCGTGGGGAAGATGCCCCCACTTGTGAGCAGTGTGACAATGCCTTAAGCACTCTACATATTTTAGTTGAATGTCCTGCTTATCATGAAGAACGTCTTTTTTTATTTTTCGGCACTGTATCAAGAAAAAATCCCACTACACCCAGCTCTGCTCTGAAGTAATGATTCTCTTGTGACACACACTGATGTTTTCAAATTTTTAGATAGTATCGGCCTTCTACACCGATTGTAGCTTTCTTAAGCTACAGCTTATGCCCATCACTCTTTTACCTTTTGGTACCCCATTACCATCTTTTATCGAATCACTGGCTACTAAAGCCTCTTTCTTCTCTCTAAACCTTTTCGAGCAATAGTCTTTCTTTGGCGCTCTATGGCCTTAGTAGCTTTTGCGCCATAAACACCAAATCAACCAACCAACCAACCAACAGCTCGACAAGAGCTCCTGAACATCACGACAGGCGGACAACACTGCCTAGAATTGTACCTGAACGGGCCTCAGAGCGAGACGTGCCGTTGGGCTCCATCGAGGCTGCGTGGATGTCCTGTGTTCAACCCCAGGAATCTGCAGCTGCGTCCGATGGACTTCTGACGCAAGTTGTTCCCCCAGGCCGTGAGAACGTGGCGAGACTTTTACCAACGTTACCGGGCCTTCGAACGTCGTTGAAGGAGTACATTCACCTTTTTCTCCCGATCTGGGTCACGTGAAGGACTACCCTCACAAGGTGAAGATCCCGAAATAAGTGAAGCCCGTGCAGCATAAAATTTGTCGTATTCCATTGAGGGCGCGGAAGCCTGTGACTGAAGAAATCAAACAACTTGAGGCAGCGGGAGTAATTGAGCGCATAAGTGCCTCAGAATGGGTGTCAGCCATTGTTGTGGTCAAGAAGAAAGGTGGATCAATTCGGATGTGCGTGGACCTTCGGAAAGCTAATAAAGCTGTCGTCATTGACAGTTACCCTCTTCCTCATGTTGAGGAGCTCCTGAATACACTGCATGGAGCCAGACGTTTCTCCAAATGGGACTTGGCGTCAGCTTACCGTCAAGTAACACTTCACCCTGACAGCCGAGACATAACCGCGTTTATAACGCACGAAGGCTTATTCCGTTTCAAGAGAGTTTGTTTCGGTCTCGCTTCTGCTCCAGCTACCTTCCAGCAGATGACGGTAACGATTTTAGAAGGATACGAAGGGGTCTTGTTTTACCTGGACGACGTCATAGTCTTCGGTAGGACTTAAGAAGAACATCTGGAGCGATTGCATCATATCCTCCAGCGAATCGCTGATAGTGGACTAAAGCTTAAAAACAAGCGCGTTTTTGACGTTGCCGAGCTCTCCTTTTTAGGCCATCATCTCAGCGGCGAAGAAATCGCCGCACTTAAACAAAAGATAGACGTCATCAACGCAGCTCCCATCCCAACAGACATTTCGCAACTCCGATCATTCCTTGGGATGGTAGAATACTGCAGCCGTTTTGTTCCTCGTCTAGCCGCAGAAGCGGAGCCCCTGCGAAAGGTCTTGAAAACCGCAGAAGCGGAGCCCCTGCGAAGGATCTTGAGAAAAGACATTCGATTCATTTGGGATACCAAAGCTGACACTAGCTTCAGAAAAATCAAAACAATGCTATCTTCAGCAAAAGTTGTGAAGATGTTTGTACCCAGTCTTCCCATAATCGTATCCACCGGTGCGTCTGGATACGGGCTTGGTGCCGTGCTCCAGCACCGCAATGGGAATGAAGTTCAGACCATCGCTTTCGCCTCTCGCACACTAACAGCAGCAGAGAGAAAGTATTCGGTGGGTGAAAGAGAAGCACTGGCATGCCTGTGGGCATGCCAGTGCTTCTCTTTGACGCTACTAGCAACACGCGGTACAGGCGATCGACCCCTCCGAATTACGAAATGGTCGACCGGTCTTCTTTGCTACAACTTTGAAGTCGAATTTCACCGCGGAGCGGAAAATCAGGTCGTCGACGCGCTTTTTCGCCTCCCTCACTCTGAGGATGAAGGCGGTACCGAATTTGACGAGGAAATAATTTCCTTCATTGCATTGCAGATCAAATGCATTACCAAGCTTCAGCTTCAAAAAGCTACAGCCAATGACTTAGTCTCGTGAGCTGCCATGGCATACGTTACATCAGCGTGGCCTTCAAGACGGAACTTATCTTCCGAACTCATCCCTTTCTACATCCTAAAAGATGACCTTGTCGTGGATGACGGCATTCTTTTAAGGGACGAGCGGTTCGTTATCCCTCAAGAGCTACAAGGTGTTCTCATCGCTAAGGCGCACGAAGGGCAAACCGGGATCGTCAAAACCCGTACGAGGCTCCGAGAGCTCTACTGGTGGCCAAAAATGAAAGCTCACGTGGAGAATGTCATTTATGTTTGTGACATCTGTCAAGCGGCCGACAAAAGCGCAAAGACCTTTTTCACTCCGCTTCAACCAGTGCCTTTCCCTGATCGACCATGATCGAAGGTAGGAATCGACATCGTGGGCCCTTTTGAGCGTGCAGAACCATCATGCCGCTACGCCATATCCCTGATCGATTATTTTTCAAAGTAGCCAGAGGTGCAGTCCTGAACAGATGTCACCACCGCAAGGGTAACAAAATTCTTGAATCTGGTATTCTCGAGAGAAGGTTTACCTGAGAGCCTGGTTTCCTACACTGGTCCCCAATTCATTTCTCAACAATTCAAAGACTTCTTAAGTTCTCGTGGAGACAAACACCATCTGATTTCGCTCTACTACCCGCAAGCCAACTGGCAACTTGAGCGTTTTAATAGAACACTCAAGGGGCTCATCCAGTATGCATCGAGAGAGAAACGGCAGATAAAATCTGCTGTAGTGGTTTACCTGGGCATATATAGATGCACACCCCATACGACAACAGGCCTATCTCCTGCGCTTCTACTTCATGGTCGCAAACCCCGAACGCGATAGAACATCCAAGGTCTTTCATCGTCAGAGTTTCTTCGTAACCCCTTCGAGGAAGTGCAGCGACTTCAACGACGTGTTCGACAACAAGAAGACAAGACCAAAGCCTACACCGACAGAAGGCGAGGAGCTAGAGCACCGAAGTTCAAGGTCGGAGGGCTGGTCTGAATGAAGAAGCCCGCATCTGTTCCGAAAGGGTCACCCGCCTTTGACAGTCCCTTCCGGATTGTCAAGCGTGTGGGCCGCAGGACATTTCGGCTAGAAGATGGCAGGGTATAAAATGCCTCAAAGTTAACTTTGAGGCATTTCATAGGCAGTTTCATCAGACTTTGGCGCACTATATGATCCGCAATCAGGCTCCAGGTGTTTTTTTTTTAGAGCGCAGCTCTTAGGGGCCCGTTCCCGGCTTGAGCGGCGTCGGCGTCGGCGTCGGCGTAACCGCAACACTCGTAACCCTCGTGAGGGTTACGAGGGTTACGAGGGTTAGTTACCCTCAAAAGGGTTACCTTCACGAGGGTTACTTACCCTCGTAACCCTCACGAGGGTTAGGAGGGTTAGTTACCCTCAAAAGGGTTACCTTCACGAGAGTTACCCTCACGAGGGTTACTTACCCTCGTAACCCTCACGAGGGTTACTTACCCTCGTAACCCTCACGAGGGTTACGAGGGTTAGTTACCCTCAAAAGGGTTACCTTCACGAGGGTTACCCTCACGAGGGTCACGAGGGTTATGGGAGTTACCCTCACGAGGGTCACGAGAGTTACCCTCACGAGGGTCACGAGGGTTACCCTCACGAGGGTCACGAGGGTTACCCTCACGAGGGTCACGAGAGTTGCCCTCACAAGGGTTACTAGGGTTACCCTCACGAGGGTCACGATGGTTACCCAGGTCACGTGACCCCGGGAGGGGGGGTCACGTGACCTGGGGATACCCCCGAGGTCACGTGACCCCCCGTTGACGTCATAGCCACTGATGACGTCATCAGTGACGTCACTGATAACGTCACCGGCATCCGCATCGTCATCGTCAATGATGACGTCATCAGTGACGTCACTGATGACGTCACCGGCATCCGCGTCGTCATCATCATCATCACTGATGGCGTCATCGGTGACGTCACTGATGACGTCATCGGCATCGTCACGTGGCCCCAGGTCACGTGACCCCCCGACGTCACGTGACGCCCCAAGGTCACGTGACTCCCACAAGGTCACGTGACTCCCACAAGGTCACGTGACCCTCCGCCCCCCGAGGTCACTTGACCCACCCCCCCAGTACCCTTCCCTCCTCCTCCTCAAGAGCTGCGCTCTAATTCGGCGTTACAGGGAGTTGTAAACGGCTTTCATTTTTTGTTGTAATTATCACCTTGGTTGCAGCTGGCAGTACCTGTAAGTAAGTTAGAATAAGACGAAGACTCTCAAGAAGGCAGCTCGTATTGTATGTTTTTTGGACATGGGTGAAGCCGAAAAGCCAGTAGGCCAACATGACCACAGTCAAGCCATTCTGCTCAACTTGCACTTCGAAAACCCAAACTGTAACAACGTGCATGTTCATGCTCTTCGCTGCCTCCGCATCGTGCCCCAAGAAGCTAACGCATGGTGTCGTCGGGATGGTTCCATCTTCATATAAAAACATAATTGATTCAGTCAGAGAGCAATAAAAGCTGCATTGATGAGTACGATTTTAAGCATGAAATGTTTTAGCTCCCATTCTCACTTAACGACGACGTGTCCTTTTAGAAACCAACGCCAAAAATCACTTCGAAACTTCCCAGGTTTCGAAGTTGAATTTGGCGTTGGGTTTCTTATTTGAAACCGACTTTTAAACCTACTGGGTTTCGAAGTCAGTTCATGAGCAGAAAGGTGTGCACTACCAGGGTTCAAAATTTGCTAAAGGCAAGGAAATAGATTGCCTAAAACCAGAGCTCTCGGCCATTAACGCATGCGGTTTGGCGGGGTTAGATTTTCTGAAGGTTGTGCGAGCGAATGTGTCCAGGAGCCTTAACAGTGAGAGATCCGCTGGTGGTGTGCAAACTTCTAGAGAGATGGCGCTCGCCCACCTGTAGTTCCTGCCCGCTCTGGGGGCATGTGAAAAGGACGTTATGTAATCAGATAAGTTTATCGATCATTGTATGTTTACATGATCATGCGTCGCGTAAACAAGTACTCACGTTTAGTGAAGTACTGTAAAACCCTTAATTTTCGCGAGCCCCTGTTTTTCGCAAAATGAAAATTTTATTAAATTTAAAGGCACGGAAAAATTTCGGTTCTTAAGGGTTCCAAAGCAGGGGTCTGAATTTCGTGAAAGTTAGTGGCCGAGATTATGTCCCTTTTGTTTGATTTGCGAAAAATAGGGGTCGCGAAAATAAACAGTTTTACAGTAATCATTCAAATTGTGATTTATTGGGACTTAACCAGTGCGGTTAATAACATGTTCTGTTTTGTCCGCTCCGCTGGTGTTCTTTTCTGTTCTCATTGCATCCACGCGGCTTGAAAGTGCCCTGCGTTCTGCGATTCGTGGCTTGCACACACCGTGATGCTCCACTTCACAGCGTGGCGTGCGGTGGCAGACTGCGTGGCAAAAACCTCTTCCAAAAATGTATTAAGCCCATGATAACACACACCACAGCGCACTATAGCAAATAACACTCACACCTTACACACGAAAAATAAAGCAAAATTCAAACAAACCGCGCTGACTGACAACTCTTTTTATATAACTGTGTCTTCTTCAACCTCTAGCACCACCGAATTTCCCAATTCACGCGCACCGATCTCCTAGATGCCTAAAAATGTTTTCTCTTTTTTTAGGCATCTAGGAGATCGGTGCGCGTGAATTGGGAAATTCGGTGGTGCTAGAGGTTGAAGAAGACACAGTTATATAAAAAGAGTTGTCAGTCAGCGCGGTTTGTTTGAATTTTGCTTTATTTTTCGTGTGTAAGGTGTGAGTGTTATTTGCTATAGTGCGCTGTGGTGTGTGTTATCATGTGCAACCAACTCGCCCAAGCTGCTACGTTAACAATGTATTAAGCCACTGCCTGCACAGCATTTGTGGCTTCAGAAAAGATACAACGCAATTATCTTGTATCTGGGAGTATATAGTATGTTCTAGATTAAGACGCTACGGTGAGAAAAAGAAGCTCCTCTCACTGTAAAAAAAAAAAAAAAAAAAGAACGTCGTTTACAACTCCCATTAACACCGAATTAGAGCGCCGTCGAGGAGGAGGAGGTAAGGGTGCTGGGGAGAGCGTATACCCCTCCTCTTTCCTCCTCAAATCAAATAAAATCAGTCTATTTTCACCTCGTAGAAAGAATATGAAGGAGCTGTGGAAAAAAACCTACAGCATTGCAGCTTGACGCGTCCACAGACCCTTAATATAGGCAGCTAAGCAGCATCGTGCTAAAGTATTCCCGGAAGAGAAAAACAAAAACAAAAAGGCGGGAAGAAAAGTAATCTTAAGATATATTGCAACAACAAACTCACCAAAAACAAAACCATAATCTCTCGGCTTCATACATTCTACGGAGTTTACTGTTCTTACAGGTAAATATATCAAAATGCAGAAGATGATATCTGCAGGGTGATTCAGGGAGAGTCAAGCTCTTTAAATCGACCGCAAAATTCGGTTTCTTAACCAATCGCGCTACGACTTTGTGCAGCGTTGCCCACAAATGGTGCACCTCTTTTGTAAAATTCGCAAAGAGCGAACTTACACGAGGAAAAAGTAAAGAAAGAAAAAGGCTTAGCTCCTATGGAAACGCAGCGAAGCCACCGGTCTTCAAACAACACGGCGCCGTTTCGCGCGGGAGACAAGAGATGGCGCAAGCGGTCGCGACGCTAACTGCCGCCACCGAACGAGCATACGACGCCGAGAGCAGGCGTCTTTAGCAGATAAGGAACTCCATTTCCGTGTTGTTACCGCGCCTGTTTTTGTTTCTGCGACTGTCGCCGCCTGCGGAACGCGCGCCGCTTTTGAGTCGAAAAGTTCGTCTGCCAAAGACGCCGTAGACGACGGCTCTCGGCGCCGTATGCTCGTTCGTTGGCAGCGCTCGTTGCGCCATCTCTTGTCTCCCGTGCGAAACGGCGCCGTGTTGTTTGAGGACCGGTGGCTTCGCTGCGTTTTCATAGGAGCTAAGCCTTTTTCTTTTTTTACTTTTTCCTAACAGAAGCTCGCTCTTCACAAATTTTACAAAAAAAAAAAAAAAAGCACCATCTGTGGGCAACGCCGCACAAAGTTGTAGCGCGATAGGTTGAGAAACCGAATTTTGCGGTCGATTTAAAGAGCCTGGCCTCTCCTTGAATCACCCTGTATATAATAAAAACGGTAGTATAAAACTTAAACAATCTTTTCCACAGTTCAAACGAGGTGTGCGTACTACGCAATGTTCTCTATGTCTTGTTGAGTGACTGGTTATGCTCTTTATTTGAAGATGAGCCAGATCACGTAAGTTACTAAGATTGTTTCGTATTTCTAATTTATACCTCGAACTTAATCGATATCTATACAAGTTGAACGCTCTAATCACACAGGAGTGGTAGAACAATTTAGTACTTGGCGCACCATAAGGCTCATTGTAAATATGCCGAAGACATTTTTTTGTAGTATATATGAACAAGTTGTACGTTTGAAAAAGCTGCTGTTCCCGATACCAATTGACAATAGTTTAGATGAGAGTAAAAGATTGAATTACAAAGGAGTAGCTTATTTTTTGTGGAAAGAAGGTATCTAATACGACCTATAGTGCCTGTGATCTGACCTATTTTAGTTATTATATGGTTTATTTGGCTATCCCACGACATATTGGAAGAAAATGCGACACCAAGACACTTAAAATGTTCAACAATTTCTGTGGGACGTAAATTTCACCAAAATGTCTAGTAACGGTTCTTCCAATCTCCATTTAACGCTTTGATGTCGCTTCTAGACGTAGCTTGTTCGGGAGATTCCGAACGCCCAACACTTCCGGTATATAGTCACGGACTGTTTAATAAAATACGCTGCTGAATTGTGAGCTCCAATCATCTTATCATCATCCCTCAGCCAATCAGATGGTGGTATTTACCAATACGAACGCCTGTAAGAACAAATAACAAAGCGAAATGCTTCAGCACAATAAGCCGTGCCTTGCGTTTCATACAATAAAAAAGGACGTGTCTTGGTATGTTCATAGTCAAATGTGTTCTCGACACAAATGTGTCGAGAACAAGCTGTGTGTAATGATAGCGGTTTAATAAAATTGTTGAGCCATCGAAAACAATTTTGTTTTGTCCATGTATGCGATTGATATACAAAAATTTACATGTAACGGCCTATTCAAAGTAGACTTTGCACGACGTCCTGCCAATACGGAACACACGCATCGTACAGTATTTGCACAACATTGCTCCAATACCAGGGCGGTTGAGAAACGACGGTACGTCAATACCTGCCGGGTTTCTAGCTGTGGTGCGAATTTGGTCATTTGCCCGATATGGGAACACATTTTTGGCCATTACTGGACCATCGTGTTTCGAACGCTTATTTAATTTATTTTCTTATGGACAGCGTGAAATCACCCTTTCTAACACACCAGAAAAATGTCAAACTCCGGCAGGCCTGTTGACTTTCTTTACCTTTTTACGAGGATATTTAGCACTCCAGTGGCTAGGCAGAAAAAAGCCAAATTTGGCATGCCCCGAATCCCAAGAATTGGAATTTACTTTGGCAGTTATGGCTCAAGTATGGAACTTACTTTGGCTCTCCTGTAGCGGACCAGAAAAAAGTCAAACTTTGGAATGCCCTGGGACCGCCGAACTAGGGCTATAGTCCGGCAACGTACTTTGGCACTGAAAAGTGCCATGGAACCAAACCTAACGGAGCCCAAGTAAGGCACTTAGGTCTGCTACACCTTTGCCCGAGTTTGGCGTTTCTTTGGCGTGCTACCTGGAAACAATCGTTTGTTATGCGTCTTGCAAAAGGGGTGTATAGCAAGGACTGCAAATCTGGATAAAAAAGACACAGCCGCCCAATTAATTAACGACTCTTGAACATTATTTGAGCTATACACTTGGCCAGCCTATCGGGAGTTTTTTCCATTATTCATTTGACAAAGTGAGAAGGATTTTCTGACACAACTCCGCGTCGAACCCCGGCGTGCTTCAGTCATGCATTTGAGTACTGCATCCAGTATTTATAATATTTTAGATTATAAAATGCAGAATAGGTATTAATTACTTTTTTTCATGGAGAAACGGTCATGCGTCGCAGGAATATGTTGCAGTATTTATTCGGCAATATTTTTTTACATTGATTATATTCTCGTTTATATTCCTGAGTTTTACTAAAATACGAAGATACGATAACTCCCCTCTAGTATGATCGTTATCGTGCATTTTATAATTCTAAGCACATATCAATTTCATATTGCCCACTCAGTATTGTACTTTACATATTGAAATAATCGTGTTTCTAAGAGAGACCTTCACGCAAGCGAGTATTTAAACAAATAATTCATACTGTTTTTTTTTTGTTTAGCAGCTGTCATGTAACCAAGCCGTTTGGGGACTTTCTCAGCTCGACACGCACTGGATTCATGTCAGATAACTAATATATTTTACCATTTATTAAAACTGATAGCCGGTACTGTCCAAAATCATCGAGAAAAAACCGAGAGCTGCTATTTTTGTGTTACAAATTTTTACATGCTTAATCCACACATTCTGTGAAGATTGTACATATTCATTGATGTTACAAGAAAAGGACTAAGTGGAAGGTGTAGTGAAATATTCAAACATACGGATTGTATTATTCTCGCGGACAAAGCGATTTTTATTTTTTAGCCACCGTCTTTCTCATAGTAATATAAAGTAGTATTAAAAGAATCACTACAACAAGCTCTCTCGTTCCTCTTTCCAATCCTCCACTGCTCTTACTCTAAACAGGATTCCTCTTCAACATACCGATGTATATAAGTTTTTCGGAGTCCTTCTCACTCCAAACCTCTCCTGGGAAACCTATATTGATTTCGTTGCTAGTTCCGCTAAAAAACTTTGGGTTTGCTTAGCCGCAATTTCAAGTCCGCCCCTCCTCACCTAAAACGGCTCCTCTGTCTTTCCCTAGTCCGGTCTAAATATAACGATGTCACCAAGCGAACTGCGCAGGAGCGCGCAATCCGGAAGTAAGGCCGCCGCCATCGTAGTTGCTGTTGTTGCTTTCCGGCTTCCCAGGTGCATATAGGGCTGTGGTGCGCGTACATTACGGTTTGGGACGCCCTGGTATCAGCGCCGATTCTCCTGAATGTCTGCACTTCATAGGATTGTGTTACTGGTAATGCTTTAGTTTGTCATCAAGCGGATAAAACAGTTCTAGTCTTCTTATCACTTCAGTAACGCTTTTTTGTTTGACTCTTCGTCTTATAAACACGTGAAGGCACCTAGTCCAAGCGGTGGCCCCACTGCGGCCTCGGGAAAAACAACGAAGCCACCACTTTAGCAGTCCGGCTACCCGGACGTCTCAATGAACTTGTGAAGAAGTGATCATCTAGTTCAATGGCCAAGAACACAAAGATTCGAGGGACCATCGGCTCCGCGTATCACTGTGGTAGAGCATCAAATCTGTCGGTAGCAAACTGAGCTTGGTAGTGCTAAGACTTGTGCACATTCTTATGAAGAAATAATTTTCTAGAAGTCGTTTTTCTTCTGGTTGACAGCATGTGCAACAGGGTACAGATGAATTTCGGGTAGAAGTATGCGCACAAAGAAGAAAAGATCTACAAAAAGACAATGCCTAAAGCACCTTAACAACAAGCATCTGTCAAAAAAAAAAAAAGAGATCAACCGCGCCAGATATTTGAAAACTTTGGGTGGAGATCAGTTTTCGTGTACAAATATTTTTCTATTTTATTTTGCTTGCGCAATCTCCGAACGCTAACAGCCGTCCGAAAGCGCAAGCTCTTTGGTGCGGTTTGGATTGGTGTTAATGCAGAATGGATCAGGAACGCCAGCCAAAATCAAGTTGTGGTATAATAGACCACGACAAGCTTGGTGAGGCTCGTTTTGTACCGCTTTTAGCGATAAGTGTTGCACTTCTAAATTTCATCTTGCACTGATTTCACGATTTGTTTGAAAACATTTGAGACCGCTTTCGAAGAAAGTCGTTTTATTTTACGTGAAGCATATCGGCAATAGCTGCTCTTTTTGAGTGACTGCCCTGACCTTTTGAAGCACAGTTGTTCTTAAAACACTTTATCGAAATAACACTTATAACGACATAACACATGGAGCAAAGTGTGCTTTGAAAACAGCCGCCGCAAAGCAGTGAGGAGGTCAAGTTCGGGATAGACTAACGAAAAGTCCGATTCGGAGCGAGTGCAGAGGGACATTCCAACGTACGAAACACTTCGGTACGCTCTACTGGGTCTCGTTTATTGTAATCTTACACTCTTTCCCTAACGTGGAATGCTGTACATGTACATTATAAAACAAATAGCGAAACAAATCGAAAAAAAACGTTATGTTTTATGTCGCTCTGTCGGCTCTGTTTTCCTTTCTTAGCCAGTCTCTTAGGGAGAGGAGCCGCTTGCTTTCTAAGATATATAATCTCCTATCACAATTGGCCTGGTGCTGCTATTGTTGCGCAATCGCACATAACAGGCAAATCCACCCATCCAAAGCCATGAGTAAACACCCGATTAAAATTATCCTGCTAACCCGAAAATTTAAAAAGTCTGGGCGTTAAACGCACATGGATGCGGCCGGAAAAGTGGGGAGAACTACACATGGCAGAATACAACGCTGCAGCATGGCGTCGCGCAGCTTCTGGTGACATTGGTCTTTTAGAATACCCATCACCAACCTGGCACCCCCGTTATGCAGAAGTAATGGGCTACATTGGATCTGTCCGAAACCATGCTATACGTTTCATTGGGCCCGATTACTCAAGTGTTTCTAATATCTTTCAAATAAAATCGAATTTATATCTACCATCGCTTTTTCCAATCAAATTATATTCTGTGAATGCGTTTATAAAGCGTTCTTTTCGCCAACTCTGAATCAGTCTCGTCACCTCCACCGTCTTAGCTTTCTTTTTTTTTCAGACTGGATCAATGCAATAGAATAGCCCGGTCGCAGAGTTTCTCTACAGTGTACCGGATGCCCCTCTTTCTCCCGCAATAGCGAACTGGAATGACATTCCAGACAATATCGTAACCTTCCAGGACCGCATCGGATTTCATAATACAGTTTCTATTATTGTACATATTGTCCACTCCCGTCTTTTATGCATTACTGCGATGAGTGTATTGTAAATAAATAACTACCTAAATAAAGCTTAACGGGCCAGGCCAGTTACAGCTGTCGTAACACCCTCGGTGGGGCAGATAATTTTTTTTTAACTCAAATTCTTTATCATTTAAGTGTTTTTGATTATTGTGAAATGTCACTGTTTGCGAATCATTACCAAAGTATCATATGTGTTCGTGAGAACAGAAAAAAAAGTAAAGCCATAAATAAACAAATGTATTAATCATATTCGTAATAGTTCGGTGTCGCACCGAAACCAGAAATTACGACCAGCGTAGTGATGACGCATAATATAGAGACTAAAAACACCAAAAACAACGGGCAATTGAAAAAGACCAACAGCATAGAGCGCTTTTACCCTCTATATGAATTACCACCTAGCCCGAATGCATACCCCTCTACAGTGATAACCCAATTCGCTTATATGAATCAGAGTTGAAGCAGAGGCCACAATTTTTTTTTAATTATTAAAAGGAAATGCGCGAGCTTAGCTTGACATAAAAGACTCAAGCACGCAATATAACGAAGCGACTAGCTTGATGTATATATAACAATAGTTTTTAACATTTGTTTACTTTTAAAATTCCTCGTTTTCACTTTGTAGTTCAAACATAGGATTGCATTGCAGATCAATGTGCATGTGCGAATAATCAGTTTCTTTTTAACACATACAAACAAATAATGTGATTTTACGTATGTCTCATAAACCAATCATACGAGCGGATTTGTATTCTAATAATTTCCAACTAAATTGTGCAGATTTGTATTTGTAATTAGGGCTGTCTTCTAAAGTGGAAAAGTGTTCATTAAAGCACCTGTAAATACTGGGCTTGAATAACACCCTTAATGCAAGTGTCTTTTTTTGGTAGACCATAGACTAGGGGTGGCCAGGCTGAAGAGCCGCAAGCAAAACTACCAAACTTCCAAAAACTACCAAACTTCCAAGAGGAGAGACAGAAAGCGAGGGGGGGGGGGGCACACTTTTGCCCAGAGCCATAAATTAAACTTGAACTACTCTAGACCTATGAGAGTCCAACGCAGTCCAACGGGTAAGGGAGCACTAGTGCAAGACAACCAAACAGTAACCTGTCCATTATTTTAAACCGTGTTTCATACCTCCTTTTGGGGAAGTGCTGGTGTGACCGGGAAGAAGGGGGGGGGGGGGGTAGGTTTCTAGGGAGTCGCGAGCCGCACTTCAACACGCAAAGAAACTCATGCGGCTCGCCAGCCGCAGCTTAGCCGCCCCTGCCATAGACTCTGACCACATTTATAACTGCTTCTGAGACCAACAAACTTATCGAGATCCAAGTAAACGAACTACTATCTCACAATTGAGCTACTTCCAAAGGATGGAAAAAACACGTACGAATGTGATGGTATACAAACAGGGATATTTTCACTGCGGAACAGGCGAGCTGGTGAGTGCTATTTAAAAAATGGAGACATCGCAAAGTAGTGCAACGAAAACGTTGCGTTTTCGTGTCTCGGAGTTCCTTTTCGCTACTTTATATACAAGCATATTTTTAAAGGAATCGAAAACACAGTCCTAGAATACATTTGATAGCAGCCTCCAAGTTATAGAATGGTTATAAAAATAACTTGAATTGCGAATATTGCATTAGTTTCGTTAATGTTTTTCAATAGATCAACGAACAAACCCTTCTAAACTTCGTTTCCATATATGTAATATGTTTGTTCCTGGCTCATCTGGGGAATATACAGCTTGTATATATCCGTGATTTTAAAGATAAAAAAAATGTTAGTTCAGTATATATTTTTGCTATCAACTACACTGTTAGTAGCTTGTGTTTTGCCAAATATAACCGTATTGGTAAGAAATAGGCGGAAATGTTTAGCAATGGCTTAGGATAGCTATTGTTAAACACTCCATCGTAAAGAACACGGGAGGAAAACGAAACCTTGTTCGATGGTGGGATGTTGAAATTAAACAAGCAATTCAAATACGAAAGGAGTCTAACCGGCTACACAGACAAGCGCTGAAGACCTCTGGGGAGATTTTTTTCACCCCACGACAATGGGAGGAGTACCAAAAAAACAAGGCAATCACGCAAGACATTGTGGAAGCAAAAAAAAAAACAAATACAGGAGTGCAAGGTCATGGCGGAGATTAGAGATATGGCGGAAAAAGAGCTGTAGAAAAATTCTGGAGATATATGAGATCTCTAGATGGGCAAAGACAGTGCTCCTCAACTCCTTGATTATGACCGAGGATGCCCGGTTCACAATGCTGGAGAGCTGCTTGAGCAACAACTCTACCTTCTGTTTGGCTCCTATGTGGAAATTCCTGCAGAAGACAGACGTGACCAAGTCTGGCTCAAAGAAGACTTGCCATCGACGGCCTCTACAGATGAATATGTAACCCTTGTGAGGTGGGTGCATATAGATCGCGCACTCACGTGATTACACGCGAATACATCGAAGGGCTTGGACGGAATCTCGGCTAAGGTGTTGAAACGCTTGAAACAGACGCACGAGATCGAATGGCGCACCTATTTAGTCGCATATTTCGCGAAGATCAACCAGTTCCCAGTGATTGGAGACATGGTCAAGTCACGGTCATTGTCAAGAAAGGAGGCAACAAACAACGATTGAGTGACTATCGCCCTCTCACTGTCACAGCTGTTGCATATAGGGTGTTTGCAACCATTCTCAATTTGCGCATATCCTATTGGGCCGAGAGTACTGGTGTTCTCACGGAACCACTTAACGGTTTTCGAAAGGATGGTCGGCTTGATGACCACGTATTCATCCTGGCGCAGTGCATAGAGATCTCGCGGGCGGAAAAGCGGAATCTCATCTGTTGCTTTCTAGACGTTGCTAATGCATATGGCAGTGTCCCCCCATTCTTTGATGCTAAAACAAGTTCAAAATCTCAATTCATGCCTGAACCCTGGGTAGGCTTAATACAACGACTATATGATGGCAATCGCGTGATGGTTGCCATCACGCGATTGCCATCATATAGTCGTTGTATTAAGCCTACCCAGGGTTCAGGCATGAATTGAGATTTTGAACTTGTTGGTGTCGCCTCTAATGACGTTCTGGTGTGCAGAGGACTACGTCACGGCCCCCCTGCCTGCTGCCACCTGCACTTTACATGCTCTACACATCCGATATAGAGAGAGCACTAGAACGCACGTGCGTTGACTTTTCCCCGCAACAGACTCTGCGTGGAGACGTCGTCAGTTGGCGGCTTCCTGGACTCGCTTTTGCGGATGACATTGTCCTTATGGCCGATAGCGTGTTAGACATGAATGTGCTGCTCAACGGCTGCGAAACAGAAGCGGCTCGACTTTGACTACGATTCAATGACAAAAGTCGGCAATTGTCTTTTTCTCCAGAGACATGGAGGGCCTTGAATCCCTTACCATTCGGAACGCTGTGCTCCCTGTTAGTACCAAGTACAAATACCTCGGGGTGACACTAACTACTTCAGCAGATTATCTGGCAGAACATTACCGAAACCTCAAGACATCGGCACTGAGAAAGCGCAATGCACTTCGTCGAAAGAGCCTGTGGAGCTGCGACCGTTATTTAATAACCCGATAACTGTGGAACGCTGTCGCTGTACCAGGCCGCACTTTCGTCAATGCTGTTACATGTGTCCCCAGCGAAATTAGGGAATACCTTGAGCGACGGCAAAGAGAGATCGGGCGCCAGGCGCTGGGATGTCACGGGAGAGTGCCTAATCAACTTGTCCAAGGTGACCTTGGCTGGTCCTCCTTTGAGGCACGGGAGGCCAGCAGCGAGCTGGAGTATTACGCCCGACTGCGACATATAGACGGAGATAGCTGGGCACAAAAGGTTTTTATATACATTCATTCCCATACAAAAATGGTCTATGGTCGTCTATGGAAAATTATATGGCAGGCTATCACCTCCTATGGTCCTCTATGGTCGGCCACAGAAATCCATAAAGACAGCTACAGCCAGCTATAGAAAAATCTATGGCCCTGTGTCTGAAGACTGGGAACCAATACATTTTCTTTACCCGCCTATAAAAAATTCTATGGCTACAAGTCTAAAGACTGGGAACCAATAAATCGTCTTTAACCGTCTATAGAAGATTTCATGGCCCTTAGTCTAAAGATTGGGAACCAATAAAATTTCTTTGAATCCTATAGAAAATTATATGGTTCCTTGTCTAAAGACAGCAAACCAATAAATGTTTTGGAACCGCCTATAGAAAATTCTTTGGCCCGAGTTTATAAAGACTGGAAACCAATAAATTGTCTTTACCCGTCTATAGAAACATTTATGGCCTTGAGTCTAAAGACTAAGAACCAATAAATTTTCTTCCCACGCCTATAGAAAATCACTACCGACGCTTACTTTTTTAGTAAAAATACTCAAAGTTAGAAAATTATATCAATACTAAATTTCTCTATTGCCGGTGACAAACCATGTTCGCTGCTGTTGCAACGAGTCGTGAAAACCAGTAATATTGTTTGTCTGAAAAATTAATTAAAATACTTGTGCAACAATTAAAATTATTACCCCCCAAAAGTGAAAATAATTTACACTGGTGCCAAACACTGCAATCAAGCAATAGCTTGATTGCAATCTTCAGCACTAGTGTACTGCATGTCATCACTGCATTGTCAACGTGATTCATCAAACCTATAAAAAAGATAATTAATAAATTTTAGTTAATTAGCCTAATGATCTACATTTGCTTTTTTCAGGGTGTTGAATTAAGAGATGGGGGCTATTCCAAGAGACAATTCAAATAATGTATTAGGTACGAGTAATATTTCCTCCGCCTCTCCGTGTTTTTGCGACAAATGATGGGTCACCGGCAAAGTCGGATTCAAGAATTAGACTGCCATATATACAGCTAGTGCGAACATAGCATATGTTCGCTCCGGTGTCGCTGCGTTGTTGCTGTCGTGTTCTGATAGTGTTCTGCTTGTGCTCTGTATATTCTGTGTGTTCAGAGATGTATGTATATCTACCAGTAGCGTTCACAAAACAAAATGTTTACCATGTAGCGTTCACACAATTCACAGTAAATCTTTTTCTTTTTAGTTCGCTGGCTAAAGAGAGCCATAGAGAAGTCTTTAGCCAACCATTAGACAAGCTAAAGAGCGCTATGGCTGGACAACGATAGGGCCATAGACAAAGCTAAAGAGGCCCATAGCCGACCATAAAAGATGCTAAAGACAGCCATAAGAAATTCTTTAGCTAATTGGGCCAAATTGCTAAAGCCGACCATACAAAGAATTTTCTATAGCCAACCATAGGACATTTTTGTATGGGTTTAAAGAACCTACACACGACATGGAGGCGGCATACCATTCTACCCGGGACAAAGTACGGCGCCTTCTCAATGAGCGACGAGCCCTCTACAAAGAAAGATTGGGTTGCGAAGGTGAGAAGACAGATTAACACCGCCGAGACGAATCGATGAAGAGCCCACATGGAAGAACATTCCAGCGTGCACCAATACGCGGCTTCCAAGACCAACATCGCTGCCGTCCGCTGGTGTGGAAACACACTGGGCAGCCGACTCCTTGCCGAAGCCCGCGGTGGTGCCTTACGCACCCGCATCTACAGGCAGCGGTACGATGTGAACGCGACCGAAACCGTGTGCAATGCATGTGGTGAGGTAGAAGACACAATCCAACACTTTCTCCTTGAGTGTCCGGCAATCGTATCTGCGACAGACGTCGGCACCCGCATTGAACAGGCCCTCGGTTTTACGGAGGAGAGCAAACATATGATATGCTCAAAGAGGAGACTCGAGGCATGGTGGAAAGTCCACTCGTGATACTTCAGAGTGACTACGAACAATTTCTATGACTTTCTAGTTCTTTTTATTTCCATTATCCTTCTTTTTATCTTGTTTTCTTTATCGGCATGTTTATTTTATAGACGCTTGTTGAAAAGAGTAATTGCAGCCAGAAATACATAAATACGTACATACATACATACAATACTGGTTATATCAGAACGCATGCTGATAACAGTATACATTTTACGCATCCCAATTCTGCGTTTGTATTCTTCCTATTTACATTTAGAAATCCACTAAAAATCTTGTTGAATAATGAAGAGACCTCTGTGAAGCAACCTATAGCAGTCTTGCTTAAAGGCAAAAGCCAATCCATTTTTACAATTTTTGGGTTACGATCTGTTTAATTTAAGTCAGCGACCCTGAATCACGAAATATAATTTTCTTTTCGGTAGTTTGTATAGTCTTGTAGATATCGCGAATCCAAGTATTGTTCCGGCGGCACGGCGAAACCGAAACTACCGGCTGAAGCAGCTTGGCAACACTGATATTTGTGGAGCGTCGTCGGCATGACCTGCTGGGTGTATCAAGGAGAGGCCAGGCTCTTTAAATTGACCGCAAAATTTGGTTTCTTAACCTATAGCGCTACGACTTTGTGCAGCGTTGCCCACAGATGGTGCATTTCTTTTTTCTAAAATTTGCAAAGAGCGAACCTACCTGAGGAAAAAGTAAAGAAAGAAAAAGGCTTAGCTCCTATGGAAACGCAACGACGCCACCGGTCTTCAAACAACACGGTGCCGTTTCGTACGGGAGGCAAGAGATGGCGCATTGAATGCCGCCAACGAACGTGCATACGGCGCCGAGAGCCGGCGTCTTTTGCAGACAATCTTCTCGACTCAAAAGCGTCGCACGTTCCGCAGGCGGCGACAGTCGCAGAAACAAATACAGGCGCGGTAAAAACAAGAAACTGCAGTTCCTTGTCTGCTAAATACGCCGGCTCTCGGTGTCGTATGCTCGTTCGTTGGCGGCAGTTGGCGTCGCGACCACTTGCGCCATCTCTTGTCTCCCGTGCGAAACGGCGCCTTGTTGTTTGAAGACCGATGGCTTCGCTGCATTTTCATAGGAGTTATGCCGTTTTCTTTCTTTATTTTTTCTCGCGTAAGTTCGCTCTTCGCAAATTTAACAAAAAAAAAATGCACCATCTGTGGGCAACGCTGCACAAAGTCGTAGCGCGATAGGTTAAGAAACCGAATTTTATAGTCAATTTAACGAGCCTGGTCTCTCCTTGATACACCCGGTTGTTCTCGTCCCGCGCTCCTGAGCCGACACACCGACAATCTCCGCTCAGTCGCACGTGAAGTTTCAAAAGAGAAGGTAATTTGCAGATTTTCTTTTTTAGCGCTTCACTTTGTTAATATGCCCCAAATGTGGCAAGTTTTAGTGTGTATTTATAAATTTGCCGGCCAAAAAGCGCATCCCACTGCGTGGTCAGTGCCGGCGCAGCGTAACTTTACTTGTTTCTTCATCGCGGACCGAGAGAAAAATAAATAATGGTAGATAAGTGGGCAGATGTATCCACAAGCGGTCTAAGTTGTTAAAGCTTAGGTGTCTTTATGTGCACGCTAGTTAGATCAGCGGCGACGTGCTGCGTCCGGCCGATCGTTCTGGAGCAGCCGGCGGATGGTACGCGAACTGCGACGGCACCGCATCCTCTTCAAAGACGCGTGTTTCGTGGAGAAAACCGCAACAGTCAGCAGCCGCAGATCCCGTGTATAGTTGTCTGACGTAAAGTGCTGGGAGCAGAGCTTCGCGTTGGAGCTCGGAGTCGACAATCTTCGAAGTCTATCCGGCGAACGGCACCGACCCACACCTTCTGCCTATTCCGGACTCTTGGGAACTTGTGGAACCGCAGCTCCGGGTCACGCACCGGATTGTTGGTGCAACCCACAGCACTACAAGTCGTACTGGACATTGCCCAACGCGAGTCCGGCGAGTCTCTCCGGCTCCTCGACACGCGCGTGAACGAGTAGCACCGCTTCGCTCTCTTCCGCTCTGTCGCAGAAGCAATGCTGGACTTAAATAAACTGCCTGGACGCTAATAAAAATAGGAGAACACAGGATAACGTGGTAAGCGCCCGTTTCCGTCGGCAGAATCGCAGAATGCCACGGGAAACGAAGCGTTCGCGGTGTCCGTACGAGAGCGTACGACTAAACCTACGTCATTGCCCAATGTTGCTTCACCATCTCACCCGGTGCCAGCGTTGCTCACCCGCTTTCGGGCCGACTAACCGAGCCGGGAAAACGTTTTTAATATTTGTTTTAATAGGTAATGCGGCGTCAATTTGTCGTGACATTTTGGGTAGGGCCGTATTTTGACCCCCTAAAGCGATATCAGTCATTTCTGTAGGGTCGACTATTTTAGTGGAGTTGCCCTTTAATGGTAAGCATAAAACATCTGTCTTGGCGAAGATGACAAGCCTTAGAACTTCTGATATCTATGATATTTCGTACGTAGTGAGTACTTTTAATAGGTCAAAATGTACTACGGAAAATATTACCGCTTATTTGTCGGATCATATATAAACGGGTGTGTATGACGTACAACCGAGAACAAAAATGAAAGAACCCTAAAGCAGTTGGAGAACCTCCCTCTAGTTCTCGTCACTGTTCGGAAACCGGGGAAGCTCTGGATCAACAATGTTGATTTCTCGCATACTTCGTTCCACCATAACTTGGCAAACGGCAAAGGCTGTGAGAGGGAGGTGGCGGGTCCACAAAGCGACGTCTGGAAAATACAAAGACGGGTCCGGACTTGATCCGGATATGAGTTCCTCCTTCCCTATTTCTAGTTTGGTCTGTGGCAAACACTTCGCCTCCGTGACTTCGATTGGTTCGAGGAGGCCATAGCGATCGTCCTTTGCCAAGCTACCGTGAAAGGGAGTATAGGTAAGGCTATGACGCTAGTAGAGGGGTTTAAAGTTTGTTCGTAAACTGGTTTAGAGCGAAAGCCCTTTCCTACCCTTTTTGATGTGTATATTTTTACCGTGATTCGCTTTTACGGACGACAGACGGGTCAAGGAGAACTCGTCACAAGCCCAGTCGTCATAAGCCAAATGTCCATGAGATGGCTCGTCTGCTAGTCCAAATTGTCACTGGGCATCTTGTACGCGGAATTCTAGACAGGCCGGAATGCTCGTCACACTGTGCACTCGTATTATAATAGTTTTTATAAATGCTAACAAAATATGTTTTCGCAAAACAAATCAGTTTATTTATATGTCGTAATAGGATTAGTCAGTACCTGAAAGTTGCCATTCACAATTTGAGTTTGGTGCGAGAAAATTAACATGCATTTCCAGAAATATGACATTCAACTAAAATTTTAAAAAAATTGTATCTACCAGCTTCTTCTTTGTGACTGACCCTTGAGCGTGTTGTATTGAACTTTAGTATTCACTCAGGATCACTTCTTTGCGACAACCCACTCTCTTTGTCCTGCGCACGAAGTCTTCGATACATTTTAGCAAAAGACACACCCCTCAGACAATGAAAACCCGAATCACTGCACGGCACATTTCTTTGGTTCAAATCCCAAGTGGATAATACCGGAATCACAACCGAATTGAGGTACCACGTTCAAACATCTACAGCAGTGACTGGACAAACGACGACATCGTTCTAAAAACCATGATAAGAGTGCGGTCAAAATAACATATGAGATAACTGGAATACAGATAGTTTTAAGTATAAGCGAATTAGACCTCGGGGTCTTATAACTGGAGTTTGCGAAGCGTCTAGGTATAAATACGAACTTTTGGTGCGGGATTTTGTTGACTAACTACATACAGGCTTGACACACAGCTGGACAAGAAGCTTATTGTTTGATCAGAGTCTGGTCCGACTCCGTGGACAACATGATTTTGTCTAGAACGTCAAATCCCATGAACAAAGTATATTCCCGCATAAATTCTAAGACTTCGAATAATCGTATTGTCCCGAATGACAATTGATGAGGCGATAATAACTGAAGATACTAAACGTTTATTGGGGCGAAGTTGTGCCGTAAAATAAAAAGGGAACAGACGAAAGCAGAGCCTCCCGGGCGTCGAAGTCGGCATGACAGCAGACTCGAACGCTGGTGCGAAACTGGCTGCGGCTTTCCACGGGGAGCATTTTTGGCAGCCGCGTGGGTCTCTGGAACTTTCGGCCTAGAACGTTCGGCGCGTACAACGATGGTTACTCGATCAGACAAAAAAGTTCTCGAATTTGCGACAACGCCAAGTAGAAAGAACAAATAAGAGGACATTCCGCTGCCTGGAATCAAACCCACATCTTCCGCACGAAAGTCAAGCGCGGTAACCACTCGGCCACGTACGCGCTCACTCGCCGACGCGCGTGGCATTACTCCCCCTTTTAAAAGCGTCGTCGTGATGCGACGTGAAACGCAACAAAATAGAGCAAGCCAAACAAAAGAATAGAAAAATACGGAAGCTGGCGAAACAAAATGCTGTCAAGCGTTGCATAAGATCACAATTCACAGTTTTATCGCGCGTAGTACGGCTTGAGGCGCACGACGTGGACGACTTCCGGTCCTGGAGGGCGGCGTGATGAAGTCCAGCTTCCGTCGGGAATCACATCGTAGTTCAGATTCGCGAATCGACGAAGCACTTTGTATGGCCCGAAGTAGCGCTTCAAGAGTTTCTCGCTTAGACCGCTTCGTCGTATCGGGGTCCAAACCCACACACGGTCTCCGGGCTTGAAGGTTGTACCGGGTAGCATCGACACCTTGTTGATCTTGAATTCGAAGTCGCGCGAGCTGGCGAACTTCTTCGGCTCGTTGAGCAACCACCTGGGCGTCGGGGATCCCATCGTCAGCTGGTTCGTGGGGTAGCATCGCGGCGAGCACGGTCATTACTTTCCTGCCATGCAACAGCTGAAACGGGGTTACTCCTGTGGTCTCTTGCACCGCCGTGTTGTAAGCAAACGTGACGTAGGGTAACACCTCGTCGCAAGTTTTGTGCTTTACGTCGACATACATGGCGATCATGTAGGCGATAGTTTTGTTTAGCCGTTCTTTTAGTCCCTTTGTCTGCGGATGGTACGCAGTGGTTCGACGGTGGCCGGTGCCACTGAGACGAAGGATCTCTTGCGTCTGCTGTGCCATGAACGATTATCCACGGTCGGTAATAAGAACTTCAGTGGCGCCGTGCCGCAGGACAATGGACTCGATGAAATACTTCGCGACTTCAACAGCCGTGCCTGATGGAAGGGCTTTCGTCTCGGCGTACCGTGTGAAATAATCTGTGGCAGCGATAATCCAGCGGTTTTCCAAAGTTGACGGTGGGAAAGGGCCAAGTAAATCCATTCCGATCTGCTGGAACGGCTCAAATGGGTCGGTCGGCGGTTTCTTGAGTCGCTGGCACTCGTGGCTTGATCGAGTGTAAAGGTGAACGGTTTTCGGTAGCCTCGGCCAGTAGTACTTTTCTCGAATCCTGACGAGCGTCCTGCTACAGCCAACGTGTCGATATGTTGGGTCGACATGGCATCCTTGGAAAATTTCTTCTCGAAGACTGGAAGGAATAACAGACAGCCATGCTGTGTTGTTGTTGACCAAGTTCTCTTTGTACAGCACCTCTTGCCTTATGGAGAAGGTAGGCAGGATTCCTAAGAAAGCACGAGGAAGCGCACTCGCTTGATCCTCTAGGTGCTCGATGAGCGCTCGCAGTTCATGGTCGTCTCGTTGGAGTGCTGCCATGACGCTGACATCCAGAGCGCCGATAAAACCTCATCATCGTCGCCTTCGATGCAGGCATGACCGGCCTCGATTGGGGCCCTTGACAGGCACTCAGCGTCATTGTGCTTCCTGCTGGACTTGTACACCACGGTTATGTCGAACTCCTACAGTCATAGACTCCATCGCGCGGGGCGTCCAGAGGGGCCCTTCAGGTTGGCGAATCAGCAGAGCGAGTGGTGTTCCGTGACCATGCTAAAAAGACCGCCATACAAATATGGGCGGAACTTTGTTATTGCCCAGACGAGAGCAAGGCATCCCTTTTCAGTCGTTGAGTAGTTCGTCTCCGCCTTAGACAGCGTTCGACTCGCGTATGCGATGACTCGCTCTGCCCCGTCTTGAATTCGAACTAGTACCGCGTTAAGTCTGCTGTTACTAGCGTCCGTGTGGATCTCTGTTTCAGCGAACTGGTCGCAATGGCAAAGAATCGGGGGCGTCTGAAGTCCTCGTTTGAGATCATCGAATGGCCGCTGGTGTTCTTCTGTTCATTCAAACTTTACGGCGTCCCTCGTGAGGTACGTCAGCGGTGCAGACAGCTTGGGAAGTCTCGAACAAACCGTCTGTAGTAGGCACAGAGTCCGAAGAATCTTTTCACGGTCAGACGGCCGGACTTCTCGGGGTCAGGGAGAACACCTTTGTTGTTGAAGATTGAAGAATTAAGAAGTAAAAATTCTGTTGGTTACGCTTTTTCTATTGATGTAGAGGATTTGTTTTATTCCGTGCCGCATGAAGAAATGTACCGCTCTGTCATCGGGTGTATCGAAGCAAGTGGCGTGGTGGCTTTCCAGAATGCTTCTGGTATTCCTCTGGACAGCTTCGTGGCATTACTGAAATTTTATCTGAGTAGCACGTTTGTGTCGTTCGATGACAAGCTGTTTATCCAGCGCAAAGGCATTTGTATTGGGTCATGCGTCGCTCCGGTGATTTGTAACATTTTTTTGTCCGCTGTTGATCGTGAATTGAATCGTATTTTAGACGCCGACAATATTCTTAAGGTTTTTAGATACGTGGACGATTTTCAAGTACTTTTAAAAATTAACACCCCTGTGACGCACTGTGATACAGTACAAAGTATTCTGTCAGCTTTTGAACAACATGGGAAAGGTTTATTTTTTACTCATGAGCTTCCTGACAACAATCATTTGCAGTTTTTAGATATTAACATCACCATCAACGAACGACGTGTGTGCTGGATGTATCGACCTCGCGCGCGGAAAGAGTTACTTCCTTTTGATTGAGCGCATTCAAAGACTGTTGAGAGAGCTATTGCAACTTCGTGCCTGGAGTCTGCACTGCTGAAGTCTTGTGACCATCAGGCGGATGCTAGTTTTAAATATCAAATTTCTAGACTGGAATTAGCTGGCTTCCCGTGTTCGGTCTTGGTTTCTGTGGCGGAGACCGCCTTACAAAAAATGAAGGGGTTGAAAAGAAAGGTCCCAACGAGGCAGAGAACAAAAAGACCAGAGGTCATTCCGTACATACACAAGGTTGCCCACAATCTGAAGAAAGTCGCAACCAAGTACGATGTTCCAGTTGTATTCTCTGCCCCAAAGAAGTTGGCTGGGTTGTGCGCCCGCATCTCTGATGAGGAGGCAAAAGCACCGTGTGACAAAAAACACGTCACCCCTTACGTGGACTGCACAGTGGGTGTGGTCTACGAAATCCCCCTGAGTTGTGGTAAGGTATACATTGGCCAGACGGGGCGGTGCATCAATGACCGAGCACGGGAGCACGCATTATCACTAAAAAATAAATATGGCTCTCATTTGCCTATACATTGCAACACGTGTGGCTGTGTTCCGCGACTTCAGCAGATGCGGATACTAGGAAGAAGCCGAGAGACGGTCGCTCGAGAGCTATTGGAAGCTTTCTTTATCAAAGAAAAGTGAGACGGCATGTGTCAGCGACACTTCTATTGTTCTTCATTGTAATGAATTTCAGTTTTTGAATGATCGGGTGAAAAATTAATAAACTTTTAAGTGGTGCTGCTTTGCCTGTTGTGTGTATATATGTGTTCGATTTTCCAGAATAAAACTAGTTGAAAGTTAGCACCTGTCCTGTTTACTTCTTGTCCTCGTTCCTGTTGCGCTATTTTATATGTTTTACTAAGATGAACCAACTAGCCCAACAACGTACTTTACTAAACCTTTGTTGTTCACGACATGGACAATGAACTTTAGTTCACCATAGGAGAACCGACACTTCGTTGGTTTGAACGACAGTCCAAAGGTCTTGATGGCTTGAAGCACGGTTCGAAGTCATCTCAGGTGCTCGTCGAAATCCTGTGAAAATACCACAACATCATCCACGTACACGAAGCAGCTCTGCCATTTCAGGGCTGCCAGCACGACGTCCATGACACGCAGGAAGGTGGGTGGTGCTGTACAAAGTCCGAACGGCATCACTTGAAATTCGTGGAGTCCGCGAGGAGTGACGAAGGCAGTTTTCTCGCGGTCGCGTTCGTCGACTTCAATCTGCCAGTAACCACACTTCAGGTCTATCGACGAAAAATATCGAGAGTGGCGCAATCGGTCTACCTATCGTCGATGCGGGGGAGTGGATAGACGTCCTTCTTCGTCACAGCGTTCAGTCGACGGTAGTCAACGCAGAACCTCAGGGTTCCGTCCCTCTTCTTTACAAGGACGACTGGCCACGCCCTCGGACCTTTTGATGGTTGAATGATGTCGTCGTCAAGCATTTCCTGGACTTGATCTTGAATCACCTTCCTTTCCTTTAAGGAGGCTCGATACGGCGACTGGTGGACAGGAAGCACGTCGTCGTCGGTAATAATGCGATGTTTCGCCATTGGCGTTTGGCGAGCTTTCGACGACGTGGCAAAACAGTCACTGTATTCGGCGAGAAGATTAACCACCTGGGCGTCGGGGATCCTATTGTCAGCTGGTTTTTAGGGCAGCATCGCATCGGGCATGGTCGTTACTTTCCTGCCGTGCACCAGCTGAAACGGGGTTACTCCTGTTGTCTATTGCACCACCGCGTTGTAAGCAAACGTGACGTAGGGTAACACCTCGTTTCCAGATACATGCTCTACTTCGACATATATGAAGATCATGTCGGCGATAGTTTTGTTCACCCGTTCTGTTAGTTTATCTGTCTGCGGGTGGTACGCAGTGGTTCAACGGTGGCCGGTGCCACTGAGACGAAGGACCTCTTGCGCCAGCTGGGCCATGAACGATGATCCACGGTCGGTAATGAGAACGTCGGCGGCGCCGTGCCGCAGGACAATCGACTCGATGAAAAACTTAGCGACTTCAACAGCCGTACCTGATGCAAGGTCTTTCGTCTAGGCGTACCGTGTAAGATAATCTGTGGCGACGATTATCCAGCGGTTTCAAACGTTGACAGTAGGAAAGGGCCAAGTAAATCCATTCCGATCTGCTGGAACGGCGTGGACGGGGGAAGAATCGGATGCAGAAGTCCTAACGGCTTGGTCGGCGGTTTCTTGCGTCGCTGACTCTTGTGAAATGATCGAGTGTAAAGGTGTGGAGTGTAGAGTGTACAGTGTAGATTCGTCGGAGTGCGGGGTGCGACGGGCAAGTAGATGACGGCAGAAGCGGCCGGGGCCTGTAAATGGTTGGCCATCGTAGTCTTCTTCGGACTGGGCTTGTCCCGCAGCACACCCAATTCAGGGTACTGACGTCTGGTACGACGGCCACTTCGGGCTTCGGTGTCTTCGGAGAAGGGTAGCCTTCCGGGGCTGAGCACGTCGCTTGGCCGGGATGTCTTCGGAGGGGTACGATTAGCGGGCATAGAATGCAATACGCCGCACCTCCAAAAAAATAACACAAATGACAATTTATTAGGCGATAACAACTGAAGGTACCAAACGTTTAATGGGGCGAACTTATGCCCAGAAATAAAAAGGGAACAAAAGAAAGCAGCTAGAGCGTCGCGGCCGTCGAAGTCGGCGTGACAGCAGGGTCGAACGCCGGGGGGCGAAACCGGCTGCGGCTTTCCACGTACCGGGAGCACCTTTTGTAGCCGCGTGGGTCTCTGGAATATTCGCCCTAGAACTTTCGGCGCGTAGAACAATCGTAATTCGATCATAAAAGAAAGTGCTCGAATTTACGAGAACGCCAAGCAGAACGAATAAATAAGAGAACATTCCGCTCTGTTGAATCGAACCCACATCTTCCGCACGAGAGTCAATCGCGGAAACTACTAGGCCACGCACACGCTGGCTCGCCGACGCGCGTGGCAGTGCACATTGATATCTGACCAAGAAATGACAAAGTATTGTTAGTTGCTTCAGAGAGAAGCGCCATATAAAAAGCCGTTTTATGATGTTTAGTGGAAGAGTTATTTTTCCATTAATTATTAAAAAACAATGCGAGGCAGCCACATGTTTAGTATACGCTTACGTTATTTGTGAAAACATCTTCCGGTGCAGATAAAGAAAATGTTAAAAGTTCGACCACATTGTTTTTGGTAATCACCGGCAATCTCAATTTAATTCAATTTGAAAATATATATTTGAGATTTTTTTTAATTTATAATTTTATTCGAAATGTGTTTTGCATCGACGTAATTATTTTCAGGAATTCAACTAATATCAAAATCTTACATCGAACGTTATCTTTATCGTATTAATTTTCGCAATTCTTGTTCTTAAAGAAACATCAATTTTAACGCGCTTGATCCGTGTTTTAAGTACAAGCGCATAATAGAGGTTTCATATGAGCCACCAGTTTCAAAACAAATAGCCAGGGCATTCACCCTACCCATAAATTGAAACACTGCGACAGCCGAAGTTAGACATCGTGGCCGCTAGGGTGTCATTTCGGAGCAGATAAACTTAATAAACGGTAATGGGAGAGCGCGCACACTGGAGTTCCCATAGGCTGTTCATCTTAAACCAATTAACATATCGAACAAAATTCCATAGCGTTGTGAAATCAATGAGGATGGAATATTTAGAAAGCATTTCGTCAAACGTTTAAACAATTTTATTGGACCCATACTAGGGCTGTCTGGTGGTAATTGAAGAAGGCTTCGAAAATCGCGCGCCCAAGTTTGAAATCCAGGAACCGACGAAACTGCATGCGTATGCATGAAGCGTTCCTTGTCGTTGGCGTGGCTGCGTGTACGCCTTATGAAATAATATTGGGAAGAACCTAACACCGCCTTGTTGTCACTGAAGACCACTTCCGAAATCGCGCACTCATGTTGAAAGCGTTTGAAAGTGATTTCGCCTACTTTTACGCTCCTGGTTTCGCCTGCTTAAAACCCACCTAGCCGTATTGGCTTGATCGCCCGAGAACTTTTCTAGAATATTTAGCGAAAATGCTTTGTTTATTGTTGTCGTTATTAGTAATGTCATAGTTATGTTTTTCGTGCCGTAATGGTACCACGTTACGACCCATTGTTGCGTGACGTCATCACGTCACGTGACTCACAGTGTCACCTTAAGTCATTAATTCGCGCGGCGTCACTGTGAAATGTGACTTGATATGACAATCCCACGTCATGACGTCAGCTGACACGAGGTAACAGGTGATGTAACGCAGGGCGTGACGTGAGAGTCGTATGCGTGGCTTGCATATGACGTAATTTCCGATGACTTCCAGAGAAAAGGGGAAGGAGCTCCACTCTTATCAGGATCCTCCTTTGTGCCTCCCGGATTTGCACAGGCGTCGCTATTCTCCTCCCAGAAGATTATAGAAGATTAACCCGTCACTCAAAATTCTTACAAAAGCAGCTTCCCTCTCCTCCTTTTACATGTTGGTCAAAAGTATACGATGTGACGTCAATGCAAGGAACCTATACAGCGTCGAGACGTAAGCGGCGCTACATCAGTGTAGAAGGTTTGGGCGGAGTTTTGAAAATCGCCACCGTTGTTATGGAGCGCGATCAACGGCGCGAAACCCGCGAGCCTCCCGCTAGCTACTATAGCGGTAAAATATATTCTTCGCTTTCTTCAGAGACATCTACCTAATGTAGGTGTTTGCTGGAATGCATTCAGGACGTTTTATGTGGGTTTGTTTTGTTAAACATTCCGGATCTTTTCTTTGTTATTCAGCTGCTCATTTCGAATTCATGTGACGTAGGGAAACTTTTACCGCCTTCTAAAGGTTTAGCAGATGCCATTAGACTTTTTTTACAGAAAGATAGGTTTCTGTTTTTTGGGCGTGGTTGATCTGATCTTAGACGCGTTAGACACTTTATTGTGCAAACCCTCCCCCCCCCCCCCCCCCCGCCACGGTTACATTTAATATCCCTGAAAACTCATTTTTCAACACAAAAGTAGTTTTTTATTCAGTGTAAGAAACGACAACAGAGACCGCCTCGCAAGTTCGAGTCGCCACATCAGTTGCAGCTTTCGTCATACATAATGTATTTCTCTCCCACACCGCAAAGAAGATCGAAAACAAAATCACAACCGATGGAGTGATGACCAAGTTCGCTCTCGGGGATCAGAAGAGCACAAGCAGAATCTGCAATGAATGCAATAATTAATTTATATGATCCGAATAATTTTGTATGAACTGAGTGCGAAAACAAACTGTTTTTAATCAAGCGAATTAAAACGTAGGAGCAAATACAGTGTTCAAATGTATACACGTTTTAGATTCCTCTCTGAAACTATGTTGTGCAAATAGAGGCTAGAAAAAGAGGCTGCAAAGAGGGAGCGAAGAATTCGATTGGATGGTCTGTTCGTTAAAACTCGGGGAGACCATTGAACCTGAAAATATAATTATAAGATACGTTCATAATTTTGCTCTGATAAAACTGTAAAATATGCCTTAGAAATTTCCAAAGCACTTCACACGAGTAAGGTTTCTTCCTTGCTACAGAATGTAATCTTACCGTCTACATAGACGTTCCTGAGTACAACACACTTCTTGCAGTCCAGGTAAGCGACGTATAACAGGTTAGAGGTATCTCCTAAGGATATAAACGATACCACCTTTATAAATTTTCTGATAAATAAGCAGTAATCGTTTTTGTAGCATATTTTTACCTATTAAAAGGAGACATGTGCAAGTTACTCAGAAAAAGTAATTAAGTTAAGTTTCTGAGAATTGCCTTCAGAAATAATTTGAGTTAAGTATGATATAATTAAAAATAACTGAGTAAATTACCACTACCGTAAGAAGTAAAGAATTACATTTGAAGCTACTTTTATATTTTTTTATGGTGACAAGACGGTACATACATATGAAGGGGCTTGTTTTTTTTGTTTTTTTCTTGACAGAAATGCTGTAAAGGCTTGTTCTGCTTGTTCGTGCCTAATAGTTTTTTAATATTTGTGACAATTATGTACTGTGGATGCATCATTTATAATTTAAGGTTTAGGACTGCCTGCCCTATTGGAAAATCTCGATGATGGAAAGATGACGGAAAAGGCTCATACAAGCGTAACCGTAATATGGGACATCCTATACAAGCGAAAAAGGCGGCTCCAGTATAGTGGAATAAGGCGGAACGATACAGGTGGGCGGAACCATACAAGCGTGTCGTATTATGGGACATCCTATACCAGCGTAGTGGATATAGGCGGAACCATGTAGGCAGACGGAACCATACATGCATAACGTAATATGGGACATCCTATACCAGCAAAAAGGCGATACCACCATGGTGGAGCCATATGGCTCCAGCGTGTTGGTTTCGCCTTTTCACTGTTGTACAGGGCGATTTAGTTTTAAGCTTTACATATATGTTTAGAAAGGTCGTGAAAGCTATATTAATGCGGTTTGTGCAGGCGAGTTATACGGCCAGGCGTACGTAGTATAGGGACCTAGTCGTAACGATCAGTCAGATAATTAAATACAATTTGTTAATCAACTTTTTAATTAGTGAAAATGAAAATATGGTTTCAATTAGAAACTTGCTGAGTCATTGAAAACCACAAAATCAAGTCTTTTTAAAAGGATATAATTCAGGGGTAGCGTTTTATGCATTCTGTAAGAAGCTTTATTTGGACGAGTTTCTAGGTTTCAGTTTCTTATCAGAGCTCATCTCTGCGCCCACGGTCCTGTTCCCCAGGGGCATAGACACGCAACACACATGCGCCTTGCTTCCCTTCATCCTACGAGGGAGGCGAGGGGGCGGCTTCGCACTGCGGTCACCGGGCAGCTGGACCGCAGGTGCAAAGATGTGCTCTGGTAAGAAACCGAAGTCTGGAAATGCGTCCAAATTGACCATTTTTTTATAACGCCATAAAATGCTACTCGTCTTATATCTTTACAAAGAAAATTGATTTAGTGTGTTTTGATGATGCTTAGCAGGTTTCTAATTGGAACCATGGGTCTATTTTCACTTATTAAAAATTTCACGAACATACTATACTTAGAGAGAGGCTGAAGCAGTTTTGTATTTGAGAAAACACTTTTAAATCTCCTTCATTCGACCTCCAGAATCTCAAATATCAAAATTATTTGCTAATTTAATTAATCAAGGCTGCATAGTCATTTTTAAAGCGCTGTGAAAGCACCTCCCTAGAGAGCGACGTCACAACAGCAGCTTTCAAAATCTTTGTTCACGCATCTTCAGCGCCTATCAAAGCTATGCACGCACATGCTATTTTTTAAAAGGGCAGAAAAATGTGTCACGACTGGTGCCAGTGCCGGAGAATATACCTAGAAAACTTGCGATTGGACGCGCGGCCCTTAAGCGACACACGCTTGGCGGCCGAAAGGTCTTCTTACGATGTCACTGTTGGTGGGATGTTTTTTGTGTTTTCTCACGTTTAGTTATATCTTTGAGGAAAACGAACGGGACATTCAGATTCGCGGGATAAAACTACGCTAGAATGAACCTCCATCTAGTTTTCTGAAAGAAGTCTGGCACATCTCTGTAATAAGCCGACGGATCATTACAAATTAGCCTTTTATACTATGCCGCCCTGGCCATATAACTCACGTGCACAGACTGCGTAAATGTAGCTTTTACGGCTTTTTTAAAAAAAATCTGTAAAACATAGAAAAAAAACTGTAGAATGTCCCCCAATACGATACGATTGTATGGTTCCTTCCCCGCTTGCATTGTTCAAGAAAGACTTGTGGACATCCAGCGTTTCATTGGAATGCTGGATGTCAGCGAGTCTCTACATCAGTGAGTGGTTTCAAACAAGCATGGTGTTTGCACACCAGTAAGCTCTTATCCGAGGCTCACCAGGACCACTAAGGGCAGAGGCGAAATGTCGTGACCTGGTAAATTTGGTTGCAGGTATTTATTTTTACAAGAACTGCATGCAGCAAAGCTTAACTTTGCTTAAAAGAAGATTATTAAAAATTCAATACTGAACAATGGTGTCCCTTGAGCTGTCAGACCAAACTCCCACTCTTGCCACTCAGGAGTTCCTAACTTGTGCGTAGAGGATCAGCACAACCCAGATTTGTGCTGCGAGCGCACCTGCAATATAAAAGTTGAATAAACATGAGATGAAATATGAGACGTTTACAATTCTCTGTAACGTGAAATTAGAGCACAGATCTTGAAGAGGAGGATGGGAAGGTATGCCCCTCCTCCCCCTCCCCTCCTCCTCTTCTGCTCCCTCCCATTTAGCAGGAAACTTCCCTGAATTTAGCGGGAAAATTTCCCCACTAAATTTAGCTGGTTAAGTTTCCCACTAAATTTAGCGCAGAAATTGATGTCACATGACCTCAACACAAATGCAGTTTTTCCGCTAAAAGTAGCAGGGAAAATGACGTCGCATGACCGTGTCACGTCAGCCATAAAAAAATTCAGTTTCTCAGCTAGACTTAGCGGAAATATTAACGTCACATGACCACAACATTAATTCAATTTCCTGCCAAGTTTAGTTGGGTGGTTACGCCGACAGCGACGCCGCAAAACGCGGAAACGGGTGCTAAGAGCTGCGCTAAAAACTAAATGCATCAGGTGAAATAAAGTGAACATTAGAGATACTGTAAGAAAAAGAAGAGAATCTAAGATACCGTTCTCAGATCCTTCCTTTTGTCCGTTCTCAAATGTTTTGATTTCAAGAAATGTTTATCTCTTTATTCATACCCAGAGAACACCTCCCAGTTTCAGCATGAATGCAATAAATCAATGCAGACTAGACCTTGTAAACTATAATCCACATGAAAATTAATGTTTGCCACATAGTCATGTATGAGTCAGTGGCTCAGACCTCTAAATACATTTGTATTGAGGAACATTCTTGAATAAAACTTCTGGGCTTCGAATTCAACAGTTTGTACTTCCGTAAGGAACACTGTATGGCACTGATTTTTTTTTTTGTGACACATCAGAAACAGCACAGCACTGTCATCCTCGCATACCTAACAAGAATTTGTATTTTTTTTTTAGCATGGCATGTGCTATTCTAATGCCCATAAAGCATCCTTTAACAAAATTTCCTTTGTAGAGCTTTTTATTGGTTCTTATTTAGCTCGCACGACAGATTCGGTACCTTGAATTCTCACTCGGCATCAACAGTTTTATATATTAATGTAATAGCGAAAGACAAGATGTATGGACTTGAGTATGGCTCAGCAAGCACAGATGTTGAGAAAAGTACTGAAGAAAACTCAAATGTCAAAATAAAAATAAGCTGGAATGTGGAATTATGGACATGGACATGAATACAGTTAGCAGATTCAATATGAAGAATATGTGTTAGACGCACGCTCAAAGAAACCTGTTGCATCTATATTCATTCAAATTACTTTGCAGAACCCAGCGCTGCAGTCTCAGGTGGGAGTTCGCTGAATGAGTCTACTGAAAATGAGTGTAGACGGAAAAAGCAGTTTGATCTGCGATAATGAACATTACATAAGTGACATGTCATTATTACTGTTACAGTGCCGAATGTTCCAAACTGTCAGTCGCATCATTCTGTGAGTTCCCTCCGTACATTACAGGGTTTGGCTCTCTCGAATGCTTTGCGAGAAAAATGATGAACTGGAAATATCTAGAGTAGTTCTAGAAAAACTATTTCCAGAATCTTATCTCAGCATCGCAAAGAATATAAAAAGTTTCTAAAGACAAGGTTAGTGCAGGAGTTGAATAAACTAAATACTTTGTTTTCGAAACCATCTTGCCGTAGTAAACGTATGAAGTTCCCCTAGGTAGAGCTAGTCATTACGGATGATTGTGCCCATTGCGTACCATAAAAATTTAATTTGCGACCTACAATATTTACAAACTCAATTAACTCTGAATAAGTGGACCACTTGGCATTAAAGATTGGCCTCACCATGACTGTCTGCCAACATCTACATAATAATTTCCATGAACCTATGTATTTCAAGAAAATATTTGGTGCGAGCTGCTTAAAACACAATAGCACTTTTTAGCAAGTGCTGATTGTTGGGCAAGTTGGTACGGTACGTTAGAAAACATGATTGTGCTTTGAAGACGGGGACATAGGAAGGACAGACACCACAGAGTGCTAACTTTCAACTGATTTAATTCAAGAACCTCGGCGTAGAAACACACTGCGTCACCGCACCACATCTTAACCAATCCGTGGCCCTGCCACGGACCGCAAGTACGCCAACTCCTTATCCGCCAAGTCAATTGACGCCACACTGACACAACACGTGCCGCAACTATTTATAGCATCAGCCTCCATAATCTCTCTAACAGTCATATCTTTGTGCCTAGCAAGAACAGTAGACTGAGCAAATAATGGTTTGCACTCGCAGTCATGATCTGTCGTGTCACTGTCATGACTGCGGGTGCAAACCATTATTTGTTTCGTCTATTGTTCTTGAGAGGCACAAAGATAGGACTGTTAGCGAGATTATGGAGGCTGACACTATAAATAGTTCCGGCACAAGTTGTGTCAGTGTGGCGTCAATTGACTTGGCGGATAAGGATTTGGCGTACTTGCGGTCCGTGGCAGGGCCACGGATTGGTTGAGATGTGGTGCGGTGACACAGTTCGTTTCTACGCTGAGGTTCTTGAATTAAATCAGTTGAAAGTTAGCGCTCTGTTGTGTCTGTCCTTCATATGTCCCCGTCTTCCAAGCGCAATCATATTTTCTACCGCACTTTTTAACACTAATAGAAAGCCTGTAGTGGGCCACAACTTAAGCAGTTTTCACTTCATTATAAAGAGCAATTACACATATGTGAACCATGAATATAGGCCTGCACTGAATTTTTTTCTTAAGCTGAACGTGCTATGCTCTGTTTACTATATAAATCTTTGCAGAGCTGACAATGTGCAAGTTCCTGTTTTTTTATATTTCACATGTCCCGACTGGTGAGTGTGGTAGGGACATAAGATTGATGACACCAACGAAACACAATGATTATTTTAAGAATTTGTTTGGGTATAGCACGAGCAAGGAGATCTGTGGGAAGTTATTTCTGTGACACCGTCGAACCTACATCCGCGGGCTTTAAGTTCACATGTTAATCATGTCTGCAGACTCCTTTTTGTAATTGGAATTTCATCCAACCCAAGATTTGAATATGTTTTTTTTTCATTTTAGGCTTAGTAGTGCTTTTGCTGTTCTATTAATAGGTAAGAAAAATGCTTATTTCAAGTGGCATACCTAACACCTGGTGGCACGAGGACTCCCCTGTCGTGACGCAGACCGAAAGTCACAGCCAGGGAGATACTGCGATGCTCTTGTTGCTGGGATTACCTCCCCCATGGTCCTGCCCAGACCACAGAAAACGATTGAGTCCAAGCTTGTGGCCACTAGGATCTCCAGATCTTGAGGCACCCAAGTAGCTGAAAATAAAAACAAATCACAATCAAGTACTTGGCAGAGCTACATTAGAATGGCTAGCATATTCTTTCGTGATCAGCACATAGATCCTCTTATTTTAGTCATAGTCACCCCCCAGGACAAAGCTACGTAGGCGTTAAAATGATGGGTACCGAATTTAGGTGAATGATCAAATGCATTCATTTAACCCCCTTTCGCCCCAACCTGAGACTTCTGTCAAATATTCACATTCAACTGTAAAGACTACAAATAAAACTACTACTGCAATGCAAAGCCGTATAGTGGGAGAGTTTAGCCAGCGGGTGTGGCAACGAAGGCGCCGGAGAGGAGGAAAGGGAGGAAAACGCCGAAGGAGGGAGAGAGAAGGCAGCAGAGAAACAAAGAGGAGACGACCACCATTTTGACGCAAAGCTGTCTGCACGGAGCACTGTTGAGGCTACGTGTCGTCTGCTACGGGCTTATTTTTTTTTTTTGCCTAAATAAAAGTGCGTTCAAACATGGAGGAACTTCTTTCTTTAGGTTTTTAAGCCACCGAGGAATAACACTATATCATTTTATTGCCAGAGCCTGCCAAATAAAAGGAAAGAACCGAAATTTGAATATCGATCCCATGCCGGGCGAATGAATGAAAATGGCGGCCCTCCCCGCTCAGCTGGGAGCAGCCTAGAGTTCACGCGCATGCGCTCACGCCTCTTGCTCTGTGCCGCGGGCTGATCAGCTCACTCGGAAGGGAGACGTTACGGCAGCGAAATCATAGACTGCCAGACTCTCCCCATATATGGCTCTGCTGCAATGGAAAGATTTTCCTACCCTCGTGCTCAGCGAGTGTCGACTGTGGATACAACTCCGGTTCATACACTGGCTGAACATGAGGGTAGAGTGTACCAGCAGAGGGCAGGTGTCTGTATACAAAGAGTTTAGTTGGCACACCAAGAGGCTAACGAATAAGAATGGGTACCACTCTGAGCAAAATGCCAAAAAAGCGTGGATCTCGGCTTGACACTAACAGCGGCACACAGTATCTATTTTAGTGACAAAGGGGTACTAAATCATTATTTTCAGCTTCCTAACTAAACTAAATATTCTTCCCGGCTTGCTTTTTAGGAAAATCTCCAAATTTACAAAAACTACTAAGACAACGTCTAAAAAAAAAAAAAAAAGCAATGGCAAAACCAGCAATTGAATTCGCCTGCTCTCCAGTAGCAGGACATCTATGGCAGGCAGACCTGCAGATTGAGCAAGCAGTTTGAGAAACAGAGTATGTCCTATGTATAATTTTTTTTTTATGCTGCAAAGCAAGCGCTGGAAGGAGGTTTCACGACATTAACGAAATTTCTTGCAATCAGTTGAGAACAAATTAGAGCAGTGAACTTGTCCTTGCTTCTGGCATAACGTCTTAGTGTTGCCCATGGAAACTCACATAAATTTGAAAATAAAAACAAAAAAGACTAACCTTCATAAAAAAATCTAACTTTGGCAAAGAAAAGTTACCTTGGAAAAAATATGTACAATACAGTTGTACAGCGTGCATTTGTGTGCTTAACCAATTTTGAGGCAAATCGGCGACAATGAAAAGAAGACGTTTGAGTACAATTAAGGGAAAGACAGAAAGGATGCATACCTACAACAAAAACATTTAGAACGACCACGGGCAGGAAACTCTGGTGAGGCTCTCGGAGTGACTCCCTCATATGGGCCTGCGCAGACCACGTAGAACAAGATCGGTCAGAGCTTGCAGCCATAAGGTGCTTCATACCATGAAGTTACAGAAGCGGGTGAAATTGGAAGCAAAGTGCATTTCATTTCTCTGAAAAACGAAGAGTTTAATAGGTAGCTTGCATTCATAAGGTGATACAGTCATGAATGCACAGACTTTTCAATGCAGCGCTATATCACCAACTTGTTAACCATGCCGGGCAACACTAAAAACTGAGAGCATTATTTTAAACTATCTCAGCTTAAAGTTAACCACGACAGAAGCTTCAAGCCATCCTTGCAAATTCAGTGCACAAAGCAAGCCATGTGACCTAGTTGGACGCCATGGTATGTCGAGCTTATAATCATGCGTCATGCTGTTTTTGCTGCAAAGGCTTGTAGTTTCAAAAGTGGTCCAGCTTAAAGAGACTAAAAGTATAGACGTTTATGAGTGGGGCCCTCATTTAGTCTGCAGCTACATTGCGAAATAGGACGTTCCAACCGGGATGTTTGCTGCCTGTAACCACACGACCAGCTTGTGCCCAGCGATTGTTCGAGCTGAATACATGTCCTCGACAGTGCCATTATTTGACAAGCATTTCTATGACTGTTAAACATGACTGACTTACAGAGGGACTCCACCTCAACGACTAATGACTTGGGATACCTAACTGAATACTGATATATCAACTAAATGCAAAACAATTACCTGGCAAGCATTAAATTTTTCAAGAGGCTGGGTCGACTCCGCATTAAGTTGAAGGAGTCGATGCGTAATAGGACAATACAAACAAAAATATGCCTTAGAATTCCTTTTGCACCCCCAAAATGATGTGTTTTTGAAGGTAAGGTACACAATGTTCTTGATTTAGAAAGTGCCTCAGCTGTACAAATGCATATGCAATAAGGGCACTTGCCAAGCCTATTCTACTCAGCTCTGTGCAGGTTGAGCTAAGTTAGATAATAGAAGTACATGCTCACTGACACCATCAGAAAGGCAGGGAGAAGTCTCCGTTGTTCGACCTCCAGCCCGTCTGCTACCTTCGATGACGTTTCAGCGCCTGATGAGCCTGGAGCGAGCACATCTGTCTAAAGCGGGGTGAAAAGCACAAGCATGTGCTGGAGGACGCCCAGCCATTCTCTTTTTGTCATTGGCTATACTACATATTTTTAGTAAGACATATTTTTAAGTGAGGAAAAGTACTGCAAATATGCAGTCCACCTTAAAGATAACAACAGTTGCCATTCACCATTTTCCAAATAAGTGCTCCCACGTACCGGAACATCTACACATGTGGTGCGTGAGTAGGTTCAGGACTGAGAGGCTAGAAAACGAAGCGCTCGCAAGGCTTGTCTGGCCCTTCCAACCATGCGGGTACATTCGTTGCAAGTTCCCGATTTGTAGACAAAATGATTTAGAATGAGCAAATCTTGTCTACGCCCGAGGTAGAACATTGAATTGCGATTCCCCCATATTGTGCGAACCATCCTTCAAACTGCGGTACCACCTGCAAATAAACTATGTAGTGCTGCGGCACGCGTCCTTGCTGCCTGCTTCAGAGGAAAACCACTGCTCGTGTTGAAGACGACATCCCACAGTGGACAGGCAACAATTTTTAACGAACAAAAACAAAATTGATATCATTCAATAGACACAGATAGGCTCACAAAGTGTCGGCACCATGATTGTTGTTGTTGGTTTTACTCTTGCATACAAACAAAGGTGACTTCCTCTCTCCTCCATGGACAGTAAAACCCCCTTATCTTGGTGGCCCCTATTTCTTCTCGAATCGGTCACAGAGGACATAATCGCAGTCACTGAATTCCGCAAAATTAAAGGCCGCGAAAAGTAAAGGTTCGCCAACATTAAGGGGTTTACTGTTCTTCTGAGTGTCACATGATGTTAACATTTCAAGGAGGCTGAAGGTATTGGTTTAAGAAAAAATTGACCTATGAAAAAAATGCCCTTCTCCAGGTTAGGCACGCGAGGTTCTTTTGCACTACCTATAAGGTGGCAAGTTTATTTCGGCAGAGCTTTTGGTAAAACGGAGTCACAAAAGTAGCTATACTTGGCGTCAACTATTTTGTGCTGCATTATAAAGCCAGAGTAGATTCCACAGTGTGTGCTTCAGCAGAGCACTGTTTGTTGCGAGAGCATATGTGGTTTAGTGTTGCATCCCATTTGCATAATCTAGAGAAACTAGCGCTGACAGAGTTGGAGCACTCCAAATATTAACAGCCGACTGTAGAAGCATTGAGAGATGCACACATGCGAACTGTGCATTTCTTAAAGGTGGGTCCGAGCAAAGGTAAAAACAATATCTATACTTACGGCGGCCATACTTGCCTTTCCCAAGCACGACCACTTTTCCCTCGGTAGCACCATCCAGTAAGAAGCACCAGCAACACGCCCATGAGACGCCGCCGCCTCCTGGATTGAATGACGACCCGCCTGAGGTCTTGGAAGGAGATCCGGAACACTGCTTTAGGCCAGATGTTGTATCTGGTGGGGCAGAGACTAAAAGCAAAAATTAACAAATTTATCTGAAGCGCTACATTCCTATAGGACAGCAGTATTTTTTTTAGGCCAGTGACTCGCTTTATTTAAACACAAATGGTTGGTTTATATGATGAACCATCAGCCCCTATTTTTCTTAAGTGTAACGCAGTGTCTAACGTTACGTCCGACGGAACCCGAAATAAAAATTTAAGTAACGCCCAACGTAACTGTCAAGCATTCGAGTTACGTCCGACGTAACCCAAAATAAAAATTAAAGTTACCGTATTTACTCGAAAATAGGTCGAACTCTATTTGTTGGACCCACCGAGAATAAATAAAAAAAAAAAAAATTCAAATATAGGTCGACTTTTTTTTTATATTTAAGAACAGGGGAAACTTTGGGCAAAAGAAAGAAACCTTTATTTACATCACAGCTTGGTAGACATCCTCGCAAATCCTCCACAATACTTCACTGACACCGTTGTAAAATGACGACAAGAAACGAAAGAAGGTGCGAAGCGACGGAAGACAAACTACAAAGACGCAAACAAAGCCGCCGTGTCGCCATGAGCAACACGCGAGCCGAGCCGCCTCAAGCAACTAACAAAAGTAACATCTTTTTTTTTTTTTCTTTTTTTGTGCGCGTTTGCGAGGATGGAGGACAAAGTGCATGGCGCATCGCGTTCCTCTCCTTCCCCATTGCCCAGCAAGGGGAACGCTAGAGGTGCGATGGCGAAATCCAATGCCCCAAGAGGTGCGCGCGATAGCGGCATCGGCCACCGCTGTTGTTTTCGGTTGTTTAACAAAAGCTTTTGGAAACAAGAAGCGGCGCAGCTCTACGGCAACGCCGGCTCGGTGACTCGATAGCTTCATGCCTCCGGTACGGTCGCAAAATTTGGTCGCGAATGTAGGTCGAAATTCTTTAGTCACGATTTCCGAAAAAAAAAAAAAAAAAAAAAAATAAAAGAAAAGAAAAAAAAAGGTCGACATATATTTGAATAAACACGGTAGTCAGCTGCGCGACGAGACACACATTGTGAAAGCGATTGGTGCGAGCGATCAAGGTGATGAGCGACGTTTTCTAGAAGCCCAGGAACCGAGCGGCGCAAGCAGCGAGAGTGAGAAATCTTCGTCGCTCGGCGCCGGCACTCGTAGCTTCTCGTCGTCGCTCGTCTCGTTGATCGCTATATTGCTTACATGCTGTTCAGAAAGGTGCTCTAAGTGGTTACCATTGCATTGGGACCAGCCTCGCATCCAACCGTAACCAGTCTTGACTTTTTTTTAAGCCGCCCAGGTAGAAGTTAACATCGTACATACATCGTTTTCAAGCATGGCTCCTCGTTCATTGCTCGATTTACTTTTTCGTAAATGACAAACCGCAATGAAGCACAATTATTCTAGTTCAAAATTGTCACGAACACTTGGCACGCATGCTTACACTGTAGCGCACCTAACGTAATTTAAAAGTAGAACGAAAACGGGACGAGATTCGCTTACCGCTTCACGGAAACAGTCCTTCGGATCCTAGGCCTAACGGCCGAAATCGGAAGTCGCCTGCGGTCCGGCGATCGGACGAGTTGAGCCGGCCGCGCTGTGCTGACCCCGGCTGACCACGCCTGGTTGAACCATAAGAGGCGTCGTCGAGTTGAGAGCCAGAGACGCAGTAGAAACGGACCGTAAAACATCTGTCCCGTAAAACGCAGAAGGAGCCAGCGCCAAAACCGCTACGTCTGGCTGCGTCGCCATCTCCACGACGACCGGAAGCGTGTAAACCGGGACTGGCCGGGAAGTTAGAAAAGGCGCGGCAGCGGAAGCCACTGGGCGGAAGCTTTACGTTTCGGTTTCGCTTTTCTCCGACATCGGCCACGGTCGCGGGCTGGTATGTTTGCGGCTGGTTGCGACGACGCGAGGGGCCACGAAAAGACGCCGAGTTGGCCGAGTACGAGTCACGGCCCACGATACGAGCAACGGGCCATTTGCCCCTGTCGACCGGCGATGCGGTATCCGCGGCTTAGTGTCACGATCGGTTTGTTGCCGTGCACGTTGACTCAAAGCTCGAAGTTATGCAGTTCCGTCAGTTCCGTTCCGGCACCAGCCGCACCACGTTTTCCGGTGCATCGCACGTGGAGGCCTTTCGACGCATTCAGTGAACGTAAAGATCGCGCCCGCTGTCTTCGGTGCTGTGGAAGAAGTTGGGAGACGGAAGAAGCATCAAAACCAAGGCGTTTAGGACTCCAGTCCGGGCCGCCGGTCCACTCTGAACGAGAGGCGACGTGTGTGTGCACGCTTTGAGGAAGCCTCCACGTTTCGCCGCGCCAGACCTCGCCGATCGCGACCAGACCCCGAGTCCGAGAGGCTCTTGCGCAGCCAGGAACGGCAGCGAGGTAGGAGCTGCTCCTTCTGCGCAACCATGCAGTGCTCTACAGTGATCGGAGCTCTCGGTGTCATGCGTGCTTGCACCGAAGCCTTTGTGACCCCTTCGGACGCGCAAGTCGTACTTCGCAAAGGTTTGGACGGGGCCGCCCTCACCGAGCAGCTCCGCTAAATTCCGCTTACTTATGATCGCAATAAAAGCTTGCGTTTGTTCTCGGGAAAAAAATTGCGGGACCGCTCTCAGCGCCGCCGACGAGGTTGGCCGCCACCATGTTCTCAGCTGTTCACTCGCTCCCGCAGCGAGCGCCTTCCGATAATCCTCCCCGTTCCAAAATGCGATGCGATCTTCGTTTACATGGGCTGAATGAATGCGCACTCGCCATCTCGATCCACCTCTGTCTAGCGACTTTAATGCGATGCGCTTTGCGCATTATGCCGTTTACATGACCGCATATTGAATGCGGCAACTGGATTCAATGCGACTAAGTCGCATTCATGTAAACGCGGCTTATGTTATTTTTCGACATGTATGATGTATGTAACGATACCGGTGGTAAACGATGGACGTTTTTGTTGGAAGATGGCGGTCGTCTTTCTGCATGTATGGTTTAGTTATACCGGTGGTCTTGTGGTATAGGCGTTTCGTTGGAAAGATGGCGGTCGCCTACGTCATCGGACGCAAAATCATACCAGCCATACCGAGTCATATCGGCGAGCAAACCGGCTGCCAGTATAGACAGACCCGGAGCCATAGCGGTGCCGGTATCTCCAGTTATGGAGAACGCAAAACCAAACTAGCTGCATGTATAATAACAATAAATTATGATAGTGTCATACCAGGACTGTACAAGCAGCAGGTTTGTTTCTTGTAGGTTTTTCCAATAGGGTGAGCTTGACTTTGCAGGCAGTGTTTAACTTTTTTACAGTGTGAGTAATGTATATTTAAAAGCTACTTGAAGTAAGTACAAAGTAAATAAGAAGTTATGTACTTCAAGTACATAATCTCAAGTGCACCGAGTGCAGTGTCCCTGAAGTGAAGTGCTGTAAACACAATGTGCTTTCAGAGTAAAATAGAAGTACTTCTTAATACAGTCTTTCATGATGCCCTTTCGTACCCGATGCAGTTTTTTTAGCTGGTATGCACTTCTTCAGAAGTAATCGGACGTGCATCAATTTTGTCTTAAATGGCAGCAAATATTGGATAAAGTCCAGTCGCGACGGAGTAGCTGTTTTACTATAGCCGAAAAACTATTTAATTCGATCAAATTATAAGGTACTTATTTGTATCGGTCTTATAGCCGCCATTACTTCACTCAGAGAATTTACCAAATCACGTCTCGAAAGGCGATAGAGCGTTTTCAGATGATGATAGGTGTAATGTACCGGCCGGTGGCCAGGACAGGGCGTGAGCGGACTCCCGCGCTTTCAAGAGCACGGGACTGGTGCACGGGTTTCTGGGCCTCGAGACGGGCATTCTAGGCGCCATTAAAGTAACGTCCGGACGCTTTTCTACGCCGAGCTTGAGTCCTTGCCTGGGATACATAACGATTGGCGACGAGGTAGGTCAAGAGTCAAGAACTTCAGCGGGCAGGATGGCTTCTCAAGGCAAGCTGGAGGAGTTCGACGGAACAGCTTGGACATCTTGGGCCGAACGCCTAAGCTTTTACTGCGAGGCCAACGCAGTTGAAGAGCTGTCAAAGAAACGAGCACTACTGCTTACACTTTGCGGACCCAAGACCTATGAGGTCGTACGAGCACTCGTGGCACCAAGAACCCGTGCAAACGTCAGTTTTGACGAGCTCATGGCACAACTCCAGAAACAGTTCGACCCGCGGCCGTCAGAGCTGTTCAGCCGAGCGAAGTTTCAAAGAAGAGACCAACAACCCGGGGAATCCATATCCAGCTACGCGGCGTCTTTGAAGAAGTTAGCCGTAGACTGCAACTTCGGGATCCCTGTGACACCGGGGACTGCGACAACTTTCGGTACAACAAGCGTCGGCTTGGCTTCAACTGCTACCGGCGCCACCGGCGAAGGAACACCTGTGATTTCGGGAACCACAGGACACACACCGGCTAATCCGACCATGCTACCCCTTGAGGTAATGCTCAGAGATCGTTTCGTTTGTGGCATAACTGTTGAACATCTCCAGCAACGTTTGTTTGCCGAAACCAATCTAACCTTTCAAAAGGCATATGACATGGCCGTGCGCACAGAAAGTGCCGCACAACATCAACGCGATTTGAAAACACACAAAGAGGAGGTTCATGCGGTTAAGAAAGAACAGCTACCACCTAAGCAGTTGAGTACGAGTGGCAGCAGACAGAGGGATCTACAGACATGCTACCGATGCCAAGAACAACATTCGGCTTACTCCTGCCAGTCCCGAAACGCACGGTGCAGCTTCTGCCACAAGAAGGGACATATCGAAAAGGCCTGTTTCAAAAAGTCAAGAACGCAGCACCTATCGCGGACGACACACAGCCTTGATCAGCCAGATGAGCTACCCGAATTTGACGATGATCATGCGGATACGCCATGGAGCCTGCACGAGCTGAATATGGTTAGAGCATCGAAGACGCTGCCAAAGTTTATGGTGACGCTGAGGATTGAAAATAAAGAGCTCGAATTCGAAGTCGACTCCGGAGCTGCTTGCTCAATCATCAGCGAAGCTACATATCGCCACCTCTGGCCGAAGAAGGCCCCTAAGCTAAACCAGGAGGGCCTGGCCCTCCATACATGGTCAGGAGAGGGCTTACAAGTGCTTGGGACGGCAAGTGTACACGTCCGACATAAATCGAAGGATTACATCTTGCCTTTGGTCGTGACAAAAGGCTCAGGATGCAGCCTTCTAGGACGGAACTGGTTTCGAGACCTAAAGATCCGGGTGAGTGGAATCCATCACCTCGGCAACCACGGCAGCGTCGCCGAAGTCTTGAAGACACATGAGGATGTTTTTGACGCCAAGATCTCGGGACACAAAGGGCCACTAGTAAAACTGGAATTAAAAGAAGGCGCGACTCCCCACTTCCTCAAAGCACGACCCGTGCCGTTTGCACTGCGCACCGCGGTGGAGGCCGAGCTGCGGAGTCTCGAGAATCAAGGAATTTTGGAAGCGACGCAACACTCCGAGTGGGCCACACCGGTGGTTGTAGTACGAAAGAAAGATGGCACCATCCGGCTATGCGGAGATTACCGAAGCACGGTAAACAAGGAAGCAAAGCTCGTTGTGTACCCCATGCCGACCGTTCCAGAAATCCTGGCAAATTTGCAAGGAGGTGTGGTATTTTCGACGCTAGACCTCACCCAAGCGTATCAAAAGCTACAACTGACAACTGAGACGGCTGACGGGTTGATCATCAGCACTATAAATGGCCTCTATCGAGTCAAGAGGATGCCATTTGGCACCGCAGCTGCTCCAGCGATTTTTCAGCGATTCATGGAAACTGTTTTAGCAGGAATCCCGGGTATAGGGATATACCTCGATGATGTGATTATCAGTGGGGCCAACAATGCCGAGCACATGACTAGACTGGACAGAGTATTGGCGAGACTTGCTCAAGCTGGTTTACGACTAAAAAGATCTAAGTGCCGCTTCGCAGTGGAACAAGTACAATACCTCGGACACACCATCGATGCTGCCGGGATACACCCGACTGAGGAAAAACTCAAAGCTATCCACGAGATGCCAGAGCCGACCTGTCGAACAACGCTACAGTCGTTTCTCGGACTTCTAGCTTTTTACGACCGATTTTTGGCAAATCGGGCAACAATAGCAAAAGATCTCTACGCACTGCTAGAGAAAGACAGACCTTGGGAATGAAAAGAAAATCATCGACGAGCCTTTCTGCAGCTGAAACAGGCCATCGCAAAACGTACGGTCCTCGCGCACTACGACGAGAACAAAACCTTGATCGTGTCATGTGACGCTTCCCCCTACGGCGTCGGCGCAGTATTAGCACAGTTAGATGCAGACAAAAATGAGGCTCCGATCGTGTTCGCATCAAGAACGCTCGGCAAGGCTGAAAAAAACTACTCGCAATTGGACCGTGAAGGGCTGGCTATCATTTTCGCAATGGACCGTTTTCATCGCTATGTCGCGGGACGTCCCGTGAAAATAACGACGGACCATCAACCATTGTTGGGCATCATGGGCCCGAAATCACCAGTACCGAATGTGCTTTCGCCACGCATGACACGCTGGTGTATCAAGCTCGCGGCCTATAACTATGACCTAATCTACAGAGCGGGAAAACGCAATCAAAATGCTGACGCTCTGAGCCGACTACCGGTGCCGGAAACGCAGGACGAACAGGATCCCCCCGGCGATGTCCTGATGTTGGAGGCACTGACCAAGCCTCCCATGACTGCAAAAGAACTGGAAGACGAAACGGCAATTGATTCCACTCTGGCTGAGGTCTTCAGAGCAGTCAAGAATGGCGAGGTAAAGAGACTGGTGGGCGATCGGTTCAATGCGTTCAAGCTTAAGGCAACTGAGTTGTCCATCCATCGTGGTTGTCTCACCTGGGGTGCGCGCGTGGTAATCCCAGCGTCAATGAGACCCGAGGCTATGAGACTTCTACATGCAGGACACCGAGGCATCGTAGCCATGAAGGCCTACGCCCGAAGCTACGTGTGGTGGCCCGGTATAGACAAAGAGATCGAATTATGTGTAGCTCAATGTGAAAAGGGCCAGCTACACCAGAAAGCACCACCAGAAGCCACCAGTCCCACCTGGGACAGACCTACAGTACCTTGGGACACCATCCATTTGGATTTTGCAGGGCCTGTAGATGGACAAGTCTATCTTGTCGTGGTAGATGCATACTCTAAATGGTTAGAGGTTCGTGCAGTTCGAAACATGACGTCATCAACTGTGATTTGTGAATTACGGAACATTTTTGCAACGTTCGGCATACCGCGTAAAGTAATGTCGGATAACGGAACCGCTTTTATATCACAAGAGATAAAAAGCTTTTACCACTCCAATGGAATCACAGCGGTAACAAGCGCACCTTATCACCCTGCAACGAACAGCCAGGCCGAAAGAATGGTACAGCAATTAAAGAAGGCTCTGGCGAAGAGAGAAAAAGACACGGTGAAACGTACACTGGCACGGTTTTTATACAAGCAGCATACCACGGTACACACTGCAACGGGCAAGACGCCGGCGTGGATGTTTCTTGGTCGAGAGTTGCCATCACCGCTACAGAGACTGCTGCAGCGGCCTACTTATGACCCTCCAACCACGTTGATAACCTCAGATTCGACACACTCGCAGGACTTTTCGGTTGGTCAGGCCGTGTGGATCAGGAACTTCCCAAGCGGAAGGACTTCGACAGCTGGCGTTATCACACGCCGTCTAGGTCCCCGGTCGTGGGTGATCGACACCGAGGAGGGGCAGGAAAGACGACACATGGACCATATCCGTCCAAGGAATTGCACCTCGCAGTACAGAAACAGCAGTACACCCGCTCCAGTGTGGGACTTGATCCTGGAGCCCGACGAGCCGTCATCCGCACCTCCAAAGCCAGAGACATCACGTACGCCTCCGAGGCCGCAGCCCGCGCGTAGTGAAACACACCAACGCACCAGCCACCGTGTGCGAAGACCACCGGAAAGATTAGGAGTCCCAACTAAGTGAGGGGGAAGTGTAATGTACCGGCCGGTGGCCAGGACAGGGCGTGAGCGGACTCCCGCGCTTTCAAGAGCACGGGACTGGTGCACGGGTTTCTGGGCCTCGAGACGGGCATTTTAGGCGCCATTAAAGTAACGTCCGGACGCTTGTCTACGCCGAGCTTGAGTCCTTGCCTGGGATACATAACAATAGGCCATTTTATTTGTTTTCAAATTTGGGGAATGTAGTTTGAAGTACTTTACGGTACTTTCCTCGGAAATTACCGGAATTTTTTTTTAGTGAGTTGCTACATGCTCAGGGAATGTACTTCACGCAAAGTACGAGCTTTCTAAACACTCTTAAAACACAAATTTAAGTACCATGTACTTAAAGTACTTCGCAACACTGCTTTTTTATTATAATAATTTTTTGGTGAACATGTTGGGAGAATTGCGAAGTGTTCTCGAACGATCTTTTAACCTAAAACGACCTGTATATTCTGTGTCTTGGGAAGGAAGGCAACGCAAAGAGGTCACCTTTGCCTTGCCATTTAGCACGCGATTCTTTAAAGGGCCCCATGAAACGAATTTCGGTCTTAAATAAATCGATTTGTATTGGGATTTTACTAATAGCACATCGTTCAGTGGGCAAAAAAAAGGTAGACAGTCAAAAGCCATACTTCCGCTACCAAAGTTTTAAAACACACTATTTCGTACCTCCTTCCCTTCTTAAGCTCTTTGCCTTTTCACTGTGGAACATCCGCGGTCCCTGCAACGCGTCACCGGGCCCCGACAGCGCGTCACCAGGCCCAAACGCACGTCACACGACACCGGACCTTACTTAATCCCATCACCCCTAAGCACACATTGTGGTGGAACGTACGCGCTTGCCGGACCATTCAGCCACCTCCCTCTCATCACCTGCCTCATTCTCTGCGCCTGGGTATGCGCGAGAGAGCGTGATCACGCGGCCAAACTGTGGCTGGCCCAACGAGCACGTAGTTTCCAAAGTACTGTCAGCTTCGGGCTGAACGGGGTGGGGAAAGCAACTTTTGTCTGAAGTTTGGGCGACGGGCTAATCTTCTAGGTGGAGAATGGCTGTGTACGGGTGCACAAAGACTACGAGCAAGAGGGGACTCCTCCCTTTTCCGTCTTCTTGATCTGTTTGGTAGAATGCGCGAATTATGAGTTGAGGGGGGAAGCTAAGCAGGAAAGAGTTGGAAAAACTTTTCATGACCCTTATGAAACATTCTGAAATGAATCGAAAGAAGTACAGTACACACCACATTAACTTTAGAGCGAGTGCTGTATTTTGTTAACTCCTTTGAATGAAGATGCAGTGTTGTACGCTTTCTGTAGTGCGCGAGAGTTCCCTCGTTGCAGAAAAGGGGGGACGAGCCCTTTATTCAAACGCGTCAACAAGAAAGGCCAGTCGTCGACGCTAATCCCGTACTTACTGGGCCTCACTTGCGAGATGTCCTGTACACTCCCCGCGCCTTGTAGTAGGTTTGTTGCAATGGGGGGTTTGTGAAAATTTTAAGGAGTGTCGGACCCTCCAAAACATTACCCCCCTCCCTGTGCCACACGCATTGTCTTTGTCTTGTCACGCTGTTTTAAACCAAGGTGCTCATTCACCAGCCAGCCCGAACATACATTTTAGCATGCTTCCCCCCCCCCCTTGCAAATATCAGCTGATCTTCCAACATCGCAACTTTTTTCCGCAATTATTCGAAAGTATTTCGTAATTTGAGTAGAAGTTACTCGGAAAAAGGAATTAAAGTAAACGACTAATTACCCAAAAAATCTACTTGAAAGGTACTAAACTACTCTGAAAAGTAGTTTAAGTATCGTAACTTGCGTAGAGTAGTTCAACTACGTACAAATCTGATTAAAAGTCTAACACATGTAGAAATAATCAAAGAATCAAAAACATGTACGGCAAGCAGGCTCATCATTTTCGTTGAGAATGATGCGTTGTGTTTAGCATCCGACAAGTCTGTTGAATTGATTTCTAAATGTGAATAGAAAATAAAAATAAATCCAATATTAAACTGCGTAAAGTCTATAGTGTTACCTGCATAAAGTTAGAAATGAAACAAAAGTTGCACTTAATTTTGACCCATAATTTTTCCGGTTATTTATCCTTCCAAAAGCTACTAACGTTTTAGTTGGTAACGAAAACCGACTGACCAGAAATTTTGCTTACCTTCACCTCGGATATAGAGAACGTTTTTAGCGGTATATCCCTCAAATGAGTCAAGAGCCACCATCGAATTTCTGCAAGAAAAGACGCAGAAAAAAATAACTACGTTAATCTGCACCAGACAAACATTGAGAAAACTCTACCACAGTTCTACTCCATCAGCCAGTCAGATCTCGAGAATAAAAAAAATATAGAGTTATAAACCTTAACCAATAGGTGTCTTGAGCCAATATTTGACAAAAAGTCAACTGCAGTATAATATATAAAAATTAACTACATTTAACTTTGTACATTGAGGGCGTACTCCTAATTTGCGCATACATGAAAGAAAACCCACAAAAATATTCTCAAAGCTAAAAAAACACAACATAAGTTTTCTAGTTTTATGCAGTGATACCATTACTAAATAATTACAATCCAATATCTGGCAACATGACTAAAATCTTTTGGCAACCCTAACGAATTGGAGAAATATTTTAATAAATGAAATGAATTTCTGAAGAACACGATTTATCGGTCGTGTGCAAAGTGGTTTCATTGTGTTCCTAAAATATTTTTTTAGATTAGGAACTAACCTTAATTTAATATATGATTTAAAACGATTATGCCATGGACTTTGTAGTCTAGATATTGGGTGAAACTACGGGAGGTAAACATCGAAATGAGAGTTGCAATATCAGTATAGTTTAGATATTAAAGCTTACAACGAACTTGTACGTATTTTCATGCATGCAACCAATAACATTTTCGTACTTTTTATTAATTATTGCAAATCTTATGCCAGCAAGAACAAAATTATTAAAAGTGGAATTGACTTGACTGGTGATATAATTTTTAATAATCAAGCAGATCGAGTTGTACAAGAATAGAGCATCAACTCTCCACTTATTTACTTTTACCTGCATAGAACAAGTAGTGTTTTTGTAGTAATATAAACATACAGATGTGGAATTATTTTATACTTTCGGGATAGAAAAATATTATAAAGTGGATTATGAAAAAACTATTTTTCAAGCTTTAATATTATATTTCTTATTTGTTATTCTTGTTCATTTACACTGCACCGAAGCACACACAGGCCTCCACGCGTTGCGTGAGCAATGTTTGGTATAAGAAAGGCTATGAAGCAGCCAAAACCGAATAGAGCTCGCCAATATTGACATAGTAGAGACAACTTCATTTTACGGTACCCAATTAACAATACCCAAGACATTCTAGAAAACCATAGCTAACTGTTTAGTTATCTTGAATCTGTAATTACACCAGTACAAGCCTGGCAATTATGTTACCGCAAAAGCGTACCGCCCAACGTACCCACAGCTCCGCATACCCTCTCCCTTGCGCACACCCTCTTGCTTCCGCGGGCCAATCTTGAGAAAGCGCTCTTGTCAAAATTTACGAGGCATTGAAGTTCCCGTAATCCCACGTATTTATTTTGAATAGCTGGTACTTACACAGTCTGATTTCCAAATTTAAATATTGTCGGGAATGCACCGTCAACTTGTTCGTCCATTTCATAATCATAGATGCACTTAGCCGTGCCCCCAAGAACTGGATCAAACTCGTAATTTCTGTACACTGTATACCAGGACTCTTCTAGTGGGAAGCACTGGATAGAATTAGGGTAAAAGCAAATGTAGTTTTGCATATTAGAATAACACGTTGTAATACGCATATACGACCACAGCTATTGCTTCGCTTAAACAAAAATCCAAATACAGGTAATAATTAAAGAAAACAATCTTCTCAAGGAGTTACATTATTTGAAAGATAATTTTTGAAACCATCAAAATGCATGGACACGTCCTACCTGTAGCATCGTTAATTCATCATTTAAATCATAATCTCACCACATATATAGACAACGACTATATTCAGTGCTCAGTCAACAAACCCGAAATGAAAATAATAATTCCATTATTGAAAAAATCTGTTGACACTAATTGAGTCATCAATAGTCATTTTAACTGAATATTGCGTAGAATAGACACAAACCCTTTACAGCACCTCACTTTGACTAAGCCTCCTGGGCTAGTCAAAGATAAAGCCACGTGATAATCCTTTACATATGATCATATTTGACTAGTTGGCTTTACTTGATATTCGTTGAAAACTTACAAAAAAATTTATGTTGCAAATTGTTTTCACACTTATAATACTATAGCACCAGAGAACAAAAAAACTAAAAACGCCCGAAAGCCTTCCCTTCGCTCGAAATTTCATTCTCTGCTTCTATCACGCGGATCAGGTGTAGTAATGGCCCATGAAATATACCCTCATGGATATTTTTCTTTACATATCAAGCTGAAACTTTGTATGCATAGTTAAAAAAAATTTGAACTTAAAGAATTTAAGAATAAAACATCAATGGGGTAAATTGTTTGCGTTCGATGACCATCGGCAAATACATAAAACCTCTAGCTTGGATTGGGACGACATGCTTTCAATCTTTGCTTTGTCGAGAGGACTCGAATTTTCCCAGAACATTCATTATTCATCAAAGTCCGTCTCAAATATGTGAAAAAAAAATTAATGCGATACCATTCTTTAGCTACTTCAACCGGTTTTCGCGATACGCTGTCTGACCTCGTATGCTCGTCGCCCGTACATGCCGCGCCTATGCGGAGGCCCAGCGCAGCAGAGCGGTGCCTCCGCATACCCATGCCGTCCACGGACGTCGCCCTCGACGTCGTCCTAGAGGTCGTCCTAAACATCGTCTTTGACGTCGTCTTCAACGCTGCCCTCGACGTTATTCTGGAGACCGTCCTAGAGGGCGTCCTTGAGATCGCCCTAGAGTTCGTCCTAGTTGTCGTTCTTCAGACCGCCGTAGTGGTCGTCCTAATGGTCCTCCTAGACGTCATTTTTAACTTCGACTGGGTCGTCGTCTTCGACGTTTTCCTCCCAAGCAAATAAGCCCGCGCCGCGCATAGACGAAGCGGCAAAACGCACAGGTTCACCTCTGCGGCCAAGCTACGAAGGAATTATCGGTTTGAGTTGAGCTGTTTGCCACATGGTCAATGATGGTCATGAAATTGTTTCAACATTAAACGGTTGCACAGAATGAACAGGACACAGACACTAAACTGCAATGATGGTAGGGAAACAGCTTGAACTTTAAGCGATTACACGGAGGCAAAATAGTAAACAATTACACATAAAGGAACCAATCCCTAAACTTCGAAATCACGCGCTACAGTCCCACTGACGTCAGTGATTGCCTCGTAAACTATTCATAAATGAAATAGTTTAGTCAAAATATGCGTTGTCGCATTCACAGGGAGCTGCGTCGTGAGCATCATGACGAATGCTATCGGAATTCATAAACAACCAACCATAGCGGTTTATCTGGCCCTTTCAACGCTTCCCATTAAGCGTTAAGTTAACCAAGATTGATGATGGGAACATACCCAATAAAAATACTGACACAAAAGCCTGATTCAGTCGGCTAAAAGAGGCCTCCGTTATTGCGCTGCATATTGTAGGTTACTTTGAACCATGAGCGTTCCAAAACTCTACACCAAATTAGCAAGGCAAATGAACTCGCTTCGCATTCTATAAATTAGTTACTGGTGTGGTGCTTTATACTCCTGAAACATTTTATCAAATATAATTGTTCGAGAAATAGTGAAACTAGTATGTTTTGGATACTAGACCTCCTGTTACAAAGTGCAATGAAATAATGTTTCATTACTATAATGTTTTATTTTTTTTTAATATTATGATATTAGTGAAATCACCATAGCTTTCGACAGTGTTAAAATATTATGGCGATATTTGTTACAAATGCCCTATTCATGCAACGTATTGCCCTATTCTTTTCGACCTATTTTGTTTCGTGTGTGAAAAATAGTTGACATCACAAAGCATTACCATTATCGCGTAGTGTTCATTCCACCTTTCAATTTTTTTTGGTATTTCAATATTTCGTTTTTTACAATAAATTCAGAGCCCAACTTTATCCGTAGCGTGCTAAGTAAAGATCCTCTTTTTAGTTGGGCTATTTGTTTACCTACCATCGTGCTTCGTATTTCGAAGGCAAGTTCTTCGGAGTAAAGACGGGGATACTATGTCCTGAACATAGTTAAAAACTTGCCAAGCCATAGTGTCTTCTCTACTCAGGAAATGAGGAAGTAAAATGTACCCCACAAAAACAGATCTATATTTACTCTCAAAAAATCGTTTCTGTAAATATAAAAAAAAAAAAATAGATATGTTATTTGGATATAAAGTACTTGGTAAACTTAAACACCCGTGGTAGGACATTCGACATAAAGCTATTACCGCCACCGTTGCCTGCTTTGAGTCTCCAGAGAGACACATCCGTTTTTAATACCAGGTAAATGTTACTCGAAACATACATAAAACTGAAGACAGGAAAGTCAAACCGCAAATATTACCTTAGATTCGTCTTGATATTTTTCAAGAGCTGGATTTAACTCTGGCCATGTGGGAGTTCCACAGGATACGTGGACAGAAATTAAAGTGATTCCTGGAAACAAATATTGATACATGCTTGATGCAGCAATTTTGACAGTTAATGAAATTCAACTGGCGTGTAGCTGTGGCTTTGCGTGCTATTACTCCGGATTTATAAAGGGGGGAATTGCGAGACTTCGGTTTTTGTTTAACGCTGCAGCTGGTAATTTTAGTCTGAATCTACAGAAAAGCAACAGTTCCATCTAAAAATGCGCATGACCTTTCCACGCGCTCTTCAACTTTATAAACAACCTTAATAGCCGTAATTACTTTTGCCAAAAATATGGGCATTTATAAGCTCTGTGCTTTTTCTGAACGGCTCTCTTCAATTAGACCTTTCAGAAAAACAAGAACTGCATCGTGGATATAATTAACAATTATCTTAGAACTCGTGCCATGACATAGAGCACTTTTATATTTATAATGATAAAGGGTTATGTTCAAAAATATGAGTCCCACAATGCAACGCTGGAATTCTGTTTATTTGTAAACGAACCGCTTTGCTTCCGAGGGGGTTAAGGGTATTCCAGAAACAAGTAATTTTCCTTCATTTACATTCATGTCATTTGGAGGTGCGTATTGAGATCTAGTGATTAAATATTGCGATCACTCACACTAGGATAACAGTATTACAAGTTTTTCAGATGTTAAGAAATATATAACAAAAAACGTGCATCATACGTTTCAACAAATAGCTTTTTGAACATCCGATATACAATTGCTTCATGCATAATGACACAACACAAAGGGAATATACGCGCACAGCTGTTTTACTAAGTCACAATGTGGTGTTTGGGTTGCACTAAGGCGACACTCGCCACTTAACGTCTGTCCACACCAGAATACAGCTGGTTGTCTGTTTAAAACACCAAGCGTCTCCCCAAGCACCAGCCATCACTGTTCAGAACCCTAGCACCATTGTCTAGATTATGTGGAGACGGAACCTGTTCTATAATACTTAGTTTCTCAGCTTGTGTTCTCTTGCAACATCCGGAGCAACGAACAGTGGCAGTAACACTGGAGCCGCAAATTGGATGTTTAGGGTATTCCAAAAGAGTTCATGAGGATGTTGCCTGACCTTCAATTATGGTCTTCATTAAGTTTTAACTACCTACTTTGATTTATTTTGCACGTCTTGCAAAGTATGATTGACATACCTTATAAATAACCATTTAACCTCATGCATCGCTTTGTGAACCGAGAAGGTTATAAGTTCCCCACTCACTAAGGCAGTGGCTCCCAAATAGGGGTCCGCGAAACCCTCAACAAAAAAAATTTTTTTTTTTTTTAGTTGGCACGTTTTTTGTAGTTGGAAGCGCGAGTATTGATGAACTGACCAGGATGAAGTGATGTGACACCTTTGTTTTATGTTGTTCTGCTACATAGCGATAAAAGGCACCTGTTTCATGCTCCAGATGTGTTAACTTACTAACGCCCCCCCCGCCCCCCCCCCCCCCCCCCGCTGGAAGGGGGGGGGGGGCGGGGGGGACGTTACTGCAACTGCACTAAGGAAAGATAGGAATTTAGAATTAAAATGGGGATCACACAAGACACGCTGAAAAGTATTTATGAAGCAGTATTAGGGAGGTCTTTTGTATTCCGCGCAATCATGGACATCTTAAGATTTGGCAAGTGAGCACCTCTGACTTCTTGACCGATGGTCACAAGATTTATTAAAACGTATACCTAAGTAACTGCCCATCACAATTTCAAGCAAAACGACAGTAAAAAGACAGCAGGCAATTCAAGGCAAACATTGAAGGCTGATCACTGCACAGGGAACAAGAACTGCTGTTTCCAAGCGCATTGATCAAACGTCGACAAACTAAAAATAATTGGCTAGGCCACAGGCGCCGAGGATGGCTCATGCCTACAGTTTGCTTGGGTGATTTGTGAACTAAAATATGAAGTTGTGAAAAAAACAGGCATTTTTTTAAACTAATCCCGGTACGCTTGCACTGTTTCACGAGGATGAAGCACCAAACAAATCATTACTAAGGTTGGCACACCCCCTCAAACCTATACCTTCATATTTCAGGGAACCTTAAATACTGTGTTAAGATTAGAACCAGACGAAAAAAAAAAGCTTTTTTCATGTAATGAGCATCCTGGGCAATTGATTGAATAATCGGAATGCGTTCATAGACATTTTTTTGAAACTGGTTAATTGATAAAAAAATTGACGAAACAAAAGATTGTAATAATTAAACGCGTTCACCACACCAACGTGGGCGGAACACCTGTTTGAAGGGCGAACTTTTGGTGAAATTTCAACATAAAATAAACCGTACAAGCACGATGTGTATCTCCAGAGAACTGCAGAATGTTACACAAATCCCGACCACTTTAACGCCGTGAGGGTTTAGAGCCACTCTAAAGGGATACTTCAACGAAATGTGAAATATACCCGTCGGGTTGGGAAATAGGTTGAATATGACCCACAATATTCGTAAATGACAATCGCACGTTTGTACCTTGAGCGTGATAGCTGTATTTTTTGTTATAAACGGCCAACTCTGGCAAACGTGCGGAGAACAGCCAGCGGAGAGCACGTTTGTCTCGGGACCATACTTCCCGACGCAGAGGACGCTCACAGCTATCACAGCCAATCCCGCTCTGTGCACGTAACCCGTGATACGCTTTCCGCACGTCGCTGTGCCCACTCTCCAAGGTCACGTGACAGTCACACGGTCTCGGATAGCGCCAGATGGCTCGTAGCATCCTTTTAAAGCAGCCGAAGCACACCAGCGATCGGGCCACCGCAAGTAACCCCAAATCTATCTTTGCACGACTTTTGAGTGCCGGGCTTCTATAATGTTGTAGAGGGACAATAGCGACTTCTAGTACGCACAAAGAAACGTCTCGAGGAGAGGCCAGTTCCTCCTTTAGCTCTTCTCTCGTCATGGCCGGAGACGAGACACTTACCGTTACTACCTGTCAAGGTTCCTAGACTGGCATTAAAACGAGGCATTAGCGGCATCCACAAGGTGCTCTTTGCTGATCGTTTATTCGTTTTACAATTCCTTTATGCGTCTCTTTAAACAAGAGATCGGCGTGTCTGTCGTGATAATGCTCTTTTGAACACGAATAGACCAAGAAATGAGTGCCAAAAGTTCGTTGTAGTATTCCTTTAACGCCGTGAGGTTTAGCGCCATAAAACTTTTGTGAACGATCAAAAGAGGTCCAACTTGTTGGAGAATATCAGCAGTTCGCTTTGCCTCTTGCAGCTGAAGTGTGAGTACTTACAAAATTTGTGAGTGTGAGTTTGTTTGAACTGTTCTCTATCATACGTGGAAGCTCATTCATAATCAAAATTTCATATTGCGCTTTTGATCGCATAGTCAGCAAAAGCAAAAAATAAGGTATATTTTTAAAATATGATGAATGGGAGTTAACGAGAACGATTATTCAATACTTGGTTGATTAAATAATGGCGATTAACTGGGCAAGCTTTAAATCAAGGCACAGCCTTGGCAATAGGAGTTCATGATACTCATTCCCAGGTAGGTATATTGAGGCAGAAATATTTTACATGCACTTAATAAATGCAAATGTGTTTACAATGTTGCAACCCTAGACTGGGGTATGAAATAGAAACCTAAGCAGGTTAAGTTGCAGCACGGTAAACATCCACCACCTCGCCTGTACTTTATCCTTTTTTTCAAAAATGAGTTTGCAAGGCACGTGTCTTTGAAATTATAGAGCAGTTTCTCGAGGGGTCATATGAATTATATACCACATTCGCAAACATCATAGAGTCAGAACAATTTCCACAAAAATAAGTCAGTGTTACTAAACATGAGCTCCGCCGACAATGCTTTTCTTTTTACCTTTTTTAATTTCTGTAGACCCCGGTAAATGCACTAATCACTGGAGCAATTATATAAATCTGGCACCAACTTCAAAAATGTCCTATTTTACACTTCTAATGTCACGAGGTAAAAAACCGAGAGTAATTTCCAAATATAAATGGTGCCTAGGGAGGTGATAGTTTTTTTTCTGTACAGTTAGTATGAAGACATAATTTGTGGATTTATACAACAATATATAAAGTAAATATCATATTACTATCTGACTAGTGATCTAAGACATAGGCCTATATCATACACATAAAATTGATTTCCCTGAAATCGTAACGTAATGTGTACTTGCATAATATTTTTTGCAAGAAGAAATTTTTATTCTGTGCGAAACATTATTACAGCAGGGGCAATTCAATTTCAAACAGCGAAGGACGAACTGGTGTCTTTTTTTTACATTGAAAACGCGTTTCGAGTGGGTATTTGAATTACCTAAAAATATAAACACAAATTTAGCCCCATTTCCACACTGAACAAAACAACGTTTTTAGGAAACATCTGTTTCTACAAATATTTTCAAGTGAAGCGCCGTGAAATGCTACATTTCGGCTGCTTCGTCTTTGTACCAGTTCAGTCGGTTATTAAAAGTAAACGCAAAAAAAATCGCACTATTTATTTAAGAGTATGACGCATGGCCGATCTATTCTTTAAATTCAGCTGTTTTGGTATATTGCATGCCAGAGATAAAAAAAATACCAAACATTGCATTCTTTACGCTTTTATGACATCTTCCGAGCCTTGTGTCGTAGAGTTCATCATACAGTTTGCTTAATAAATACTATATGTAGTTCGGCCCCTACATTCTCGTATCGACTGGTACCATTTTAGGTTAATTTATTATCATAAAATAATATAAATAAATACTTATATTTGGTGAAATAAAGTGTAGAATTAATTTGAACCCGCATTGTAAAAACAGTAATGTTTCTTTTCAAATGTGTATCTATTGCTCCCGATAATGTTAACCTTCTTTTCGCATAATCAAACTTCCCTCCACTTGATGCATTCTCTGTACTAGTGCTCAAGTACAGATGCATGCACCTGAATCGGCAAAATGGTGGTTAGTTTTTGATAGTTGTTTTCACAGCAAGCTTTTTAGCCTTCAAATGCTTAGGGCAGGGGGTCGAAAGTGTTTTAGAGGTGAAGAGGCAAGGAAAGTGTCGGTGCAGATCGGGAAGGAAGGGAGCGTATGACGGTGCCCCCCTGAGGCAAAATTGTCTGCGCCTACCCCTCTGGCATTCCAAAGCCGCAAGCTACGTAACTGCACAAGGATGATCTTCATGGTTCTATTCAATTTTCAAATATGAAACATGCTGTCAATGTAAATAATGATTTAAACAAAATGGTCGTAATTCGAATATACATGACAACGTCAAATTTGGAGACCTACTGTGTATTTTTGAAAGTCAAAACTTAAATGACAGCACTTTACTCACTCTGTCTGAAATTAATAAAGGTTATCATAAAGTGAACCGTGTGGGCCTATGTGTGATGTATGGATTTCTTTCTTTGTTTCTGTATCGATCGAATATAAATTTGCAAATCAAGAACTGACCTCCATGAGCTTTTTACAAAGCTGACCTCAGAAGATCCATGCTGAGGTGTTTCATAATGGGAAAAAGTTCATTTTGATATACTGACAGTGTGCAAGCTCGACCTAATTTGTGAACGTCAGCCATTGTTAAAACTGTGCATATGTACGTTTTAGTGTAAAACAGTGGAGGAGCCAGGGGACTGGAACGCCAGCGACAACACCAGGATTTCTGGTTGCAGAATCGCGTAGTTCAAAGAACCCTTAAAGGACACATGCAAAGGAAAAAAAAACATTTTTTTTAAACGGCTTAGATAGAAAAGGACGCCATAAAACGATTTTCCAACGAAGAAAAAAATTTTAGAGCTATATTTACGGCGCAAACCGAATTTGTAGTTGGCGCCCGCGGGCACCGCGGAAAAGTGGTCCGTATTTATCACGTGACTGGTCTTTATTTATCACGTGGTGCTTCCGTTCTTTCGGAAGCTTCCTATGGCCTCTAAAAGTAACTTATTCATCTTTGTTTGAAGTATAACAAAAAACAAACATGAATAAGTACCTTTTAGGGCCCAAAGGAAACTCCTGAAAAAGCGCAAGCAGACGTGATAGACCTGTGCGCCGGTCAGACGACAGCGGCGGCGCCCCGAAGCAGACGAACTTGTACGGCGGCGGCGACGGTGGCGTGGAGAAACGCGTTGAAGCGGCGTTCGCACAACGCCCAGCGTGCGGCGGCGACGCAGCGCGGCGGCGCGCGGGCCTACCACGTGACCAGCGGCGGCTCCCGCGAGCGCCAACTACCAAATTCGTATAGCGCCGTAAATATAGCTCTAAAAATTTTTTTGTTCGTTGTAAAATCGTTTTATGACATCCTTTTTCCATCTAAGCTGTCTAAAAAAATGTTTTTTTCCTTTGCATGTGTCCTTTAAGATTGACTCGGTGCAGTCTTCGGGACGAACAGACCTCAACAAACAGAAAAACACAAACAATATTAGGGATAAAATATGTAAATTGAACTGAGATAAGACCAATATTAGCCCCGATGCCAGTGCGCTAATTTTAATAGTAATAATAATAATAATAATACATTATATTTTCACACACATTGTAATTGAAGTATTAAATCAAGGCCTGCAAATCGCTTGTATGATGACACCCATAAAAATTCAAAGGGCCGTTATTGTGATTCCACAATGTAAGAAAAAAAGTTGAACTATAAAACAAAACAAAAAAGTGCCAAAGAAAAAAAAAAGAAGAAACAGGCATGAAAAGCGTTGAGCAGAACAGAGTAAGAGGGGAAAAAAAGCGAAGCTAAGTTAAAATTAACCTAATTAATTACAGCTCAAGCTGGAAGCATGCAGACCCAGCAAAGAAGTGCTAGATGAAATCAAAGTTAGTGCATTTGAGTTCCTTCTTCAGTTGTTTCAGGAATGTAATGCCAATGAAAGTGTCAGGGAGGGCGTTGATCACATACCGAACGTAGTAATTCCGGGTGCATTTACCTGGTCGAACAAATTGGCGCTACAAAACGAGGAACGCGACGAAGTATTCGGGGGGGCTGAAATAGTGTTTTGAACTCATTTTTCCAAAATCTACGGAGCACTACCGTTTGTAAAAAAAGAGAACGCAGATTAGGCAATTGAAGACTCCAAAAAATATCATTGTTGCTGGAGAAATTAGAATTTTATGCAACCCATATGGGGATTCTTTTCAATAATGAATCAACTTTGTTCTGCCAAGGACCCAAACAGTTGCCAAACACCGTAACACCGTATAGAAGGTTACTGTAAGGCGAGCGCATGGACGATTATTATTCTGATACCGACTGGCGTAAAAAAATACCGAGCATACGAGACACAATTCGTAATTTGCTACAAATATATGACATATGTGAGTTCCAAGACATATCAAAATCAAAATGTACTCCTAAGTATTTCACGTGATTGACAGACTTCATGGATAAACTGCTGCATTGAGCACAACTGAAAGGGTGAAGCAAAAACTTTACTTGAGCCTGGTGTCTTTTAAGAGGGTTGTGAAAACAAACCAACTTTGTTTTAGAACGGTTTATGTCTAGGAGGTCATCACCGAACCAATCCATGATATGAGTAGCGTTTATTTTGAGTGTGTGCAGTGAGTCAGAAAAATTAATATGACGTGACACAAGGAGGCTGCCATCCGCATATTGGTAAACTTTACACCCGTTCATAATCTGGGCCATGTCGTTCCCAAATATATCGAAAAGTAGAGAAAGAACAGAACCCTGAGGCACTCCCGCCAGTAAAGAAAGCCGAGAACTTTTAACGTTTCCAATTAGGACAAGCTGGGACCTTTTAGATAGAAAGTTATCCCGTAAAGAATAAAACTGGCCACGAAAACCAAGCCGAAATATTTTGTTAGGAGCAACGGATGGCTGACAGCGTTGAAAGCCTTAGACACATCAAGAAGAAGAGCAGATGCAAGTATATCACTTTCGAATGTTTAATATATCTAATAAAAAAATCATCAAGGGCCGGTTGCGCGCCTTTCCCAGTAATAAATCCGTACTGAGTAGATGAAAATATTTCGTTCTTACCTAAAAACACTGCTCATAGCAGCCTTGAATTCATCAGGTATGGTGCCAGACGTATTGAAGCCGTTGAGCATCGCGAGCATGACATTCTTAATTTATAGGAAATTTCTCTGAAGATCATACGCTTGAATACCATCAATACCGGGAGATTTGCTGGGTTTTAAACTAAATAAAAGGGAGTGCAGATCCTTCTCGTCCCAGCAAAGAAGGAAAGCTGACGCCAAAAATTCATTATTTAGTGTGCATGAGCTCACAACAGTGGTTCTTGGCACGCCAGAGTATTTAGCAAAGAAGTCGTTAACGTTGTCTGCTGACCCAGAATTTCGTTCCAGGGTTTGGTCAATAGAATTTCAATAGAATTTCCAGAACCAGTGCCTCGGAATTGGTTGATAAGTGACCATCTTTTGAATGAACTAGATCTGAATTCTTTGAATTATGATTTTAAAAAAAACGGTCTCTTTGCAGACCGAATGACAGCGTGTACTTTATTCCTTAACTGCTTGAAATCATTTTGTCAATCTTTGTTGTTTAGAGATCGGCGAAACCGATTCCCCAGGACCTCTTTCTCTTTAATCATCTTAAGTATATTAGTATTTAGCCATTTACGATGAGGTCTCCGCTTTTTCAAAGTAACAGTTCTACTGGCAGCAACAGTAAGCGAGCGAAAACCTTGAACAAACCTTGAGTATAGATTAGTTTTATTAACTGTATCTAAAAAGGCCTGCCATTCATGAGAGGAAACTGACGTGTCAAAAGCAACATTATCAATAATTGCGGCTTGTCTTGAATTTTCGCATTTAGAGTTTGACGCCACTGTGTGTAGCTGACACCCCACGAAGTAGTGATATGCTAATATTACCAGAAGAACAGCAGATTCCACATAGACACCTGGTCTATGTGGAGTAATAATAATAATAATAATGTTTATTACACGGGCATTCAGAAACACAGTACAAAGGCTAACTACTATCGCAGTAAAATATATTTCTTCTTTTTCTTCACAAACGTCTAGCTGGATGCAGGTGTTTATTGGAATGTACTTATTCGGGAAGTTTCCTGTGGATTTGCTTGGTTAAATATTCCGGATATTTACTCTGTCATTCAACTCGCCATTTCGATTTCACGTGATCTAGAGAAGCGTTTACCATCTTCCAAACGTTTGGCAGAAGCGATTCAACTTCCATGCAGAAAGGTAAGTTTCTATATTTAGAGTGTTGGTAATTTTTTCTTAGACGCGCGATGCACACTTTGTGTTAAAATGATTACATTCATTGACGCCACAAGAAAAGCAAAATTGTTTATCTACTAAAGTAAAAAAAACACATTGCTTTATTGTGCAAACCCTCACACACGGTTACATTTATTTCCTCGAAAAAAATAATCATTTTGAACACATATATATACTTTTCGTCCGTAAAAAACTACTACAAACACCGCCTCACAAGTGCGAGTTGATACACCGGTTGCAGCTGTCGTCATACATAATGTATTTCTCTCCTACACCGCAAAGAAGGTCGAAAAGAAAATCGCAACCGATGGAGTCATGGCCAAGTTCGCTCTCTAGTAGCCAGAAGAGAACAAGCGGAATCTGCAATGCATGTGTTATTATAAATAATACGATTATTTTAATACGAACTTTGTGCGAAAACAAACGGTTCCTAAGAAAGCGAATTAAAAACTAAGAGCCAAAACAGCGCCAAAACGTATCCAATTTTAAAATTCCTCTGTCACCATGTGGTGAAAAGAGAGGCTGCAATGCACAGCAGACTCCTAAAATTGGAGTTGCCTGGTATATTACTGTAAGGAGTGCAAAGCATTTGACTGTATGGTGAGTACACAAAAATGAGTGAGACCATTGAACCCGAAAAAAGTAAGTATTTGATAAGTTTATTTTTCCTTCTCGCGTAAAACTGTAAAATACGCCTAAAAAAAGTTCGAAGCACGTCATACGGGTAAGCGTCCTTTCTTGCTACAAATATGTCTTACCGTCTGTATAGACGTTTCGGATAAGACAACACTTCTTGCAGTCCAGGTAAGCGACGTATAGCGGGTTGGAGGTATTTCCTAACGATATAAACGACATCATCTGTATACTTTTATAACAAATGAGCAGCAATCTTTTCCGTAGTATATTTTCTCCTATTAAAAGTACGCACATGTATACAAAACATCATAGATATCAGGAAAATTATGTACAGGAAACTTTAGCTCGGAGTTTCCCCGCCAAAATGTAACATGGCCATACACTTGCTCAAGCTTATCATCTTCGTTGAGAATGATGCGTTATGTTCAGAATTCGACAACACTATAGGGTAGATTTACAATGTTATCTTTATTATCCAACAAGTGCTTCAATAGAGCTCTAAATGTAAATACGAAATAAAAATAAACGCAACTTTGATCTCCGTAAAATGTATAGTGTTATCAGCATACGTTTGCATCTAACAAAAAAGTTGCACTTAATTTTGTCCCATAAGGTTTCCGGTTACTTGACAATACAGAAGCTTCAAATATTTTAGTTGATAAGAAAAGACACACTAACCAGAAATCTTGCTTAGCTTCACCTCGGACATAGAGTACGTTTTTAGTGGTATATCCTTCAGGTGAGTCAAAAGTCACCATCGAATCTCTAAAAAAAAAAAAAAAAAAAAAGTCCCACAGAAATATAAGAACTAGGTTAATCTCCACCAGACAAAAATTTAGAAAACTACGACTGTTCTACACTATCAGTCAGTCAGATCTCGAGAATAAGGAACTATTGTAACAAATAATAATTCATAAGGCGTCGAAACTGAAGGGAACAAAACGTTCAATGTTGCAGACTTGTGCCCAAAGTAAAATAGATAAAGGTTAGTGTCGCAGGCGTCGATTTCGGCTAAGCAGCAGGATTCAGCGCTGGGGCGAAAATTGACTCCGGCTCGCCACGCGGAGCCACTTATGTGCACGCGTCGGCTTCCAGAACATTCGGCGTAGAACATTCGGCGCTAGACCATTCAGAACTCGATTACGCAAGTGGTTCTCGAATTTACTAGAATGCGAGAGTTAAAGATAATAAAAATGTAAGTCCGTTGCCAGAAATCGAACTGTGGCCTTTTGCGTGCGAACTAAGCAAGATTACCGTTAGGCCACGAGCGCGCTGCCTACGGGGTTATCTGCGCGCGCGGGAGTCTAAGGTTGGGAACCTTAGCAATCATGTGTCTTGTGCCCAAAGCTCAGAAATAGGCCACTACAGCTTAATATATAAACATTAACCACCTTAAAACTTTGCCTTATTGAGGGCGCGCTCTTAATTTACGCATGCATAGTGGAAAACGACAAAAATAACGTAAAAAAAAACAGAACATACTTTTTAGCTTTATTTAGTGAAGTCATTTAGAAAGAATTAAAATGCGATATTTGGCAACCTTATTAAAATATTTTGACGAGACTAACGAATTGAATCACTGTATTAATAAAAGAAGACACTTGCTGGAGATGTTCCTCCAAATACGTTTCATTGTGTTCCTAACCTGTTACAACAGGTGAGACCCAAACTCAATTTATTGCATGATTTACAACGATATGCAATGAACTTTGCACTTTATATATTGCACGAAACGAAGGTAGGTAAACACCAAAATGGTAGTTGCAATATCAGTATAGTTAAAGTACTGAAGTTGGCAAGGAACTTATACGTTTCTTCATGCATTAAAAATGGTATTATCATACATTTGATTAACTATTGTACACATTATGAGAGCAAGAAAGCAAGCATCAAAAGTGGAATTGGCTTGACTGGTGATATAATTTCTAGTAATCAAGCAGATCGAGTTCAACAGGAATAAAACATCAATTCTCCAATTATTTGCTTTTACCTGCATAGAACAAGTGTTTTTTTTGTTTTTTCTTGTAGTAGCATAAATAAAAAAATGTGGCACTATTTCATATTTTCGGGATAAAAAAATTTTACGAAGTGCATTATAAAAATACTATTTTTCAAGTTTTAATAATATATTTCTTATCGGTTATTCTTGTTCATTTACACTACACCGAAACACACACAGGCCTCCCCGTGTTGCGTGAGCAATGCCTGGTATAAAAAATGGCTATGTAACAGACAAAACCGAACACAGATCGCCAATATTGGCATAAAAGAGAGTACTGTATTTTACCGTACCCAATTACAACCAAAACATTCTAGAAAACCATAGCTAACTGTTTAGTTATCTTGAATCTGCCATTACACCAGTACAAGCCTGGCAATTATGTTACCGCAAAAGCGTACCGCCCAACGCACTCACAGCTCCGCATACCCTCTCCCTTGCGTACACCCTCTTGCTTCCGCGGGCCAATCTTGAGAAAGCGCTCTTGTCGAAATTTACGAGGCATTGAAGTTCCCGTAATCCCACGTATTTATTTTGAATAGCTGGTACTTACACAGTCTGATTTCCAAATTTAAATATTGTCGGGAATTCACCGTCTACTTGTTCGTCCATTTCATAATCATAGATGCACTTAGCCGTGCCCCCCAGAACTGGGTCAAACTCGTAATTTCTGTACGCTGTATACCAGGACTCTTCTAGTGGAAAGCACTGGATAGAATGAGGGCAAAAGCAAATGTAGGTTCGCATATAAGAATAACACGTTGTAATACGCATATACGACCACAGCTATTGCTTCGCTCAAACAAAAATCCAAATACAGGTAATGCGTAAAGGAAAAAAATCTTCTCAGTGAGTTACCATTATTTGAAAGAGAATCTTTTAAACCATCAAAATGCATCGACACGTCCTACCTGTGGCATTGTTAATTCATCATTTAAATCATAATCTCATCGAATATCTAAACAACGACTATAATCCGTGCTCAATCAACCAACCCGAACTGAAAATAATAATTCCATTATTGAAAATTCCTCCTGACACTTGTTCAGTCATCAATAGTCATTGAAACTGAATATTGCGTAGAATAGACGCAAACACTTTTCAGCACATAACTTTGGCTAAGTTTCCTTGGTTAGTCAAAAATCAAACAACGTGATAATCGTTTATATATGATCATATCTGACTGGTTGGTTTTACTTGACATTCGCTTAAAACATACAGGAAAATTTACGTTGCATGATTTCAGTAAGTCTGCACTCATATAAGTACAACTTATTTGACCAGAAAGCAAATTATTTTGACAGTTATAATAATATAACACCAGAGAACAAAAAAAAAATATAGGAAGGCCCAAAAGCCTCCCCTTTGCTCAAAATTTTATTCTCTGCTTCTATCACGTGGATCAGGTGGAGCATTGGCCCATGAAATATACCCGCATGGATTATTTTCTTAACACCTCAAGCTGCAAATGTGTGGTAAGGTGGCCAAAAAATACTCTTTGTGTATGCAAATTAAAAATAAAAAAAGAGCTTACATAAGTAGAGACTAAAACACTAAAAAGGTCGATTTTCTACGTTCGATGACCATCGCCGAATTAAGGACCGGCGTTCAGATTCTACATAGACTCAAATAAGTGAATGCTTAAACATATTGAAGCTCGAATGTCAACACCGTCGGCTACGCCTGAATAAACTAATAACGCAATGTGTGGGCAACTCATTTCTGCGTTCCATTGAAATGTTCAGCAATCAACTTAACTCACGCAGTATTTGTTTTAAGAGTACTGTTAGCTGGTATAAGGATCTACATACAACGTCACTTTAAGTACAAGACAAAACTACAGGTTTCGTTGTGACCAGATGCTTTCAAACTTCGTTTTGTCAAGAGGACAGGAATTTTCAGAACGTTCATTATTCATCGAGGTGTGTCTCGAATGTTTGAAATCATTTTTTTTAATGCGATAGCATTCGTTACTTACTTCATCCGGTTTTATGCGATATTCTATCTGACCTCTTTTGCGCGGCGCGCGTATGCGGAGTCGCAGCGGGGGGAGAGCGGCGCCTCCGCATAAGGATGACATCCGCATACCCGGCTCCGCGCGCATGCGCACGTTGCCCTCGACGTTGTCATAGAGGAGGTCCGAAAGGCCGTCCTAAACGTCGTCTTGTACGTCGTTCTAGACGTCGTTCTTGAGACCGTCCTAGATGTCGTTCTTCATATCGCCTAGAGTTCGTCTAAGAGGACGTCCTCGGCGTCGTCTTTGACGTCGTCCATGATGTAGTTCGAGACGTTGTCTTTGAAGTCGTCCTAGAGGTCGTCCTTGAGACCGCCCTAGAAGTCGTCCTAGACGTCACCTTTGACGTCGTCCTCTAGCATGTCGTCCTCGACGTCTTCCCACCAAGCAGATAAGCCCGCGCCGCGCATACACGAAGCGACAGTGTGCACGGATTCACATTGGTGCCCGAGCCACAAAGCAATCCCTGAAGTCTGCAGCGCAGGCAGATAAACCCGCACCGCGCATACGGGAAGCGGCAGCAGGCACAGATTCACATGCCCGCCCAAGCTATGAAGCAATTGAATTAGAGTTGAGCTAGAGGCTACGTGATCAATGATGGTGGTGAAACTGCTTGAACATTAAACGATTACAGAGAAAGGACAAGACTCACACACGAAACTGCAATGATTGTTACACAGAGACAAAATAGTAAACGATTACCCATGGACGAAGCCATCACTCCTCGAAGTCACACGCTGTGGTCGCACTGACGTCAGTGACTGCGTCGTGAACCATTCATACAATAAAGTATTTACTCAAAATTTGCGTCGTCGTATTCTCAGTGAGCTGCGTCGTGAGCCTCATGGCGAAGGTTATCGCACTTCATAGACAACCAACAACAGCGGTTTCTTCAGCCATTTCAACTCTTTCCATTAAGTGCTAAGTTAACCCAGATTGACGATGTCACATACCCAATAAAAGGATTGACACAAAATCGTGATTTAGTCTATTTATTTATTTATTTATTTTGGGTTACCCCGCAGCGCCCGAAGTCATTATTGCGGGGGGGGGGGGGGGGAGGTACATAGTTGTGAGGGTAGAAATACACACGTGCATATGTACCAAAAAACAAATAAATAACAAAGACAAAATTCGTTATTTAGCTGCATATTGTCGGTTATTTCTAACCATGCGTAATCCAAAACGCTAAAGCAAAAGAACCTAGCAAATGAACTAGCTTCGCATTTTATAAATTAGTTTGATGAAATATAATAGTTCAATAAATGGAGAATGGGTATACGTTAGATATCTGGGCCCTTTGTTACAGGATGCAATGCAAGAATGTTTTTAGTAATATAATGTTTTGAAATTCTGTAATATTATAATATTAGCGAAATCACCATAGTTTTCAAAAGTTTCCAGCTAAATATTACAGTATATGTTATTAAAGCATTACTTATGTGGCATAATTGCCTTTTCTTTACGACCTATTTTGTTTCGTATGTGAAAAAAGTCGATATCGCAGTGCATGACCTACACCGCATAATGTTCATTGTAATTTTCAATGCTTTTCTTAACACTTCACTACATTACATTCAGAGGCAAACTTTCCGTATCCGTAGCGTAGTAAGTAGCGATTCTCTTTTTAGTTGGGTTACTTTTTTCATATACCATCGTGCTGAGTATTTCGAAGGCCCGTTCTACAGAATAAAGAAGGTGATATCACGTCCTGAACATAATTAACAACCTGCAAAGCAATATGTTCTTCTCTCCTCAGGAGATGAGTACGTGAAATGAACCGCACAAAAAGAGATCTAAATTTACTCTCGGGTAATCGTTCCTGTGAATATTAAAAAAATACTCAATGTGATGTTTGGAGGTAGAGTAGTCGGTACACTTAAGCACCCGTGGAAGAACATTCGACATAAAGATATTACAGGGACCGTTGTTTCTCTAAGTCACCGAAGAAACCCATCCGTTCTTAATAGAGGTGAATATGACTTAAGACATACATCAAGATGAAGCCACGAAAGTTAAACCGCAAACATTATCTTAGATGCGTCTTGAAATTTTTCAAGAGCTGTATTTAACTCTGGCCATTTGGGACTTCCACAGGGCACTTGGACATATATTAGAGTGATTGCTGCAAACAAATATTGAGACATGCTTGAAGCAACAATTTCGACCATTAACGAAAATCAACTGGCGTGTGGCTCTTGGCTTTGCGTGCTCCTACTCCGGATTTATAAAGGGGAGAATGTTGCAGCTGGTCATTTTTCTCTGAACCTACAGTAAAGCAACAGTGACATCTAAAAAAACGCACAGCCTTCCCACGCGCTTACGTTCATTTAGAAAAATAGTAAAAAATACATTGTCTGTATGTTTCCCAAATATCTAAAGAACATGCGCCATGATATAGAGTACCGTTATGTTTATGATGATAAATGGTTTTGTCCAAAATATAATATCCCGCAACGCCATGCTGAAATTTTGTTTATTCGTAAACGAAACGTTTTGCTTCGGTGGGTGTGAGGAATATTTGAGAAACAAGCAACTGTCCTTCATTTACATTTTAGTCAATTTAGATTCGCATGGAGATATAATTCAGATTGTCGAACCGGAACAGAACCGAGCAGGAAGCCGGAACCGAACCCTTATTTTTAGCCGAACTGAAACTAAACTGAACCGAAATCTTCGCCGTCATCTTGGAACTGAACCGTAACTGAAGCGGAAAACATTATTACGGTAACCAGTTCAAAATGATTCAGAGTATTTTGTTTACCTTTTTTGCTAGTGTCACAAAAGGAATATATGACGAACGAAAATTGGCAGCTGTATTTCTATGGATTGATCAAACCGTCATATCCGGATTTGCAATGTGCGTGAAAATGTGGGTTTTCATGGATCTTTTGTATTGGCACCGTAATTATTCCTCTGCCACGTGTTCGTGTGACGCCATGGTGTACCAAGACATGATATCAGTTATTGTTACGTCACCTGGCCCGTAACTCACTGTGTCAATCGATGCAAATTGAGAACGTCACTAGATTTATTAGCGTTGTCGACCCGTGACTTCACATGACATCACGACTTTACGCAAACGTTACTAGATTAGCTCATTTACGAAACTGCCCATTAACGCTGCTTGACCATTTAATTCCACCCTCCCCCCCCCCCCTACCCCCACCCCACCCACCGGCTCTACTCCCGTTATTTGTCGAGCATACCGGTTTCAGAAAGGCTAGTATAGTAACTGCAGTGCATTCTATGAAATGGATGTTTTAATGCACAGCGTCTAAATGGCGTATCACCGTACCATATGCAATGCACAGTTGTGCAACGATAATCTAGATGGCGCGTCAAACGACGGCAGGTGGTCTGAAGTGAGTGACGGGAAGGGTGTTATACTCCTGTGCCGGAGTTCCAGAACTGACCTAATCCATCTCTGCGTTAACTATTTTGTGCTTCGTTGTCATTGCAAGCCTAACTTAAACAGTGCTCCAACTCTGTAAAAGCTAGTTGCGCGAGCGCATGTAAATGAGACGCAAAAGAAAAAGCGTGCTCTCGCAGCAGTGCGGGACTGCTGCACAGTCGAAGCTACACTAGCCTTGACAATTTAGCGCAAAATGGTTGGTATACTAACATTTTTCGCACCGCAAGTCATATGAGATCGTGACGCACTGGATTGTCATGAGCCCGAGTCAGGTGCTCGGGTTCCTGACAATCAGCGTGGCCAAATATTCGGGGAATGGCTCGAATTCAAAGACGATAATTGCCAAGCTCTAACAATGCCTGAAGCACACCCCATGCTCTATGCTTTGTTAACCCCAGCACATGACTATGATGAACACTGACGGTTGATAATTAGTGTCGCATCACATGGCCGCTTGTTCTAAATGTGGAGGGGCAGGCAGTTTCTTTCCTTGATTTTTTCTGAACCATTGCGTGGAGAACAAAGCTAATCTGTGTTTTTGCAAGTTATCAACGTCAGGAATTAGTTCTTAGCGGCATTTGCAGAAAGTACAAAAACGGTTGCAGGATATATTTTGCATGTACACATAATTAAGGCACCCAAACGCACTATTTTCGCTGTTGCTGGACTGCCTCAGGAAGTTGTCCCCGATAATAGAGGCATTTAAATGACTAAATGCAACTTATTATTCCGACGTTACCGGGGAACTAATGGGTGTTTTTGCAAGTTTTCAACGTCAGGAATTAGTTTTTAGCGGTGTTTACTGAAAGTACAAAAAACGCTGCAGGATTTATTGTTCATGTACACATAATTGAGGCACCCGAACGCGTATTCTCGTTGTTTCTGAGCTGCCTCAGGAAGTTGTCCCCAAAAATAAAATAGAGGCATTTCAATAACTAAATGCGACTTATTTATCCGACGTTACATGGAACACCAAGTGTGCACGGGAGGGACACCTGAAAAGAAAGATCCTTGTGGCCTCTGGGGGACAGCCGAAAATTGGCAACCAGTCTATATCTCACAGGAGTGTCGTTCTAAAATTCTTTAGCAAGCTTCGAACAGATTCGTATTTTGTTTAAACTTCCCAGTTTATGAGTGCGAAATCGAGAGTGACGTGCGGCGGCTTCATATCACTGCCATTTTGGGTGGCGTTCTGCGTGCTTTCAATGCTGGGATGCCTCAGATCGCGGCTTCGGGAATTTATCTGCCGTCTGGCGCGGCCGATGACATCAGCTCGCTCCATGTGGGACATTTAATGGTTGCGCGTTAAAATAAAAGCAATGGAGGATTACTGCTAATGTTAACGAGTGATATAAATATAATTGTCAAATAAGCACCCCAAAATGGAGCGGGGAGCTCCTCGGGAATAAAAAGTATTCTCAGAAAAAGCAATGAAGAAAAAATAAATAAATAAGGGGCGGGAAGTTTTACAAATGTAATTTGTTGTAAAGGTTCCTCTTGCCCGCATCTTCACTCTAAGAAAATGGGGAGCGCGACTTAGTCCCCGAGGGGAGAAAGTACGTTGCCACAACCATTAGTCGCCTCGGGGACTAGCGGCAAGGGGAGTAACAGTTGAACCCCTCCATTAGTCTCTCGCCCTAGCACCGTTGGGACTAACTGTTACGCCGTTTCAACTGCACCTCGAGGACCAACAGTTAGGCCCTTGCACTTGGTCCCCTGGGACCAGCTGTTACACCGTTTCAATTGAACCCCGAGGACGAACTGTTAGGCCTTTGCCCTTAGACCCCTGGGACTAACTGCTACACCGTTTCAAATGAACCCCGAAGACCAACTGTTAGGACCTTGCACTTGGACCCCTGGGTCTAAACGTTGCGCCCTTGGATTTAGACCCCTGGGACTAAAGGTTTATCCTTTACATTTCGTCCCGAGCCACAAATCTCCAAAACGAAATTGTGCAGTTCAGGTTAAATGTAGCTTTGTTGCCTCGTAGATACACATCGCATTCAAGGATGACTGAAGTCGAAGTTCCTGGGCGGTAGAATCCACGATAAGGCCAAATTACGAAGAGTGCACTTGCGTCGACGATGGCTTGAACACTGGGACGTCTATCCAAACCGGTGGTGGTCCAAGCACCGTTTATTGGGGCACAGGCAGCTTCTTGCCTGTTTGCGAGGAATTTGGATTATTGGCAACAGCGGCAGCGTGAAATACCCGATCGCTGAACAAAAGTATGATATATAGCACACACATAATAAAATAACAAATAGGCTATAAAAGTGCCACAATGCTTCACAGCTAACGTGCGATCTGTTGACAGCAGCCCAGCGCAATATTATATTTTTGGTAGACCGTTCGCTGCGGAATACAAACCCAGCGTGTGCATGCTCAAACTATGCTTCAAAGTGACGGAACGAGCTCCCGCAATCAACGCGAAAGTTTGTACAATCGAATAAATGTCTCAATTAACGCCGGTTCTCGCACGCAACGAAGCGCTGAAGTAGCGCTGCTCACGTGTCGTGAGCTGCTTTTCGTCTGCCATGAGAAACAGTTTAGACTTTGCTATACACAGCTGATGAAATCTCCCGTCAGCACGCGCTTAGCGCTAGGTCAGCGCTATGCTTGTAGCTCTCCGCTGCATGTGTGAACAGGCCTTTACGGTAAAGCGATCCTGCCAGGGTCTGCAAAACACAAAAATAATCCATCGGTAGAACTGGCGTTTTGCTCGATACGATTGAATATCAGGTGTCTGTGCTGCATAAAAAATGAGCAACCATGGTGCCAAAAAGAATAGAGCATGGCGCGCGCTTTGGAAGCTAGAGAACGCGCTCAAAATAAAACACTTTCTGAAGCCGCAGTTAATGAATATACCATAAACAGAAGTACTTCGACATACCTTAATCGAGTTCCATTGTCCTATGACTTTAGAACAGATAAAGTGCAGTGTTGCAGCACCGCGAATCCAAACCGGATCCCGCAATGATCGGAGACGACACAGGGAGAAAAAACGTCGACCAGCTTCTAAGTTCTGACGAAGCCTGTACTAAAAACAGCTTCTTTTCAAACAAAGACTCCTTCCCATTTTCCCGACGGACCATGCCTGCCCCCTCTGCCCAACCCCCCGCGTGAGAGGAGCGCAAGAAAGAATGCGGGGTAGGGGGTCGGTGCGAGGGGGAAGGGCGCGTACACGAAAATCTCTTTTCCCCTCCCACTACACACGACACACGGACACACAAATGCCCCAAGGACGGGAGAAGGTCGAAGGTCGCCATTTTCAGCACGCCGGTCAAGTGACGTATAAGCAAACGGGTTTTTTTTTTCTCTACCTTTTGCAGTTTTTCTCGGGGCCTTTTTTTCAGTTTATTTATTTATTTATTTATTTATTTATTTCAATACCTTCAAGGCCACACGGACTACAGAAGGGAGTGGGGGAAAAACAAAAGTACAAGAAATAGAATTCAACACATATTAGTTAACATAATAGTTTTCAATGGCAGACTTGAATGCAGGAGCGTCTGTGATTGTGACGATGGAGGTGGGCAGGTGGTTCCAGTCATTAGTAGTTCTTGGGATAAAAGAATGAAAAAAGAGCTTCGTGCGACTGAAAGGAACGTTGACTTTATGGTGATGATCATTTCGATGGGATACATACGATGGTTCAGAAAAAAAGCTCTTCACTTAGATGTTGGTTGTGATGATACATTTTGTGAAATAAGGACAAACGAGATAATTTTCTACGCAATGAAAGATTGGGAAGATGTAAGGTTAAGTTTCATGGATGATACACTGGAAAAACGCGAGAAATTAGAGAAAATAAAACGTGCGCCACGATTTTGTACGGATTCAATTTGATTAATTAGAAATTCATGGCCTGGGTCCCACAACGAACTCGCATACTCAAGCTTGGATCTAACGAGGGTCTTGTACAGTAGTAGTTTTAATGTTGAAGGAGCCATTGAGAAGTTGCTACATAAGTAACCTAGCACGCGATTAGCGTTGTTAGCAATAAAATTAATGTGAGTTTGCCAGGAGAGGTCAGATGTTATATGGACACCTAGGTACTTGTACGATGTCACCTGTTCAAGAACAGAACCAATGTTGTATTGAGGAAAGTTAGTACAGGCAGCTTTCCGTGAAATTCTCATTACTTTGCATTTACTAGCATTAAGGCGTATTTTCCAGACGTCCCACCAGTTAGTAATGGAATTAAGGTCATTCCGAAAAAAAGACGTATCAGTATCAGAATAGATTACACGATAAATGACACAATCATCTGCAAACAACCTTATGGATGATTGGACATTGTTAACGAGGTCATTTATGTATATGAGGAAAAGAAGGGGGCCGAGGATGGAACCTTGCGGCACACCCGAAGTAACAGGGCAGGGAAGAGAGTCTGAGTCGTTTGCAGTTAAAAACTGTGTTCTGTTAGAGAGAACATTTTCGATCCATGCAAGAATGTTAGAGTCAGTGTTTAGTTGTTTTTTTTTATTTTAAGCAGAGCAGTTGGTGAGGGACTAAATCAAAGGCTTTCGAAAATCAAGAAATATGCAGTCGATTGAAAGATTATTGTCTAGAGCAGAAAGAACATCGTTCGTGAAACAAACCAGTTGCGTTTCACATGAGAATGATTAACGAAAACCATGCTGACGACATGTAAAAAATGAGTTGGATTCAAAAAAGTTAACTAGGTTAGAATAGATTATATGCTCCAACATTTTACATGGGACGCTAGTTAAAGATATAGGCCTGTAATTAAGAGGAGAGTGAGCATCACCTGATTTAAACAGAGTTACCACCTTACCCACCTTCCAATCGCTGGGCAACAAACAAAGATCTAGGGACTGCGAGAAAGGTTTAGACAGTATTACAGAAGAGAGCATTTCCGTGTTCTTAAGAAATTTAGAATTAATCCCGTCAGTTCCAGATGAAGAAGAAACTTTAAAATTTTTTATTATGCTAAGCACACACCAATGCAATCAATTATAACAGGATCCATAAGTGGAAAGGCTGCAAGATTATATTCAGGGTAAGAAACAAAAGACAGTGGCATAAAAGACTGAGAAAACACATCATTTAGTAAAGATGAACATTCCGACCTTGGAACTGAGACTCCATTATCGTCGACTAGCGATATCACACTCTCTTTTTGTCCACCAATTATATTCCAAAATTTCTTAGTGTCATTTTTCAATAAGGATGGTAGGGTATCATTAAAAGTATGTTTTTGGCTTTTTCCACTTCATTCTTAAAGAGGGTTGCAACATTCTGATACGCACACCACAAGTCCGGTTTATTGAACTGCTTTGCTTTGCGGAGCAGTCGTTTCTTTTTATTTCGCAGGTGCTTTAAGGAAACAGTAAACCAAGGGGACCTGTTTTTGTAGGGTATAATTCGTAGAGGTACGCATCTGCTTACAAGATAATTAACTTTGACTTTAAAAATAGACCAATTGGATTCTATAGTGCGATTAGAAAATTCTGCATATATTCGTCCAGAAATTGCGCCAATTCATCATTGATGGCAGGGTAGTTAGCTTTGCTGTAATCGCGTATGCGTTTAGGCATACTCTTAAGGGGATGAGAATTGCCTTCAAGTGTGAAGTGAACAAAGCAGTGGTCACTCAGGCCTGGTAAAAAACTTAGAAAAATGAACGAGGTCAGGAGTAGTTGTGAGAACGAGATCCAATATGTTCGAACTTGACGCGGTCACCCTGGTAGGTTGAGTTATTAACTGAGAGAAATTAAAATCTGTGCACAAATTTATGAACTCAGATGTTTCACCGGAAAGGTCAGACGGAACAGGGCACATACCAGACCATAATATTTTCGGAAAGTTAAAATCACCTAATAAAAAAACTGGCGAGTGCGGAAATCTGACAACAAGGCTGTTTAAAACGTCATGAAGTTGTGCACAGAAAGTCAAGGAAGCGTTTGGTGGCCGATAACAGGCACAAAAGATCATGTCACGGTGATTAATGCGTACACACACGCATACCATTTCCAAGCATGATGCACGAGAGATATGATAAGGGTGCAGATTTTCTGCGACGGCTATTAATACACCTCCTCCCAATCTATTGACGCGATTAGACCGATAAATATTAAAAGTCTTCTCACGCTCAAAAACTTCTTTGTTATCAATTTTGGCAGACAACCACGTTTCAGTTAGTATTATTACATCGGCGCTACACGTGTCGATTAATGCTGACAGTTCCTCTCGTTTGTTAACGACACTGCGGATATTTGAAAAAAGAAAATAAATTTTACTAACGGGAATTACGGTGTTACGTGAAAGTTACGATAATGGTACTTCATTGTCTACGACAATGCTCGAATTTTGACTTGCGTGAGCAGGTGATTCCTTGTTGGTGTATAATTCACAGACACTGTCTGATGAGGGACAATAGATGAAGCATTTTCTGTTGATGTACAACTTATTGTAGCGAATTGAAAACTGCTGATTACTACCTTTCCCATATTCGAGCAGTTTCTTGCGCGAGGTTCGAGTGGAAATGCAGAAGTCCTCACCAACACTAAAACCAAACGACTTCAACTTTGCCCTGGCTGCCAAAATAGAATCCCTGTCCTTTGAATTGGAAAACTTTGCAATTACCGGACGGCATTTATTGGGAAAGAACTTGCCCAACCTATGAGCGCGAGAGATCGCGTGATCAGATAGTTGCACGTTCAAAGCAGACGAAACCACCTCAATTATTTGTTTTTCTCACTCAGCCCACGATTATGATTGTTTGTCAGGAAAGCCGTGGAAAATTAAGTTTTCACGCCGAGATCTGTCTTCATAGTCATCTAAACGACGACTTAGAGCGACTGGTTCGTTCCGAACGGCGTCAGACACCGCGCTAGCCACATAAAGTTCCGCGGAGTTGTCCGAGGCAGCTATTTCTTCTACTATGACAGTAAGCCTATCGTTTATGCTGGTCATTTGTCTCTCAAGATTCAGCTGAATTTCTTTCACTTCATTTATTTGAGACAAGACCTCATGGTGGTTTTTGTCCATTTTGCAATGTAGTGTCCTCAGCATCGACACTAAATCGTTAGAGCTTTTGCTGGTGTCCTCCTTAGGTGGGCCTGGATTCTGTTCGATATCACCCCCCAAAAGCAATGGTTTCACAACATAAAGGCAACCACAAATAGTACCAAGAAGAACATGTGGGCATGGCAAAAGCAGCAGGTTAACATTATTCGTGCGCTTACAATGCAACGAAGGGATGCGACTAACCTGCACGAGGAAATACAAGAGGGTTTGACCAGTCTACATTCCTGCCGCTTGCAAATGCCTACTGAAGTCCCAGGAAGACGGTCCGTGTTTTATAGGGTGCAGGAGTGTTGATGTCACTGACGCTGAAGCCAAAGTAGCCGGGAAAGAGCACCGATTAAAATCGATGTCTTGAAACGACGAAGCCGGGCAGCAATGTTGCGGTGACAAGCCAAGCCGGGTCGGATGACTCTGCGAAGCTGACGACGTGCCATTGGACGGCAGCAGCGAGCAAAATACGCACGATGATAGCACCTGCACGAGGAAATACAAGAGGGTTTGACGAGTCTGCATTCCTGCCGCTTGCAAATGCCCATTCGCATTTGTTTTGTATAAGCCGGGTGTTGCCATGGATGACGTTCCGGGCGCGGTTCGTTTTTCGTTCTTCATCTGGAATGTTATCTGAAACAGCGACGACGATCGTATGAAGGCGTCTAGATACTGCCCCTGAATGTGATTTTTAAGTGGAACGTGCCTTGCATCAAGTGTGTCGTTGCGGATTTTGAGTTCGACATTGGACTACCAAGAAAGGTTGGTTACGGGGAGGCACAGAGACGAGGCTCAACTTGTTCTAAGTAACTCAGTTTTAGCGATTAAAGTGATCATTTATTGTGACTGCGAGACTCCTGTGTTGAAAGCACGTCTTCTACAAACTCTTAAGTTTCATATAAGAGAAAAAGAAAGTGTGAGTATTTGGAGGTGTTGCGTTTGTATAAATGCTCATTTTTTGCGCGAAGGCAAATAACGCAAATGGGACTTATGAAACGTCAACAGATCATTTTTGACGAGATAGTTGGGTGAACTAGAGTCAACACATTCGTTAACTCGCATTTGCACAACGCGCGAACCTCTACCATGTAATGTCTCAACGTTCGGGGCACATTAAATAAATTCGCCAGTTTCGTCCGAGTTTTGTCAACACTTTTAGCCGTGCTGGGCTGTGTCTCGCCGATCCCCAAGACAAGCGAAATATCATCCGTCCTCCTGGCGAACATTCCGTTTGCCTTCGGGGACTAAATCAAACAGATCCTCCCTGTCTGAGGAGGACTAATGGCTGCTTTTGCTCGCGCACACCTATCGGTTAGTCCCAGTCAAGCGCAGTTAGTCCTCAGCTTTTGCGCACGGTACCTAGCTTGAACCAGATGGTCCTTTCGCGGAGCAACTGGGAGTTCAGAGGACCAAATGCTGCCGTTATTCCCTTGATGTCAACTTTTTTCTTAGAGTGTTCGGCACAAATAAACAAACTTGGCCGCTAAAACCACTTTGTTTCCAAAACCACTCTTCCCATAAAGCGCGTTTTTGTAGTGCCAGACGCTCGCTTCGTTCCTCACGACGCTGCAACAGGCACGAATAATTCGTGTCCCGAATACATGGATCGCACTAAGCGGGAACCTTCTGCAGCGTGCATTTTGCACCACCGGATTCGCTTTTCTGAGCAAGAACAAGTAGCAATGACCAGCAGCATACAGTGCGATGACGTCACGTGCAAACCATGTTAATCAGTTCAGTTTCCCGGTGAATTGTGCAGTAGATATAGCAGTCTCACGATGACATATGGGAGCCTAATAAAATGTTAGAGCGCTTGACTGATAAAGCACGGAGTCGTAAAGTGAGGGCGCAAAACAAGTGCAGCTAAAACCGAATATAACATTAGCCTCCAGAGAAAGCATTTCGCGAAGTTTCGAGTTCACGCAAGCTGATGCCCAAATGTGACTTATGTTAGAAATATAAGAATCTTCGTCTGACCCTTCACGTTATTAATGCTGAACTAGGCATATCATTATATCTATGTGTATTTCTTTTTGCGGCATCGTGTATGGAATGCTTTTCAAAAATACCATTTATTATCTTTTTCTCTCTGCAGATTTTGTGTATTTGCCTTCATATCCATCATCAGAGCACAAAGTCATTCTTGGCATACACCGTGGCCCGGAGTTTCACACTGCCAAACAGCAAACACAAAGCAAGTTTCCGGAGATCGGCTCAACAACTGACGTATTTTCGAGTACCTATCTCCCATGTCGGTCTCAAGCGGTTATGTGAACTTCATACAGACAAATATATTGATGATATTAAAATATATATTGATGCTGTGCAAATCTTATCCGGCGTTTTACCCTTGGTATGCACGTGTATAAGTCAGTTGGGAGAGCACGAAACAAGTTTTTTACTTTGAAGAAGATTTAATCAATTATGTGCTCCTGACTGATGTATAACTTCTAAAAAATATAGATGTCCGTTATTGCCTCCTTTCTGTTATTAACAGCTATTTTATGTGTTTGTGGGTTGGACAAAAACGAAGTACACACGGGCGCGTTGCTGAACTCTGACGATCACGCAGACCGCCAGAAAGTGACCAATAAGCAGCTGCTATGTCGAGTAGAACATGGAATAATATCTTGTTATATTTAACAAATGAATAATCAATTAGCAAGTGTGAGGCTTATTTGCAAAATTAATTGACCGGCATCTGGTCAAGAAGAATCCTCAACAGCCAGGGTATGCAAGTTCATCCTGTATAAGAAAATTTTCACTTAGGTACGCGCTTGTTTTGGCCGAATTCCATCTGAGTGCGAAGGTGCGTATATACAAGTGTTACTGTGAACAATTTCTATAACTCTTTTCTGCATGATTTCTTGCCTGCATTACAGTGCTGAGTGTAAACAATCTTGGTTAGGAAAACAAGCGCTGTGCTTGCCACTCGGTCTCTTCATAGGAGGTAAACTGAAACGTCTTGTCATAAACGTTCGTGACATTTTCAAGACTGTATTAGTTTAGCTCAGTTGATTCGTCATTATATATATTGTGAAACGTATTTCGTAAACTGTATTTCACGATATACATACATCGCGACGAGGTGCACCGTAATTATTTCCATAATTACGGTGCACCTTGTGCAAGGTTTGCCACCTAGACAATCAAGTAACTTCGCTGCTGCCTTGAAAAATCCGAGCAAGTCTACAACAAACACCGACGATGATGGTATTGGCAGACAATCAACTAAACCCTTTCGTTTACCACAACGCTCAAATTTGGCAACGGCCACTCAACCTGAACCAAAGAGGATTGACGTGGACGCCGAAGGATTCCAGACATTCACGCGAAAGAAAAGGGTCAAGCCTACCGAAGGAAGGAACACCGTCAGCAAGCTGAGCTGCGTGCCGCGCCAACCAAGACGTCGAGCGCTCTTCATTTCCCGGTTGAATCCACATACGACTGAATCGGACATTACGGAATCCCTGGCTGGTGTTCTCAAAGGCAAGTGGATGAAGTGCACCAAGCTTGCAACTAAACATGATAGTTACGCCTCTTTTCATGTGTTGGTCGAGAACGATGACTTTGACGAAATCAACACACCTGACATTTGGCCGGCAGGGTGCCTTTTTCGCCCTTTTTTCGGCATTCTTAAAGAACTCTCGGACACGGACACCTCGGTCGATGTAAACGCATAATCAGGTACCATGGAGTGCACGCTTTATTACCAGAATGTTCGTGGTCTTAGGACGAAGTCATCCGAGTTCTTGTCCGGAGTTATAGGTAATTCGTACGCTATCATCTCCCTTACTGAAACGTGGCTCGAGGACACTATCCCCAGCTCTCAGTATTTTCCTCCGTGTTATTCAGTATTTCGGAAAGACCGAGATTATGCCGCCACGCGACAGCGATATGGGGGAGGTGTTTTAACGGCCGTTGACACTTCTCTGTGTGCAAGGAGAAGGTACGATCTTGAATTGTACTCGGAATGTGTATGGATCGAGGTGACGTGCAGTGATGGGCTTAATTTTTTAATAGGTAACTACTACTTTCCGCCACACCTTAGCTCGGACGTTTTCGCACGTTATTTTAGGGATTTAGAAGGGAAGCTAGACGTGACAAAGTTTCGTGTGCATATATATGGGGATTTTAATCTACCTGGAATTGACTGGCTGGCCAATTATAACTTGATTACGAGCGATGTCACCAGCCTGAAAGCTTCGAGCCTGTTTGACTTTATTTATTTTAATGGGTTTGAACAACGTAACACCATCCAGAATTCAGCGGGAAATGTGCTTGACCTTGTATTAGTTTCTACTCCAATCAACTATATTTCGCCAATCACTGACCCCTTAACACGTGTTGACCATTTCCATCCGCCTTTCGCTGTGTCATTTTGTTTTCCGCTGCGTAAACAGGCCCTATGCAGCTATGAGTACTTACTGTACAGCAGTGGCGATTACTTGAATATGTACAAGTACTTTCAGTGCTATGACTGGAAACCTATCCTGAATAACAAGTGCGCTGATTCAGCTGCTGAGGCACTTACAGAAGTGGTCTCGAGCGCGATAAATGACTTCGTGCCTAAACGTGTTTCGAGACTAAACAAGTACCCTGCGTGGTTCTCAAAGGAATTAAGAAGTTGCTTGAGACGTAAGCTTCATTATCACCGTCTTTTTAAAAGGTCGGGATTGGACAAGTGGTACGCAAAATTTAGTGAGTGTCGTGCTTTGGCAAAATGGCTTTTTAAAAAAGACGAAAGTGCACATTTGCATGGGCTTGAGTCTGACATGTACGCCAAGCCTCTACCTTTGGAAATATGTACCGACAAAAAAGAAGCGGAATAGTAGCCTGGCACTGATGCGAAATAGTTCTGGCTATACGTGTGATTCAATTGAAATTGCCAACATGTTTGCTGAGCATTTTAAATCATGTTTTTCATCAGCATCTGTCCCTGACAATAACGCGACGTGCCATGGCACATCTGATTTTCTGTCTTTTATCCCAATTGACGAACCTGAAATCAGGGAAAGCATTCGTAATATGAAATCGAAGCTGTCTGCTGGTTCAGATGGAATTCCAAGTTTTATTGTGAAAGGGTGTGCCGAACTGCTAACTCCTGTCTTATTACACATATTTAATTTATCGATACATTCAGGAATATTTCCTTCTATCTGGAAACGCCCTGTTGTTGTTCCGATTCATAAAGCAGGGGACCCTAGTACTGTAAACAACTATCGTCCCGTTTCATTGTTGTGCAGTTTTTCCAAAGTTTTTGAAATGATAATGCATAAACGTCTGTACAGGCACTTTAGACATAAAATGAACCCAGAACAACATGGATTTCTGAAGGGTAAGTCGGTTGAAACCAATCTATGCTCTTTTTTAGATTATGCCGTTCCAGTGGTTTGCAACCGCGAGCAAGTCGACGTAATATACTTTGATATGACGAAGGCATTCGACAAAGTTAATCACAGCACACTTCTGACGAAACTAGATAGCTATGGTTTGTGCTTGACTTACTGCCAATGGTTTAAAAGTTATCTTTCATGTCGTACAAATTATGTTCGTGTGTCAGGATCCATGTCCGATTATTTTTCATCGCCTTCTGGAGTACCCCAAGGAAGCAACCTGGGTCCACTATTATTTTTGATGTTTGTGAATGACATTTCGCTCTGTGCGAAAAATTCAAAAGTGCTCTTGTATGCGGATGACATCAAACTGTTTCGACGTGAACAATCTCACTCCGATTGCGTACTTCTTCAGGAGGACGCATTGCAAATTTCACAGTGGTGTGCAAAGAATTATCTTCCACTGAACGAACAAAAAACAAGAACAATGTCTCTCACTAGAAAGCGTGATTCGCTTGCATTTTCCTACACAATAGGTGGCAGCGTCATCACCCGAGTCTCCGTCATTCGTGATCTTGGAATTTTTATTGATTCATCGTTAAATTTTAATCATCACGTTTTAACTATCTGCAACGCCTCTTTTAGAAACCTTGGGGCGATATCTCGTTTCACGAGAAAGTTTTCTTCGCCTGTTTGTCTTGTGCGTTTATTTTGTTGCCTAGTGCGTACGAAGCTGGAGTATGCTTCTTCTGTATGGAACTGCATTAACCTCACTGCATCATGCTGTATTGAGCGTGTTCAAAAACGCTCCATAGGCATAATTTACGACAGATATTTCGACCGTACTTGCTACTACAGCTACGAACAATTACTTAAAAAACTTGGGTTGTGTACGTTACTCGATAGAAGACGATTACGTGATCTAATGTTTTTACATAAGGTTGTAAACGGTGCTGTTGACTCACCACTTTTGTTAAGCACTGTCTGTTTTCACGCTCCCTTGCGGTCCAATCGATTTCAAAGTCCTTTTTACCCGTCTGCTTTGAATGTCGCGTCACCACTAACAAGAATGCAACTTGAATTTAACAAACTGGATCAATCTGCTGTAGATATCTTTAGCGACCTGATTGTTTTTCGACATAGGCTTGAGTCAATTATTTGTACATAGTCACGACCTTGTTTTGTTGCCTGCATTTATCCTTGATGACGAGCGGTGTACCACTATTTAGGCCTTGTGCTGTTTTTGGACACCCAACAAAAATAAAGATTATTATTATTATAGTTCAAGAATGCAACGGGATTCAACTTTATTACTGCGACACAAAGATCTACTAATCACCGGTATTTTAGATGACCTATTACACTTCGTGACGACCTTTTGCTTCAGATAAAATATGTGTGACTGAGGTAAAGAAATTAATGATGAGTCGTATAAACAGGACGTAGGTAAGTTCATTTATATTTAAATTCAATGTTGCTTCGAAATGAATTACGCAATTTTCTATTTTTGGTATAGAGAAAAAAAAGGGTACGAACGATAAAAAAAAGAAGACAAAACACTTTATGGTTGGTCGTTTTAAGGCGGATATAGTGCATATTGCCAAAACAACCCTACTGAAAAAAACCATTTGAAATTCAAACGGGTGGCAAACTGGTAAATCAAACGGGTGCAAACTTGTCGACCCGTTTGGATCAAACGTGATTATGGGATACGGGTAGCCGTTTGAAACGGTACCCGCTCGAAACGGTCCCCATTTGATACAGGTGCCCGCTTGAAACGGGTACCCGTTTGATACAGGTGCCCGTTTGACCTTTCACGTGACCACACGTTTGAACGTGCCTTTTGAATCGGGAAATTACGCGCTAGCCCTAAACGGGGATCGTCTAGTAGGTTGGTTATCTTAAACTTATTTAAGACGTTCCGAAACTCATAAACCTATTTATAACATGTAGAACAAATGAAACACGTACAACAAACGTGCTCACGTAGGTGCTTGGAAATGGACAGGAAAACAGACACAAAAGATTGTTTTCAATTCTCCTCAAAGTTTATTACGTCTTCTGTAGACAAGTACAAACGTGCAAGCGATCTGTGAAATGTGAGAGGCACTCTAAGCTTTTATACAACTGAGAACATAGCAAACCAAACAAGAACCGAGGTAATTCTAGACTATGAAGGTAGACTTTCGGGAAATTATTCGCCCGGCTGCCGCGAGAATAGTGGCTGCATAATTATATAGATAATCTGGAAGAGTACAAGTAGAAGAACGGTCAATCGTTGCCAAGAAGTAAGGTTGCAGTGCACTTACCATAAAAATAGCGGACTTGAAAGATGTAATCCGCGATATTTGTCGACACGGTCAAAGCAGGACAACCACACAAACACAAATGAGAGGGAACGGCTTCTTGGAAGTTTCAACACGATGTGGCGCACAAGCTGTCAGTTGCCGAACCCAACCAAACCGCAAGAATTCCTGACTTCTTTGAAGAATCGCTTGTTGCCGATATAAGCGTAGGACTTTTCGAACACTGATAGCTTTCGTGCACATCCAATACGTTGTCGAGAGACATCCTAATAAGACCGCGGGGTTAGGCGACAGATCGAAGCAGGTGGACGCGCGAAGGTCGAGCTGGAACTGACAACAAGCAGACAAAAAAAAAAAAGCGGCTGCTAGGCGCACCCTTCCGGATCTCGATGCTTACCAGCGTGTAGCTCGCGCGCAGCTGCAGGTCACGTGACGGGTGACAAAAGAAGAGGTAGGGGGCGAGGACCACAGGGACGGCCCCTCTCCCTCTGCCCAGGCATTCCAGTGAGATGTGTTTTTGTAACCTCGAAAAAAAAAACACGCGCGCGCGCATTTTAGCACGCTCGAACCTTGGAAATGGCGGCGGGGCGGCCCGAAGCCCTGCTTGCGCCCGAGCGAAGATAGTACTCAGCGCGAGCTCGTAGTTTGACTGCTGCAACGGCGGGCGTGCTCTCGCAATGCTCGATGTTCTTGCAGCCGCGTGTACGCGTTCTACCTTCGCTGCGTCTTGAATTAAAGTTAAACGGAGTCTAGACGTACATTCTTTTACGCGGTCGCGTCTTCTGCGAGAGAGATTCGAGCTGAATAAGTAAATTGAGGCAACAAAGATGGACAAAGTTTTAAAGTCCTGTCGAAAATATCGGCTCACCGACGTCGCGCGTTTACGTAAAACAACAACAAAAAAAAGGTGTTAGTTTTAGTTGCAGTATAAGCGAACATCAGCGCAATTGAAATATAAATATAATTACTTGCATTACGCGGACGATCTGAAATCGATGAACCGGCGCTCCCAGCCTTCCGGAAACATTGGCTGCCACGGCTGAAACGCTAGGTGTGCCCACGCCGCCGATCTGTATGTTCAGTATCAAACGGGCTCCTGAGAGCCGTTTGATTAAACCGGTACAGTTTAAACATGGTCACCGGTTTGAGCAAACGTGCGACAACTTTGCCCAAACGAATCGCCCATTTGCCCAGACGAGCGACCCATTTGCCCAACGAGCGACCCGTTTGACAAAGGAGGGACGTGTTTGTCCAAATAGGTGAGCGTTATGGCTCATACGGGAGACCCCTTCGAGCCATACGGGCGACCCCTTTGACAAACTGGCGACCGATATGGTTAAACGGTTACCGGTATGGACCCGTTTATTTTCATATAGGCGCCAAATGGTTTTTTTCAGTAGGGAACCCGGAAAATACATTCTAAATTTAGCGGTTGATACCGGTTCGAACCGTTTTGAACCGTTATTTTTGCTCCCCGGAACTCTACCGGAACAGAACCGAGACCCGTGAAACCGAACACGAAATTAAAAGATAAGAATTCCGGTTAGGCACTCTTATAGTGATTGATTATTGAAATCACTCGCACCAGAGGGACAGTACCGCAAGACTTTCTGATGTGAAGCCATACTTAACAAAGAAAATGTATGATAAGGTTCCACATACAGCTTCTTGAACATCCGATTGGTCCTTGTTTCATTCGTAATCACATCACAAAAGGAATATACGCGTAGAGCTGTTTTACCAAGTCACAATGTGGTGTTCAGGTTGCACCACGGCGATGCTCGCCAGTTAACGCCAGTTGAGAAGGGTTTGTGACGTTAACGTCACAAACCCTTCTCAACATCTAACTTTGACTAACTCTCCTGGATTAGTAAAAGTCAAAACCATCTAATAATCCTCCCCATCTTGTCATATTTTACTGGTTGGCTTTACTTAAAATGACCGCATCTCCACGTGGTGAATGATGTTGATTGGGGCGAAGCTCTGGTGGTGCTGATGACACTGGTTTTATTGTTCATAGGTAGTGCTGATGGTGCTGATTTTTGTTTATTGCTCGTAAGTAGTGCTGAGTCCCGGGTTCCGTTTGGACTTCATTATTACTGCTATATGGTCGGTGAAATGCAGAGCCAGTGGTTCTTCTAGAAGGATCAGCTTGGATCTGCTAGAAGCCGTGGGAACGCATCTCCACCGCTTAAGTCGAGGGTCCATGTCAGAAAGAGAATGTGTGGTATGGAACGTGGTTATATACGCACTTGAGCAATTGACCGCAGCGCCCTCTCGTCTATAAACGGTGAGCCACTGCATGCAAAGTTTAGTGCGATTATATACGCTTTTGACCACAGCGCCCTCTCTTGTATAGACGTTGAGCGGCTTCATGCAACGTTTCATCCATGACAGGAACCCCAGCTCTTGAGTTACTACCACATCTCAGAGCCCCCTACTCGTCCCGCGGTCGTTGCCTAGTGATTAAGGCGATGGACTGTAAATCTATTGGGGACTCCCCGCACAAGTTCGAATCCTGTCGACTACGCAAATTTTTTTTTTCTTTTTTATGTGAGCACGGACGCAGGACGGACGAACGGACGGACGAACGGACGGACGGACGGACAAGGCTAGACCTCAAGGAGTTTCGCCCCTAATATTCGGGTAAAAAGTACAGGAAATTTTATGTTGCAAGATTTGAGTATGTCTGCACCCATGTCGGTACAACTTACGTGACGCAAAGCAAATTTTTCCCACAACTATAGAAACGTAAGACCAAAGAACGAAAAACTAAAAAGCCTCACCTTCGGCATAAATTTTATTGTCAGTTTATATTACGTGAATCAAGTAAAGCACGGGCCTAATTAAGTATGCCGCATGAATATTTTTCAACACCTCAAGCTAAGAATTTGTCGTAAGGTTTTCAAAAATAGTACATGTTGTGTATTCAAATCTTAAAAACTGAGCATACATAAGTAAAGTACAAAACAATAGCTGAATCAATTTTCTACCATCGCCGGCCATCTGTAAATAAATGACGTGCGATCGGTTTGTACTTTCTTCTCAGATAAGTTATTTCTTTGAAATTTTGAGAGCACGAATGTCTACATGTGATGAGCGATCCCGCGACCAGCCGAAGAGGACAAGAAAGAAGAAGACGAGGTGGGGCATGCGAAGAGCGCGAGAGGGGATTCGGGCGGTTGAAAAAGGACGGAGCAGACGCGACCAGGCCGGACCTCCGTCGGCGTGACCAGACGTCAAGAGGCCCGACCCACAACCCACTTCTCACGCAGTCCGGGCGCCAACCTTCCGGAGGTAGACAAGACTGCGTGCGTGACGCAGTTGAACACCCGCTGCCACTCCGTGCCACAGACGTTCTGGGCCTGACTCAAGCCTTCGGCCAACGCCCAACTGCCTCGTCGCTACGTCCTTTGGCCCAGTCCTTGGCGGACACCTGGTCATAGGCTGCCACCGGCGTATGGGGCCTGATTCAAGCCTTCGGCCATCGGTCAACTGCCTCGTCACTACGTCCGGACCTCGGCCCTGACGTCGTAGACCCCTGATCATCGGCTACCACGGGTGCTACGCCGCAAGGACTGAAAAGTCGTGAGCGAGGGACTTTTTAGGGGACACTCAAACCTTAACATTTGTCGAAGTGGTGTAAATAGTTGTGTAAATATTTTTTCTATATTTCTACAGTGCAATGTGAATTATACCATAACGCATCCTCGTGTCTTCTGTCATTTCTTTACCACATCACGAACCTCACGACAATTTGGAGTCCGCGACAGGACGGAGACACTTTGAATTGTTCGGGATAATTCACTGCACGATGTATCTAAAAGATATAGTAGACGTAGGCAAGTCGTTAGGCCTACAGGGCGTTGAATTGAGAGAGTGGGCAGAAGAGAAAGTTGCCTGCGAAAGGGAGCAAAAGGCGCGGGAGAGAGAGGAGAGAGCCACCGAGAGAGTAGCAAGTAGAGAAAAAGCCGAAATAGAGGAGCGGGCGCTGCAGCTGCGTTTAAGGCTAGTTGAAAGCGGAGCGGCAACAAATGTTGAGGCAACGCCCGAAGGCAGTAACAATGGGAGGACGAATCCTGGTTCCATTTGTTCCCGTAAATTCATCCCGCCATTTGACGAGAAGCGAGATGATCTGGACGCTTATCAGAAACGGTTTGAATGTATCGCAGAGGGAGAAGAATGGCAAGAATCAAAATGGGCAACGGCGCTGAGCATGTGCCTTACGGGAGAGGCTTTAAAGGTGTACGGCAGACTATCGCCACGAGACTCTATTAGTTACGAAGCCATTAGGAGAGCTCTTCTGGAAATATTCCGATTTACGAGAGAGGGATATCGAGAAAAGTTCAGAAAATCCAAACCCGAGGAAGGAGAGACAGCTAGTCAATACGCCGCTCGGCTAGAAAGTTATTTTGATAGGTGGCTGGAAGTAGGAGAGACGCCTACAACGTACGACGCGTTGCGAGACAAAATCTTGGCGGAGCGATTTCTGTCCCAGTGCCACGAGAAGGTCGCTATCTTTCTGAGGGAGAGAGACTGCAAGACACTTTTGTCAATGGTTGAGACGGCTGATCGATTCCTCGAAGCACAGAAACAAAAAAGTTTATTCTCTTTTAGAGAAGAGACAAAAGCCGCCTTGAATCAGAGGGGTAATTCTGACGCGCCTGAATTTTCCAAACCTAAATGTTTCCTATGTGGCAGGTTAGGGCACAAGGCACCTCAGTGTCGAAATGGATATAAGCAAAAGATTCCAGCGTGCTCTTTCTGCCGAAGAGAAGGGCACGACGAAAGAGACTGTCCCAGGAAACGCGAAGAGAGACCACATGCAATGTGTTTCGTTGAGCCTCCTGGGTCACCTAAGGGTGAGGTAGAACCACCTAGGAACGCTATCGAGGAAAAAAGGCCTTCACTCTCCGACGATGATGAGGTTGGGGTGATTAATGTAACCCAAGAACACAAGAAAGTAAACAAGGGTCGAAATATGCCTGTCCTGCAAGGTGTACTTAACCAACAACGAGTCAGCGTATGGCGCGACACTGGCAGTAATACGGTGATTGTTCGACGCAGCTTAGTCGAAAACACCAGTCTCACTGGAAAGACGGGTGTGGTATTCCTTGTGGATGGAACATCGTTACAGCTACCAGAGGCTAGGGTGGAACTGTGTTCTCCATATTTCACCGGAAATTTGCTTGTAAAGTGCACGGAGTCACCTCTTTATGATGTAATCTTAGGAAATATTGAAGGAGCCCGAAATGCAGAAGAGCCCAATCCCGGATGGAATGACCAGGGAGGGCAACCAAGCCCGGAAGGAAGAGCTCTAGACACTCGAACAGAAAGTGTTGCTATCAGCGACGTGTCGGCCGCTAGTAGATCGAAGCCGACAGATAAAACGGGCGAATCAAGCGAAGTCAAGAGGAATGAAATAACCTCTGAGCTTTTAAGAGAACGCCAGAGAGGTGATGCCACGTTGGACGTCTGTCGGAGAAAATTGGACAGGTGTACAAAACAAAGGATGGATCGGCGTACAGCTTTGGTTTATCGAAAGGCGTACTGTGTCGAAAATACGAGGAAAAGGGGGCAAACACTTCAAGCAGGTGGTCGTTCCAACCACACTTAGAAATTACGTCTTGGAGGTGGCACATGACAGTGCGATGGCTGGTCACCAGGCAGTAAAGAGAACTACTGACAGAGTGTTAGATGCTTTTTATTGGCCTGTAGTTCAGGCTGACATTAAACGCTACGTTAAATGATACGATGCCTGCCAAAGGGCCACTCCGAAAGGGCAAGTCAAAAGAGCGCCACTTGGGCGAATGCCTATTATCGACACCCCGTTTGAGAGAGTGGCAATCGACTTAGTAGGACCACTTCCGACGACTTCGGAAAGCGGAAACCGATATGTATTGACGATGGTAGATTTCGCCACCAGATACCCAGACGCGGTTTCGTTGCCTTCCTGTGACTCTCGCACGGTGGTGGAGGGATTATTAGAGATCTTTTCTTGAGTGGGGCTGCCCAGGCAAATCTTATCGGACCGTGGGACAAGTTTCACGTCCGGGCTCATGAAGGAGCCTACACGACTACTGGACATCCAACAGCTTCTGACTACTCCGTACCACCCTATCTGCAACGGATTGGTCGAAAGGTACAACGCTACCTTAAGACAGATGTTGTGTAAGATGTGCCAAGAGAAGCCTCGATCTTGGGATCGATACCTGGCACCACTCCTGTTCGCGTACCGAGAGGTCCCGCAAGCCAGCCTGGGTTTCTCTCCCTTTGAGCTGATATATGGGAGGCACGTTCGAGGGCCGCTGACAATCTTGAAGGAAATCTGGACGCAGGAGGAGTTAGAAGGGAACTTGAAGACGACATACTCACACGTTTTGGACCTACGCAACCGCCTTGAAAGGACCACCGAACTGGCGCACCAGAACTTAAAAGCAGCCAGGAGGCACCAGAAGAAGATATATGACAGGAAGACGGGGAGGAGACTTTTGAAGGTCGGAGACCGTGCATTATTGTTGATACCGACAAAGACGAACAAGTTGGTTATGCACTGGAAAGGCCCATACAAAGTCATCGGCAAAAAGAATGAGGTCGATTATGTGATAGACTTAGGGCACACAACAAGGGTCTTCCACATTAACATGCTCAAAACATTACGAAGAGCGAGAGCCAGATACTATGGTAAAAAAGCACGTTTCCTTAATGATTGCCATCGAGGAGGAGGAAGTAGAGCAGCCGATACCCTGCGTAGGTATCAAGAGCACTCAAGGAATCGTCGATGTGGTGCTGGCCAAAGACCTTATTGGGGGCCAGGAAACGGACATCAAAGACGTGCTAGGTAGGTTTGAAAGGATTTTCACCGAATTGCCTGGACGAACACATCTGTTGGAGTGTAAGTTGGAGTTGACTTCTAACGATCCCATTCAGACTCCACAGTATCCGGTTCCTTTTGCAACAAGGCAGATGGTAGAAGAGGAAGTTGCAGAAATGTTGAAGTTGGAAGTAATAGAAAAATCGACGTCCCCATACCGTTCTCCGTTGGTTCTGGTGAAGAAGCCAGACGTTTCACATCGAGTCTGCATCGACTTCCGACGGCTCAACGACATCCTTGTAGCTGACTCTGAACCTATTCCTCGGATCGAAGACGTATTCGCGGAAGTTGGAAATAAAGTATACTTCTCGAAGCTAGACCTCTCAAAAGGGTATTGGCAAATACCTCTCGCCAATGATTCGAAGGAAAAAACGGCCTACTCCACCTAATCTGGCCTTTACGAATTTAAATACATGCCATTCGGGATAAAGACGGCATCTGCCGTTTTAACACGACTCATGAGGAGGGTGCTTGCAGGCATCCAAGGCGTACAACATTATATCGACGATGTACTGATTGCGACCACAACTTGGGACGAACACCTAGATGTACTCCGGCCGGTTCTGCAAAGGATTGAGGAAGCGGCCCTAACTGTCAAGCCCAGCAAATGCCAACTGGGTATGAGAGAGATCGCGTTCCTGGGCCATCGAATAGGGCACGGTGAGCTTGCTCCTATACCGGAGACGCTAGAAAAAATTGTTGGTTCAAAGCGACCAACGAATAAGAAGCAACTGAGGTCATTCCTGGGATTGACAGGCTACTACCGACAATTCATTCCAAACTATGCGGAAAAGGCTCTACCTCTAGTCGAGCTCACCAAAAAGAAGGAGCCAAACACGTTGCGGTGGACAAGCGAGCAAGAGAATGCATTTCAAGAATTGCAACGAGCGCTTTCAGCTGGGCCGATTCTCCGAGCACCCGACTTTACGAAGCAGTTCGTGCTTCGAACAGACGCGTCGGACAGTTGTCAGGGTGCCATGATGATGCAAGAACACATGTCGTTCCTACATCCAGTTGCCTACGCAAGTAGAAACTTGTTGCTCAGAGAAAAGAACTATGCTACAATAGAAAAGGAAGCGTTGGCGTTAGTGTGGGCGATCTTGAAGTTTCACGTGTATTTGTATTGGAGGGAGTTTAAAGTTCAGACAGATCACCAGCCGTTGGAGTATTTACATAAGATGAAAGCAGCAAACAGTAGGATTCTAAGATGGAGTTTGCTTCTGCAGGAATACCAGTTCAGTGTGAGGTATATAAAAGGAGTGGATAATGTGGGGGCAGACTATTTAAGCCGAGTGTGAGGTACGCGGTGAGTTTGACCGGTGTCGTCTTTGGTGTTGTACGAATTCTTAGCCACATGCGTTGAGATTTACGACAGAGACATTGATAATTGGAGCTCGGGTTCAACGTATTCTGCGACTGAACGAGCTGCTGTGGACTGGGATCGACTCATGTGAAGTGCGTTTTTTTCCCTTCTTTTCGGTTAGTGAAAAAGAAAAAAAAAACACTTTGTTTGGGGGGTCATTGTGATGAGCGATCCCACGACCAGCCGAAGAGGACAAGAAAGAAGAAGACGAGGTGGGGCATGCGAAGAGCGCAAGAGGGGATTCGGGCGGTTGAAAAAGGACGGAGCAGACGCGACCAGGCCGGACCTCCGTCGGCGTGACCAGACGTCAAGAGGCCCGACCCACAACCCACTTCTCACGCAGTCCGGGCGCCAACCTTCCGGAGGTAGACAAGACTGCATGCGTGACGCAGTTGAACACCCGCTGCCACTCCGTGCCACAGACGTTCTGGGCCTGACTCAAGCCTTCGGCCAACGCCCAACTGCCTTGTCGCTACGTCCTTCGGCCCAGTCCTTTGCGGACACCTGGTCATAGGCTGCCACCGGCGTATGGGGCCTGATTCAAGCCTTCGGCCATCGGTCAACTGCCTCGTCACTACGTCCGGACCTCGGCCCTGACGTCGTAGACCCCTGATCATCGGCTACCACGGGTGCTACGCCGCAAGGACTGAAAAGTCGTGAGCGAGGGACTTTTTAGGGGACACTCAAACCTGAACATTTGTTGAAGTGGTGTAAATAGTTGTGTAAATATTTTTTCTATATTTCTACAGTGCAATGTGAATTATCCCATAACGCATCCTCGTGTCTTCTGTCATTTCTTTACCACATCACGAACCTCACGACACTACATCTTAGGCTGCCTTGGTATAAAATTGTAACGCAATGCGTGGGCAACTCATAACTGTGTTTTTTAGATGTTCAAACATTAACCTAACTCAAGCAGTATTTCTTTTGCGAGTACTGTTCATAGAGTTATTACAATAAACGCTAGAGGCTCAGCTGGCGCTAGTGTCTACGGGACTTCCGGTTGCAAATTGAAGCCGACAGCATGCACTCTACTTTTTTAGTCTTCCTGTGTATTCCGATGGGAAAACGCGCGGGAAGTTTGGCTCGTCACCGGAAAATAACATGAATAACTTTTGTTATTTTAGTTGTACCAGATAGTATATACCTTTATGAATATTGTGAAAGTGTAATTGCTTTAGTTACAGCATTTTTCTTTACCACTAAACGATGTTAAACTTCGCTATATTTTAGGCCCAAACCTCTGTACCATGGCAGGTATGTAGAAACGAGCCACGATTCCAAGCAAAATAACCATCGAAAGGAATGTGTAGTGTGTTCAAATTTCGCCAGCATTCCGCTGGTGCTTATATATTGCTAATATGCCCGCCCTGTCACTGTATAAAAAATGACCCCGACGTGTATCTGTACGAGTGGTTGAAAAAACGTTCAAAGCGTAAAGAATAAAGTACTTGGGCTACGAAAGGTGTGTTTTCTTATTATTTCCTATGTCGGGCAGTTTTTGTCGCGCACTTGTTCTCTGGCTTCTCCCTAGATGCAAAGATTTGGAGCGTGCGGGTGATGATTTGAACACAGAACAAGCATCTTCGCACATATTCATGAGCAGAAAGAATAAAGCAGTACTTATTTATTGCAAATGGGACTATATTACGTGACTTTCAATTAATTTTGATCGTCTGCAAGCACAAAAATGAAAGCCGTTTACAAATCCCTGTAACGCCGAATTGGAGCGCAGCTCTTGAGGAGGAGTAGGGAAGGGTACTGAGGGGGGTCACGTCACCTGCGGTTAGTCACGTGACCCCGGGGGGTCACGTGATCTGGGGGAGGGGGATCACGTGATCTCGGGGGGGGGGGGGGGGGGGGTTCACGTGACCTGGGGGGCTCACGTGACCTCGGGCATCACGTGATTTCGGGGGGGGGGTCACGTGATCTCGGGGGGGGGGGGTGGTCACGTGACCTCGGGGGGTCACGTGACCTGGGGTGGCCTTGGGGGTCACGTGGGGGTCACCTGGGGGTCACGTGACTTTGAGGTGACCCCTCCAGGTCACGTGACCTCAAGGTGACCTTGGGAGGGGTCACGTGACCTTGGGGAGGGGGCCACGTGACCTTGGGGTGACCTTGGGGTCACGTGACCTTCAGGGGGTCACGTGGGGTCACCTTGGGGGTCGCGTGACCTTGAGGTGACCTCAAAAGGGGTCACGTGACCTCGGAAGGTCACGTGACCTTGGGGTGACCTTGGGGGTCCCGTGACCTTGAGATGACCTTGGTTACGCCGACGGCGACGGCGACGCCGACGCCGCTCAAGCCGGAAACGGGCCCCTAAGAGCTGCGCTCTAAAAAGTTACTTGACCAGTGTTACTGCGTAGTTTTTGCCGTCTCTCTTGGTTTTCTACATGTCCTTCGCTCGTTTGGCACGTATATCCCCCATGCTGGAAAGCGCCGACGCCGCGTTCGCGCTAACAGTGTCCGACAGTGCACATAAGTACATGTACGAAGCGATTTTAGCACCGTTTTTCATGCCACGATTTTAAAATAAAAATGAAAGCCGTTTAGGGCTCCCTGTAACGCCGAATTAGAGCGCAGCTCTTGAGGAAGAGGAGGAAAGGGTACTGAGGGTCACGTGTTCTCAGGGGGGGTCACGTGACCTCGGGGTAGGGGGGCCAGGTGACCCCCCCCCGGGGTCCCGTGACCCCCCCACGTGACCTCTGGGGGAAGGGGCTCTGTGGGTTCACGTTACCTGGGGTCACGTGACCCCCCAGAGAAATTTTTCCGCTAGATTTAGCGGGGAAATTTTCCCGCTAGATTTAGCGGGGAAATTTTTCTGCTAGATGTAGTGGGGAAATTTTTCCGCCAGAGTTAGGGGGGAAATTTTTCCGCTAGATTTAGCAGAAAACATTTTCCGCTAGATTTAGCAGGGAAATTTTGCCGCTAGATTTTAGCAGGGAAATTGTTCCGCTAGATTTAGTGGTGTAATTGTTCCGCTAGATTTAGCGGGAAAATTTTCCCGCTAGATTTAGCGGGGAAATTTTTCTGCTAGATTTAGCGGAGAAATTTTTCCGCTAGATTTAGCGGGGAAACTTTTTCCGCTATATTTAGCGGGGAAATTTCCCGCTAGAATTAGCGGGGAAATTTTCCCGCTAGATATAGCGGGGAAAGTGTTCCGCTAGATTTAGCGGGGAAATTTTTCCGCTAGATTTAGCGCGGAAATTTTTCCGCTAGATTTAGCGGGTAAATTTTTCCGCTAGATTTAGGGAGGAAATTTTTCCGCTAGATTTAGGGGGGAAATTTTTCCACCATATTTAGCGGGGAAATTTTTCCGCTAGATTTAGCGGGGAAATTTTCCCGCTAGATTTAGCGGGGAAATTTTTCTGCTAGATTTAGCGGGGAAATTCTTCCGCTAACTTTAGCGGGGAAATTTTTCTGCTAGATTCAGCGGGGAAAGTTTTCCGCTAGCTTTAGCGGGAACATTTTTCCGCTAGATTTGTTGGGGAAATCTTTCCGCAGGATTTAGCAGGGAAATTTTCCGCTAGATTTAGCGGGGAAATTTAGCCATAATGCACCGCGCAGTTACACCGACGGTGACGCCGACGGCGACACCGACGCCGACGGAGACGCCGCTCAAGCCGGAAACGGGCGCGTAGAGCTGCGCTCTAAAACGCCCGTAACTGACCAATTATTTCATCTCCGTGACTGGGAAATGTTCCAATATGCCTCGTGGGTACGAATTACTCGTGACATTTGCTCTTCTAATCAAGCGCAGAGAGGAAATGCACTCGCTTTTTTCCGCAAAAATACATTACCGGAAGTCAATTTCCAAACGGTTGCTGTCTGCTTCAATTTGCAACAGCACACTAGCGCCAGTTGAACCTCTAGCGTACATTATAATAACTCAATGGTCCTGTTAGCCGGTATAAATATCTACATACTACGTCACATTAAGTACAATACATGAAACGTCTGGGTTTCATTTCTGACCATATGTTTTCAAACTTTGTTTTGCCGACAGGACTTGAATTTCCAGAATGCTTATTACTCATCGTGGGCTGTCCCGGACGTTTTAACTAATTGTTTTTTGTATTCTTTAATCAAAGATAACAATACAAGAACTGGTGTAACTGGTATGTTTTGAATATTCGGGCCTCCTGTTACAAGATGCAATAAAAGGATGTGTAAGATTTCTTTAATATCAAGATAATAGTGAAATCACGAGAGGTATGAACAGTCTGTTTAATTAAATATTGCTACATTTGTTACTAAAGCACTACTTATGTGGAGTAATTGCGTTTTTTGTTTTCTTTTACTACGAAATATTTTGATTCGTATGTGAGCAAGTTGATGTAGCAGCGCATTACCTATGCCGCCGTAATGTTCACTACACCATTCAAAACATTTTTGTTTGCTTGTTTCTTTAATTATTTATTATAATAAATTTAGAGTCAAAATCTCCGTACCCGTATGGTGATCGGTAAAGATCTTAGTTTTACTCGGGTTATTTTTTGTGGGTCAGTTTTACGGGGTAATGGTTATGTTATGTCCTAAATATAATTAACGTTTTGCACAGCATGCTCATTCTTCTTCAGGAGATGAGGAAGTGAAATGTCCCGCACAAAAACAGATCTATATTTACTGTTGGGTAATCATTTTGGTGAATATAAAAAATACAAGATGAGATGTTGGGATATAGAGTAGTCGATACACTTGAAGACCCATCGGAGGACGTTCTACAGGGTGTCACAAAAAAATTCAGGATTTGTTTTACCGCAAAAATAAACTAATCGTCGCCTAACGCTCATTTTCCGCCCAAGGGCAGCGGTAGAGGTCACAACTAGATGCCAAAGTTTCAGACATATCCGATAACTTAACCAAAAGTTATAAGTGATGTTATAGCAATTTCAATGGGAAAATGGCGGCCGGCGGAGTTTTCGAATACATGGGGCTCTATGGGCACCAGAAACCGAAAACGGGCAAACATGGGCTTCATTTTTCCATTGAAGTTTTCAGAAAATCAGTTATAACTTTTGATTAAGTTGTCGGATCAGGCTGAAACGTTGTCATCTGGTTGTGACATCTATCACTACCTTTGGGCGGAAAATGAGCGTTCGGCGATGCCTAGTTTATTTTTGCGATAAACAGAAAACTGTAAATCTTTTTGTGATACCCTGTGCAAAAAGATATAACAAAGACCGTTGTTTATTTAGGTCACCGAAGAAACCCATTCGTTCTTAATACCTAGTGAATGTAACTTAAAACATACATTACACTGAAGCCACGAAAGTCAAACCTCAAATATTATCTGAGATTCGTCTTAATACTTTCACAGATCTGGGCTTAACTCTGGCTACATTGGACTTGCACAAGAGCCATAGATATAAATTAGAGTGACTCCTGCAAACATGTATTGATACATGCTTGAAGCAGCAATTTTTAGAGTTAATGAAAATGAACTGGCGTGTAGATGTGGCTTTGCATGCTCTTAACCCGGAATTATCAAGGCGCAGATTTGCGAGACTTTAGTTTTTGGATACTGTGCACCTGGTAATTTTCGGTGTTACAGGAAAATAACATAGGAGACAAAGGTCTCTTGTACCACCGTTAACTTAACGAGCACGTTTCATTTCCACGATTGTAATTTTAGTCAGAGACTACAGTGAAGCGGCAGTGTTTTCTAAAAATGTGCGGGATCACTCTACACGCTCTTCAATTTTACAAACGTCCTTAACTGCAAGAATAATTTCGCCTATCAGGAGCATTTATGAGCTCTTTGCTTCGTCTGAACGATTATCTTAATTTAGCCTTTTCCATAAAAGAAAAACTACATCGTCGAGATATTTTCTAAATTTTTATAGGACACGCGCCGCGATCTAGAGTAGTTTTATATTTTGGTTGACAGGTGGTTATGTCCAAACAAATATGACATTCCACCACTTAATGCTATAATTATCTTTATTCGCAAACAAAACTTTTGATCTTCGGAGGGTGTCAAAGCAATATGAAAAACGAGGAATTTTACTTCATTTGAATTCATGCTATTTAGAGGAGCGTATTAGATCTTATGATTCGATATTACGCTTACTCACACCAAAGAAACAGTCATACAAGCCTTTCACATGTAAAGCAATACCTAACAATAGACCTGCTCCGTATGGTTTCACATATATCGGTTTGAAAATCCGATCGGACTTTATTTCAAACATGATTGCACTATACAAATGTAATATACGCGTACAACAATTTTACAATGTGGCGCTAAGGTTTTACGAAGGCAAAATTCGTCAATTAACGTCTGCCCACCCTACAATACCGCTGGCTCTCTATCTAAAAATTATAAACGTCTGCCCGTGCCTTAGCCATCAGTGTTGACAACCCCAGCCTCGTTGTTCACTCCACGTGGAGACGGACCGTGTTCCTTAATAATTAGTTTCTCGACTTGTGTCCTTCTGCAACGTGCTGAGAAACGCAGAGTGCCAGTAACACTGGAGCCGCAAATTTGAGGCTTAGGGTATTATCCGAAAAAGCTTATGAGAAAGTCGCCTGACCTTCAATTACTTTCTCCATAAATATTTACTACTTTGATTTATTTTACACGCCTTTCAAAGTATGATTGGCATACCCCATGACAAAATATTGGATTTCATGCATCGCTTTGTGAACGAGGAGGTTATAATCTCCTTATCCACTAAGGAGAGGGGGATTTATAACGGAAATGGGAATTGGCTGAGACATCAGGGGGTAGGGTATAGTCGTCTTGATGTTTCGTCCGCAAAATTAAAGTATTGTCAAAATCTGCATATTGGGATATTCTTCCTTTATAATTGCTAACGTTGCAGGGCAATGTCTACCAGCTGTTGCAGATTTTTTCTTTATCTCAGTGTTTTCATTTTAAAAAGTTAATGATCAAATTAATAAATTATATCTAGTTTTAACTGCTGCCTTCAAGTACAGCGTTGAGAAGAATCACCAATGTATAATATGTGATCATAACGTACCTCTATAGAGATTGCAATGTTTGATAGAAGAAAGCGCCACAATAAGTAAATTATCGTGTCAACACGAACGATATTTTGTTTTAATATATAACTTATTTTGCATCAAGACTGTCTTTGAGATCTGCTGAAAATATTCATCAAGCAGTAGTAAGGAATCTTTCTTGTATTCCACGCGATCATTGACTACCTTGAGATATTGCAGGTTATCCCCTTCTACTTCTTGGCCGTTGGTCATGAGTTTTATTAAAACGTATATCTAAATAACTGCCCATTACAAGTTCAATCTTAAAGGGGCACTTACAAGTTAAAATTATATTTCTATATATTATCCGAAACGATTAAACACGATGCCTGTACATTATCCTCAAAATTCGACACTTAACAAGCCAATATTTTTAAAATAAAAAAAAAGTTCAAAAGACTAATTTGGAGTTTCCGCGTGATGCACGCCAGTGCAGTGGCGTTAAAGATTCAGCCGTCCTGCAACTAACGTATTTCTTACGCCTCCGAGCCATCCCGACTCAAGGTTTCATGTTCGCCCGCGTCCCACGATCAGCCGCTCTTTTTCGTGCGTGCCACCTATCGCCGTGAGCAGACGACACTTCAACTTCGAGTTTGAAGTTATTTTAGAGCCTTTCCATCGATCTTAATTTTTTTTTTAAATGATGTGTGGTCGAAGCGATCGCGCAGTGTACTTTTGTGAACGACGTGAGGGGCCGCATCGCGCCAGTTTTACGTGAAAGGTTGACCAGGCGGAGTCCGAACAGAAACTGCGCTACACGGACACCAAACTCAGTTGTTTTGAGGGTCTGACGGTTTTCTTTTCGACGTTTGAGAGGTCGTCGGACACCTCAAAAGAGAACCTCGTCCAATATCCCGACTCAGCTATCATCTTCAGTTCTATAAGTGACTGTCATGGTTCTGTGGAAGGAAGAACGTGAAGGACGAAGTGACGGGTGCGAAAAAGGTGCATGAAGAGCACGAGCCGCGACGTTCGGCAGCTGCTTGAAGGATCTGACCGGCTGTGTCCCGGTATCGACGACCTGAACCAGAACCCGCCGCTACGCACGGTGTGAAGGGAACAGCGGAGGCATGAGCATCTACGCCATCTCAACACCGTCCCTGGACTGAGCGGCTACAGAAGCCAGGAACCGAGCCTCGTCACGACATATGCCGGTGAATCTCTAGGACGATAGCCCCGTAGTTCGAACTGCTTATTTCTTCCTTGTGACTTTACTTGTAGTCTTATTACATTTTTTTCCTTCCATACTGATATTTCTTTTATGTGTGCAATTATATACCCTGTTTTTTTTTTTTTCTAACTCTCTGTCTCCCGGCCCTTTTCTTACCAACCCCGGACGAGCCTGTGATAATTTGGCGAGCCTGCCAGGATGGCGCGGCCCATTACATCCTAGTTCGTTTTCCGGGAGGTGAGAGGGGAGACGGAGATTTGAGACTGGTGCATTACCATGGAGCTCGATAGAATAATCGCGGCAGCTAAGGAATTGGGGTATACTGGGGACGAGTTAAAAAAATGGGTTGATGAGGAAAGAGCGCGTAGTAGAGCTGAGAGAGCTCAAAAGCGCGATAACGATAGGGAGGACCGTGAGGCGGCTCAAAGAATGTTAGCGGCCGAAAGCGCTAAGTTGGATAAGGAGCGAGAGGTCCTGCAATTGAGGATTGCGGCTTGTGAAGGGCGAGGTGAAGGTGCCGCAAATTCGGAAAGCGGCCGCGGGGAAGAGTCAGGCCGAGGGAGTCACGGAAGTCCCCACAAACTGATTCCACAGTTCAATGAACGAAGGGACGATCTAGATGCCTATTTGCAGCGCTTCGAGCGTACCGCAACAGGGTTGGGTTGGCCAGTGGAGAAGTGGGCCACGACTTTAGGCTTATGTTTGACCGGAGAGGCGCTGACGGTGGTCGGCCTACTGACACCTGAAGATGCGTTAGACTACGCCAAGGTCAAGCTGGCGCTGTTCCAGCGATTTCGTTACACTAAAGAAGGATACCGCGAGAGGTTTCGTGACGCCAAACCCGAGGACGGCGAAACGATGAGACAATTTGCTGCTCGACTGGCAGGGTACTTTGATAGATGGCTCGGGATAGCGGGAGTTGAGAAAACGTTCGAATCACTGCGAGACATCATCCTAGTGGAACAATTTCTGTTGACATGCTCGAGCAAGCTGACGGTCTTCCTGAGAGAGCGCGACTGTCAGAGGTTGGATGACGTAGCAGCTAAAGCTGACCTCTTCTTGGAGGCCCAGGTGCAGCATAGCACGGGTAAGCAAAAGCGAGACGAGGCGACAAAAAGGCAAGACACTGGAAACGAAGATAAACACGCAAGGGGTGGCCTCCGAAAGAGTATCCGCTGCTTCCTTTGTGGGAAGATTGGGCACAAGGCAGAAAACTGCAGAGGTAACGGCCAAGCTATGATGTCACTGACATGTTGGGATTGCGGCCGTAGTGGTCACAAGGCAGAGAACTGTAAGGGAAGGCAGAACGAGAAACATCAGGCGTCGTGCTTGTACACGGTGCCAACAGATAATTGCGAAAACGCCGACGATTCCTACGTCACCCTGGATAATGGTGACAAGATCCCGGTAGTGAATGCGGTCATGGGGAGAGCCCCGAAATTTCTGTCAGAGAACATGCCGGTAGTGGAAGGACGACTGGGAGAACGCAAGATAACGGTGTTAAGGGACACCGGCTGCAACACCGTGGTTGTTCGCAAAGAACTAGTCCCTCAAGAGAACCTAACTGGAAAGTCGAGTCCAGTGTTTTTATTAGATCGAACAGTTCGGTATCTGCCGGAGGCGGTTATTGTGATACGAACGCCCTACTACACGGGAAAGGTAACGGCGAAGTGCGTCAGTAACCCCCTATACGACTTGATACTGGGAAACATACCGCAAATGCGTGAGGCTAATGACCCTGACCCAGAATTGGAAAAGAACAATGAAGACAATCTCGGCGACTGCCTAGACAAGCCGAAGGAGAGATACGAACCGTGTTCGAACGCCATCGGAGTCAACGTGGGCTGTCGCAGGGCAATGGAAGCAACCAAGAGCATCGACGAGCTCCCGGATGAGAAACCAGCCGTAGCTGCGTCCGCGAGCGAGGGGAGAGAAGCTGGAAGACCAATAAGAAAACTAGAACGCCCTCTGAAAGTCGCGCAGGTGTCGGTAACCGACACAACAGCCGAGGAACTCGGAAAGCAGCAGAAAGAGGACGCTACTCTTACGAAGTGCTTCAACGATGTAGGGAAGACAACGAAGAAACACAATTCCAGGACAAGGATTCAGTTTCTGCTGAAGAATGACCTGCTATACAGGAGCGTCGTATACTCATCCGGCAGAAGATCAGAACAACTGGTTCTCCCAAAAAGGTTCAGGGCCGCTGCTGTAACTATGGCACATGACAGCGTTATGTCCGGACACCAGGGGGCGAAGAACACCCTCAATCTGGTGGCGGAAGAATTCTTTTGGACATGCATGCAAAGCGAAATCAAAAGGTGCGTTCGTTCGTGTGACGTGTGCCAACGCACCGTACCCAAAGGCAAGGTGGGCAAGGCCCCCTTAGGAAGCATGCCAATCATCGAGACACCTTTTCAAAGAGTCGCGATAGATATCATCGGTCCTATAGTGCCTATCGCAAGCTCGGGGAATAGGTATATTCTCACAATGGTTGACATGGCCACGAGGTATCCTGACGCAGTAGCGTTGAAGAGCATTGGGTCCCAGCAGGTAGCCGAGGCGTTGGTTCAGATGTTCACGCGGTATGGAGTACCGGCAGAGATCCTTAGCGATCGCGGCACCAACTTTACCTCTGAGCTAATGACAGAGGTGAGCCGGCTTCTATCGATGAAGCAACTCTTAACCACTCCCTATCATCCCATCAGCAACGGCCTGGTCGAGAGGTTTAATGGCACCATCAAGCAGATGCTAAGGAGGATGTGCAAAGGAAGACCAAAGGATTGGGATAGATATCTCCCAGCTTTGCTTTTCGCCTACAGAGAGGTGCCCCAGGCTAGCCTCAGGTTCTCGTCATTTGAATTGCTATACGGGAGAAGAGTACGAGGACCACTGGCCATCCTCAAGGAGTTGTAGTCGAACGAAGCCCTGAAGGAAGACATGAAAACGGCATATGGATACATCTTGGAACTAAGGGAAAAACTAGAGGAAACATGCAAGCTGGCGCACGTGTGCCTGCATGAAGCAAGGGAGAAGTATAAGAAATACTATGACAGGAAGAGCTGCAACCGAAATATGAAGCAAGGAGACCTGGCGCTCATTCTGCTCCCCACCGATCTGAACAAGATGATCATGCAATGGAAAGGTCCCTTCCCCGTAGTCGCAAGAAAGAATGATGTGGATTACGAGTTAGACGTAGGAGGAAAGAAAAAGGTGTATCACATTAATATGCTTAAAAGATATGAAGAAAGAGAAGGAAGTCAACAAGGTAGACAACATTGCGGTATGGTAATGGATTCTCAAGAGAAAGATGAAGTCGCAAGCGAGCTAAGTTTTGAAGATACAGAGGGAATTCCTACGCCAAGCTGGACGAGGCAGCAAGGATGGGAAGACGTCAACATAAACGAACACTTGGAATCGCAAAAGCGTGATGAGGTACGAGAGCTGATTGAGGACTTCAAAGATATATTTTCGAACCTTCCAGGCAGGACGAGTCTGCTGACCTGTGACCTTCAACTGACTACGTCCCGACCAATACATGTGAAGCAGTACCCACTGCCGCTGTCGGTCCAGGAAACAGTCGAGCAAGAAATCGACGAGATGTTAGAGCTGGATGTGATTGAGAGATGTAACTCATCATACAACGCGCCAGTGGTAATGGTAAAGAAAAAAGACGGGTCAAACAGGTTTTGCATTGACTACAGGAGGCTCAATGACGTGACCAAGCCCGATGCGGAACCAATACCACGGATCGACGTCACGTTTGCTAAGGCGGGACAGAAGCGCTTCTTCTCGAAGCTCGATGTAGCAAAAGGGTACTGGCAGATACCTATGAAAGAAGAGGCCAAGGAAAAGACTGCCTTCTCTTCGACGAGTGGGCTTTACCAATTCAAGGTCATGCCCTTTGGTTTAAGAACGGCTTCTGCGACATTCACGAAACTGATGCGAAAATTGTTAGACGGCATCCCAGATGCACACCACTACATAGACGACATCCTGATCGCCACAAGCTCGTGGAGAGAGCACGTTGATACGCTTCGCTGCATTTTTAGGCGCCTGCGCGAGGCTAATATTACCCTAAAGCCAACGAAATGTGAAGTGGGCTTTAAGGAGATCAGCTTTCTGGGACACGAGATCGGAATGGGAAGGATATCACCGGACCCTAAGATCATTGAACGGATTCAAGACGTACCAAGACCGCGAAAGAAGCGACAAGTAAGATCGTTCCTTGGACTCACGGGGTTCTACCGCGAGTTCGTAGGGGGCTATGCGGGTCTTGCCGCGCCGTTAGTAGACCTCACCAGAAAAGGAGCTCGCAATGAGGTTGAGTGGGGGCCGGAGCAAGAGGAGGCCTTCAGTGAACTAAAGACCAAGCTGGGACGTCCTCCCATCTTGCTGGCGCCAGACCCCGAGAAGGAGTTCGTGCTAAGGACAGACGCGTCTGACGCGAGTCTGGGTGCAGTGATGCTTCAAGAAAAGGATGGAATGCTACATCCCGTGGCGTACGCCAGTAGAAAGCTCAGCACCGCAGAAAAGAACTACGCAACGATAGAAAAGGAATGTCAGGCATTGGTATGGGCCGTTGCCAGATTTAGGTTGCTTCTGTACGGCAGAACTTTTCGAGTTCAGACCGACCACCAACCACTGGAATTCCTAAACCAAGCTAAGCATACAAATAGGCGAGTGATGAGGTGGAGTATGGCTTTGCAAGATCATAGCTTTCACGTGGAATACATAAAGGGCAGGGATAACGTGGGAGCAGACTTTCTTAGCCGCATTTAGACGTTTATTTTTCTTTTAAACTAAGATTTTTGTTAGAGATAACGAGTCGAGACCCCGAAGAGGATGGGTTCCCTCAATGTATATATATCTTTTTGTGTTGTATGTGTGCCAACGTCTTTTGTCAGACTTAAGACGGGGCCTTTGCATATGTGTGTGGCTACAGTGAGTTCTCACAAAAGAAATCCTCGATTTGAATGTGGATGGAGAGGGCCCTCCGGCCAAGTGTGGTGCGGTGCAACCGGACGTCGTTTCAAGGTCATCGGGAAGGTCGTGTCGTGAAAGTGTCGTGTAGGAGGATTGTGGGGGTGGCTTGTGCTCGGTGACGTCAAGATAGAGTTCTCGGAAGTACCAGGCATCAAGAAAGAAAAGTTTATGTTATAAACTTCTTGAAGTTGGGGGGGTGTCATGGTTCTGTGGAAGGAAGAACGTGAAGGACGAAGTGACGGGTGCGAAAAAGGTGCGTGAAGAGCACGAGCCGCGACGTTCGGCAGCTGCTTGAAGGATCTGGCCGGCTGTGTCCCGGTATCGACGACCTGAACCAGAACCCGCCGCTACGCACGGTGTGAAGGAAACAGCGGAGGCATGAGCATCTACGCCATCTCAACACCGTCCCTGGACTGAGCGGCTACAGAAGCCAGGAACCGAGCCTCGTCACGACATATGCCGGTGAATCTCTAGGACGATAGCCCCGTAGTTCGAACTGCTTACTTCTTCCTTGTGACTTTACTTGTAGTCTTATTACATTTTTTTCCTTCCATACTGATATTTCTTTTATGTGTGCAAATATATGCCCTGTTTTTTTTTTCTAACTCTCTGTCTCCCGACCCTTTTCTTACCAACCCCGGACGAGCCTGTGACAGTGACCAACGCCGCCAGCGCCGCCATGTTTTCCAGGGAAAGAAAAAAAAAGCCGGCAGGCGATACCACTACGGACTGCGATTTTTGATATTTAAAAAAGAGCGTCGTAGTATGTTCGCAATTGCGTTAAAAAAAGCATGTTTTGCGAATGTTGCTATTAAAATTGTAGAAATGTCGCTTACAGAGCTTCTTAATTTCATAATAAATTACGTCACAAATGAAAATAAGGGAAGACGTGAGAAGACGGAGAGAAAAGCGCCAAAGATAAGAAGTCGTGCACGCGCGCAAAATGAAATTGTTTTTGCGTTGTTGCATATCTTGCGTGTTCATGACTACAACTTGCAACGCTTTAGACAACAATAAAATTACGGCATTTGGGGTGTCAGTGCCCATTTAAAAACAGTAAAACGGGAGCGGCCAATGCCGAGGCAAACATTAAAGGCTGATCGCTGAACAGGGAACAAAACCTGCTGTTTCCAAATACATTGATGAAACATTGGCAAATCAAAGCTGATTGCATAGGCTGCACGCGCCAAGGATGGCTCATCGCCTAAAGTCTTCTTGGGTGAGTTGTGATTTATAATATGAATTTGTAAAAAGAAGTAGTCGTTTTTTAAACTAATCCCAGTACGCTTGCAATGTTTCACAAGGAAGAACCATCAGGATAATCCTCACTAAGGACGGCACACAACCTCAAACCTGTAGCTTCGTATTTTGGGAACCTTAAGAACTGTGTTAAGATCAGAACCAGACAAAATACATATTTGTTTATGCAATAAGCAGGACTGGAAAATTGATCCATTCATCTTCCGATTAACCGATTAATGATTTAATTGCAATATTTTTTAACTGATTAAGGCGTAAATGTTTGACGAACCAGGAGAAGGTAAAAAAATAAACGCTTTCACCACACAGACGTGGGCGGAACAGCTGCTTAAAGGGCGAAATTTGGGGGAAATTTCACCCTAAAGTAAACTGTACGGGAACGATTTGTAACTCCAGACAAGCGCAGTAGGTTACACGAATCCCGGCCACTTTAGCGCCGTGCCAGTGTTCGTTTAGCAATACAGAGACTTTTGTGAACAACAAAAAAGATATCCCTCTTTCCGGAGAATATCAACGGTTCCCTTTGTCCCGCGCAGCTGAAGTTCGCACATCTGCAACATCTGTGAATGTGAGTGTCTTTGAGGTGTTCTCAACTACACATGGAGGTTCATTCATAATCAAAACTGTATATTCCGCGGTTATTCACATACTCACAAGAGCCAAAACAAAATTAGTCTTTAAGATATGATGCATGGGAATGAACGATAACGATTATTTTATTAATTAATCGATTAAATATTGGCGATTAATACGGCAGAAATTTTAATCTAGGCCCAGTCCTAGCAATAAGAGTTATTGATATTTATTCTCAGGAATGTATATTGCGTCAGAAATTTTTTACATATACCCGAAAAAAGTCAGATCAGTTTACCATGTTGCAAATGAAGCCGAGACTGGTGTATGAAATAGAAACTTAAACAGGTTAAGTTGCAGCATGCTAAACATCCACCAGCTCGCCTGTCTTTAAACTTCCTTTTCCTTTTTTTTTTTTTACAAATCAGTTTCCAAAGTCACATTACTGTAAAATTACAAAGCACTTTTTGAGGGGTCAACAACATAATGTACCATTGCAAATCACTAGTCAAAACAATTTCCAGGGCAATAACTCAATGTTAATAGACCTGAGCTTCATCCACAGTGTTTTTTTTTTTTTTAATTTCTGTAGAGACCACTAAATGTCCTAATCACTGAAGCAATAACATAAATCTGGCACCTACTTAGAAAAGGCCTATGTTCTTTTTGTAACAACACGAGGTAGACAATCGTCTGAGTAATTTTTAAATATAATTGGTGCCTAGGGAGGTGATAGTTTTTTTTTTCCTGTACGGTTAGAAATAAGATCTATTTTGTGGATTTATGAAACAAGATATAAAGTGAATATCATATTACGATCTGAATGATGATCTGAAGCCTAGGCCTATATCATAAACTAAAATTGATTTTCCTGGAATGCCTATATATTGCGTACGCACATAATATTTTGTATAATAAATAATTTTAATTGCGCGTGGAAAATTACTATGGCAACGGCATTTTAATGTCACGAAGCGAAGGACGCACTGTTGTCGTTCAGTTGAAATTGAACACGCGTGAAAAATGGGTAGTTTAAATTAAAAAAAAGTGTATATACATGTATATAAAAGTTAGCTCTATCTCCCCAACTAACAAAACCATGTTTTTTTGTTTTTTGTTTTTTTTCTGATGACGCACCTTGAAAGGATACATTTAGACAGCTTGATTTTTGTACCAGTAAAGTCGGTTATTATAAGTCAAAACGAAAACACTCACATTGTTTATTTAAGAGTTTGATGCTTGGCCAAGTCTATACTTTTGAATTATAGTGATTTGGCATATTTTATGCCAGAGATAAAAAAAAAAACACCAAGCATCGTATCCTTGACGTTTTCGTGACATTTTTGGAGCCTCGTTTCATGAAGTTCATCACACAGTTTGCTTTGTAAATACTATACGCCGGTAGGCATATACATTGTGATATCGACTGGTGCCATTTTAGTTTATTAATAATTGCGGAAACTAATTTATATGCACCATTATATATTGTAAAAAATAAGTAAAACCATAATTTGAGCCCGCTTTATAAAAACAGTAAGTTTTTTTTTCTAATTTTTCTCGATTGCTCCTGATAATGTTAAACTTTTCTTCGGATAATCAAGCTTCCCTCTTATTGTTCTATTGCTCTTTTTAGTGTTCAAACACAGATGCATACACATAAATCTGAAAAAGGGTAGTTAGTTTCAAAGTTGTCTTTACTGCAAGGTTTTTTAGCATTTAAATGCTTAGGGCAGGGGGTCAGAAGTGTTTGGAAAGTGAGCCTAAGCAACTCACCATTGTTGGAGCCAATGTTTGCCACTGGCTCCAATATTGGCCTAAAATTTGTTTTCTCAAAAGCGCCACTCGATCCAAAGTTGGATCATTCATTAATGCCAATGTTGGACCAAGATATGACCAATATTTCAACCAATATTCGACCATCATTTATGCTGTCGGAGGACCGCCTCTTAACCAACATTTAAGCGGGCCACAATTTAACCAACACCTAAGCTATCATTGGACCACTATTGGTTCTGGGTCTTACAACCAATATTGCCATATAATTTTAAGCATTAGCTGATCCAATATTTGCTCCCAACATTATGCTCTGGTTATTTCGATTTGGGTATTCGATTTTAAGCTTGGGCTGCACTATTTTCGGCTGCCGTTTCAGCGGGCATGCAGCTTTCTTATCAGATGTTTTTATAGTGTTCAGTAGAACACTATATATAGATCTGAACAGAGAGCTGGTGTAGACAAGCCTCATTTACTGTGGAAAATCTACAGTCAATATTAGCGCAGGTAATTATAAAAGTGTGCTGTGCAAAGTGTACCGTCAATGCATTTTATTAAAAATTTCTATTGAAGAAAAAAGTTAAAAACGTTTACAACACCCTGTAACGCCGAATTGGAGCGCAGCTCTTGAGGAGAAGAAGGGAAGGGTACTGAGGGGAGGGAATACCCCTCCTCCCTCTTCCTCACCTCCTCATCCTTCCTGCTACTCCTCCGCCCCTCCTTCCTCCTCCTACCCTATTGAAAATATTTCTAAAGGGCCCGTCAGCCTTGAAGGATTATGGGACCTCACAGGCCTTCAAAAATACCCTACAGAAAAACCCTTCAAGGATACCCCACAGAAAAACCCTTTAGCCCCACAGCCTTTCAACCCGTCAGACCCTTTAGCCCATCAGCCCGTTAGACGCCCAAATGACGGTGAATCATAGACAAAAATGCAGGTCGAAACATTGAACATTTATTGCCGACATTTAGTTTTACATGCATATTATAACTCAAAAAGGGGATGAAAAGCAACGCTTGTTCAAACCCGGCGCAAGGAGCTGTAGACGAAGGAAATCACATCAAACAGGGACAACTGACTTCTTTATCACAAAGAAAAATACTTTTCAAAGTACTCACAATGCCGCTGGGTATATTCCTGATGTACGGTAGTTCAGCTAATAAAACCGAGCAGGTGCACCTCACGGACACATACAGTCTCAGTAAGCACGTTTAGCGAAAACCACGAACTCGTGAGCAGCCCCCGCCGCCGTTGAGAAATCTCGAGCACAGTCACGGTTTCGTCCATGATGACATCGCGCCGGCGTCTTCGGCATATTTTTCGCTCGCTGGTCTGAAGTCCGACGGACGAAGAGGCGCAAGGAACACGTCCGGACAGCGGCCTTCATCCACCGTCTCAACACCCACAGTGCCATAATCCCGGTGCGCAGGCACAACATGCGGTGGGACGCTGACCCCGACTGCCAGTGCCAGGCTTTGCAGCGAGTAAGCCGACACCGGCCACCATCTCCTTGAACACGCTAAACACAATGGCACTCGAGCGGTGCTGAAGGCGGCCTGCGCCGAACTATGGTTCACCTGCGGTACCAAGAAAGAAACTGCACGGATCAAAACAGACCAAGGGGCGAGCCCTCAAAACCAAGCATGCTCACCTTTCTGGAGGAAATCGGTCCGCTCCGAACATCCCGGCTCGTGGGATAACCGGAACCGCACACGAGCAGAGAGAAAATGGCTATGGCCTCCCCCGCTTGCACACCCTCCCCCCCCCCCCCCCCCGCTGGCCTGGCAGCTTTCACCCTCTCCCCATCGCCGGGCGGAGAGAGGCGATTGCCTTTTGGGGACAGTCCCCCGTGGGGGGACCGGTTCCCGGAACGAGTCGCTCCCGCGCGCGTCCCTGTTCCTGGAAAGCGCGCACTGCTCTCGGCTTGTTTTTTTCTTTCTTTTTTTTTTTCTTTCTTTTTTATACATGGTTGCACGGATTTCGCCTCGAGCGGACAGGATTGCGTTCGCCTCAAAACGCCGCTTGGCCAACACCACTCGGCTCGCGGCTCGTCAATTCTCCACATGGGGCGCTCGCCCTCAGTGGCTTCTTTGGCGACCGAACACCCGGGCAGTAACTGACGGGTCCAGGAGCCCACTCGTATTTGATAGAAGAGCAGTAATAAAAATCTGACCGTACACACACACGATCGGCATTCTCCAAATACTTGTTTGTTCCCCCGTAGCGTACAATAAGCAGCTATGTTCATTAATTCTGCGAAATGTGCCTTTTTTCCACCAAGGCCGTTGCCTACAGACATCTCAAGAAGCCTGAAGGTTTTCCCGACCCCATTAGAAAAGTTCTTGACAGCCTTTCGGACATTTCAAGGCATTGTAAAAGGCACTTTAGACATTTCAGGAGAGCCTCTGACGGGGCCAGTGAACCCACCAGGAAATATCGGTGCCCCCGTCAAACATTTCAGAAATTCCTGAAGTCCCCTTCACACCCTTCAAAAAAATCCTGAAGTCCCATCAGAGCGATTTTCAATAGGGTAATCCTCCTCCACTCCTCCTCCTTCCTCACCTCCCCCTCCCCTTTTCCTTCAAGCTCCTCCCCTCTTCTCCTCATCCTCCCTCGTCCCCCTCCCTCCTCTCCTCCTCCTGATCCCTCCTCTCCCCTCCTCTCCTCATCCCCCTTTTCCTCCCTCCTCCTCCTCCTCTCCTCCTCCTTCCTACCCCTCCTCCCTCACCTCCTCCTTCCATCATCCTTCAAGCTCTTCCCCTCTTCAACCCTCCCCTCCTCCTCTCCTCTCCCTCGTCCTCCCGCGTGTTGTATCACGGGAAATGTCCCATAATGCACCGCGCGGGACCCTCGTGACGTCACGAGTGACTTCACAAGAGTCCCGCGCGGTGCACTTATGGGACGTTTCCCATAATGCACCGCGCGGTTACTCTGACAGCGACACCGACGGCGACGGCGATGCCGACGCCGCTCAAGCCGGAAACGGGTGCCTAAGAGCTGCGCTCTGGAATTAAAACAACAATGAGTGCCAGGATCCATCACTCGAAGCTGTGAACCGGGCAGGAACCTATGGGATTTCACGCATTGACCTGGCCACAGGATTCTGAAAGCGACAGAAGCGAAGGTTTCGATTCAGGTGGAGGGTTCCAGATTCATTATTTATATCAGTTCCCAATAAGCCACCTCATACCACTGTAATTTCAAACATTCCTTTACCTCTTATCTTCAGTCACTGTCAGTTATCTCTTACGCTTGTCAATAATGAATATCAAAATAAAACAGCTTCATTATTAGCCACTCTATAATTAACTATTCGATTTATCGGTTCAGTTGCTCTTCAAGTATAAAATCTTGGAAAGGCCTACCGACTCTTTTTATGTTTACTTTTTCATAATATAAACTTTCCTATCCAGCGAATTATTGTTTGTTATTTTGTATATAAAACACTTAGTAGTGCCTTCTAAAATAAATATATCCGCAGGTAAGTCACCTGGAACGGCTTGCTGGATTCAGCATCTCAGCTGAGACTGAATTAAAGAAAGCACTGCAAAGGCTGGGGCGCACGAGCGTCTTGAATCGAGGTTTTAGCCCCTTTCAGCTCGTGCGCTGGCTTCGACAGTGCTTTCTTTCCCCCCGTCTCAGCAGAGACACAGTTTCTAGCAAGAAAGTTCCGGAATTTACTGATTTTTGTTCGTCTGACTTCTCCTTACTCAGAGCTTGACCGATCTAGATTAAAATATTGATCGTGATTAAAAAAAATATTCAAATAGTAGGAAGGTTAATCTATAAATTGCTTATATCTACTCTTGCAACGTCATAATATCCCTGAACCCTACATCTAGCCTTAATGGCCTTATTCCGTAATATACTAGCTACCATTAATGTTTGTGAAGCCCACGAATAGTTAACTCAGACATTTATATTCGGTATTTTTAGGTAACGTGGTGTTTTAGCGAATTATTTATTGAACCTTTTTTTAAATTATTTATAAAATAGCCTTGATAATAAAAATCAGTGCTTAATACTGACTTTCACAAATATCAACGAAGTTGGCAATCCATCGCGGCGGTTGGCCGGTGCCGCCAATCACTGTGTGATCGGGTCTTGCTCTGCGAAAAAAAAAAACAAACTTATGAGATTTTCGATGATTTTATCAGATCCTCAATTCAACGTCTGAGGCGACGCACCAAGGGCCCCCAAAAGAGGAAACCTCCTACCCATTCCCGCTCTAAACGTAGGCGACCCCCGATTCACAAGGCGTCCTGTCGCCCGGCCGCCGCCTCTCCACTCACCTCCACCCGCACATTTATACACCGGGAAAAGCTCCGGGCTACGCCACTTATTGGCGTAAATAAATCTTCTAAATATGCGCTAGTACAAGCGGCAGTCATTATAGTTCTTGCTCTTTATAAACTTCGATGGTCTAGACCGTGCCTGCGTTCGCGCCACACACTAATTTCATCGAACGCTCGACGCCTTCAAACCTGCAGGTTTGTCCGCCACCCATTTGTCTAGGGAAGGTGGGGGTCGCCTTTCCGGGGCCGTCATAACCGAAGCCAACTGTCGCTGGGAGCACAACGTTTCCCTAGCTGCAAACTGCGCACACGACTTGGATCTTCGACTGAAGTCGATGCAGCGCTCTCGGTGACTTCGTAAGATGAGATTGAGCCGGACAAAACAGTAAAGATCGTTCCTGTGCTGGTACGCCTTCTTCGAACGTTCGAATTCTACCGAGAAAGACCGTTACGGGACCCGCGGGAGCGTCGACGCTTAGCGCGCTAGCCGCTGGGCGTGCGCTCGTCCACGCATGCGCAAAGAATGACCAGCGCCTCACGTGTCATAAGAGGAGACCAATTAGCGCTCTTGTTTTCACCGATCTATGGTGAATCGCAGCGTCCAAACAGGGGCACTCCCCGAGAGGTAACATTTCTGTCGTTGTTGCTCCTTTGTGGCGAACTTTACCTTCTAACAGCGCATTCTAAATAGAGGGCCCTAGTGTCTGCTGCACCTGAGGAGGTAACAATCGAAGTGCTTCCCTCCCCTTCCCCCCCCCCCCCCCCCCCCCCCCCCGCCGGGGCCGGGACGAGGGTGGTAAAGGTGTCTGCTACCACCTCTTGCTACCCTTCTTTTGAGAATGCAGATGTGTTTTGGCGAGGATTAAGTGGCTCCACCTATTGTTTATTAATGCGAACGCATTAACTGTCTCATGGAGCAAAGTCGCCGCTGTCTGTAGCAGCGAAAAACCGCACCTACATTCCTATTTTCCCATTGGCTGAGCGAAACGGCACCTAAAGTCCCATTGGCTGCGACGCGTCATATCAGATGCTTCGTCACGGAAGCCGGCGAGGCCGCTTGAAGTCAAAGCGGACGCGCCTCAGAGATAAAACACAAAGAAAAGCAGAGCAACGCAGAGCAACGCAGATGGATTGCCACGGAAGCCGTGGGGCAGGCGGGGTTCGCCGCGCCTGCGCAGTGGGGGGGAGCATGATATATGTCACCGCCAAAGTGCCTTATGAAAAAGGAAGACATGGCATGCTGCTCGTAAGATTGCGCTGCGTGTAGGAATACTCTCGCATTTCTACATGCAAGCAATTTTAAGTGTCCCGTAATTTTGTTCCATTAGTTATGTAGCTATACGTGGTTAATATTTGCCATTAAGCACCCACTGAACTTGTAAGGCGAAAGCCAATGGATTATTTGCTTGTTCTAATTTCATGGCTGTCTAAATTACGCCGAGAAGGATTAAATACAGGTACTTTATTTTTTAATCACGCGATTGTCGTACTCATGTGAGCACTGCCTTTTTTGTCATGTTATATCCAAGTATAAGATGTAAAACTCTGTGGCGCGATTGTATTTTAAAGAGTATTTGAAGGCGAGCAAATAATATTTTTAGAGCGCAGCTCTTAGGCGCTAATATTCCCGCGTTTCGCGGTGTCCCCGTTGGCGTAACCACGCGCGTTGGAATACGGGGCGTCACAGAGCTATGCACCAATTCTATTTCCCGCTAAATTTAGCGAAGAAACTGAATTGGTGTGTAGGACTGTGATGTCCTATATTGCAACCCTGCGCATTCAATTTCCGTGCTAAATGTGTAGCGGTAAAACCAACGTAACCTGACCTCAAGACCAATTCAGTTTCCCCGCTAAATTTGGCAGAGAATTCAATTGGTGTTGAGGTCTAGTGACGTCAATTTTCCAGCCAAATTTCGCTGGAAACCTGTGGGAGGAGGGGAGGTTATAAATGAGGAGGAGGAGGGGAGGAGGAGAGGGAGTCCTCCATACACTCCCCTCCTCCTGCGTACCCTCGCTTCCCGTCACGGTGTATCGCAAAATCAAAATGCCTTAAGAGTTGGGCTCTAATTTCGCTTTAGGGAGATTTGTAAACGTTTTTCAAGTTTTTGGTTTGTGGTTTGTACTTATCTCTAATAGTATGTTCCATCTGTGAATAAATGCTGTTAAGGAATTATTTAGTCTGAAAGATATACACTTTCTGAAGTATTTTTTTCCACGTATTCTTCATACCATAGTCCTTCTCGTAACTAACCACTAACCAACATTTGGTAGTTATTATCCAGAAAAAAAAATACAGCTAATTCCGAGTACCAGGACAAATGAATGGTACACAAACAAACATTTTGCACTGTTTTTGGACGGCAGGCAAGCCTATTATTCTTCTAAAATCTAAGTGATACATAAGTAAATAATTAGAAGACACACGTAGGTCTTTTTTTACTAGAAGATAGTTTAATATCAAGGAATATATCATTTTCCGAAAGAGGCCTGCGCATGCCCAATCAGTCCTACACACCCCCTCCGTGGTAGCAAGGATTTCTTGGGCCGACTTCTGGAGATCAGCCAGGGTGTTGAATAGTTACCAAGTCGCCGCGATCAAGCATTTCCTAGAATCACCCGCGCTGCGACGAGAAAGAGCGCTCATGGAACAGTACATTTCTCACTCACTGTCTGCCCAAGTATTGAGTGTATATTTAGGATGTCATGAAGAAGTAGCTTTTTTTTAATTTTGTTTAAACTGCTGAGGGTAATATTTTAGCTGGGGTTAAAAAATGAACTTTAATAAATAATTTAAATGAAGTTGGGATGCCGTTATTAAACTTCAAAATTAATTATATTTCCTGGTTAAAGCAGAATTGCAATATATGCATTATTATATATTAATCTTTCATTTCAGCAAATATTTTGGTTTAACCTGATATGCTTACAGTTTCATGTCTAATGTAATGTGTATGTCTCGTGAAGTTATATTCGCTTTAATAAGAATGTAATAAAGGCACAAGAACCTTATTCTTTTTGACCGTGCAGTGAAGAACAATCCCGTGCACTACGCAACAATTGCCCACAGAAATTACGACCGTATGGTTTTCCGCCTTTTATTTCCCGCCGTCGCTATGAGCGGAAAAAATATATTTTGTTACTTTGCTTTGAAATTAATATTATTTTTTTAAAGTCCAGCACTTTACGGGAAGTTAAAATACAACTAGAAAACAACTTCAGTAAACGAAACTCGTGTGTAGTACCAGTGAATCATTTCTTCTGAAAATTGTTATGAGCACCTGGGGTTTGCAATTCTAGCAAAACATGTTTTTCGCCTCCGCAAAACCTGCTGCGGTACAAGTTTATACGCAACGCCCGCTTGCAAGGACATTTGATATTTTAGACATGTGTAACATTTGCTGCGTAATAAAGATGCTTGGAATGATTGGGAATGAATAACCCTAGTTTCTTTATGGCAGAATTCTACTCTCTGTCGCGGTTTTCTTCAATCTAAAAATATCTTGATTTCCATCAAATATGAAGGTACAGGTGTGCTTCCTTCTAATTAACTGATTTTTACTTGGTCCTTCAATTTGGGAAGCCTTGATTCAGTATTGTGTCCAACAGACTTAGAAAACACTTAAAAGTGGGCTGCTGATACATTGTGCAAGCTTAGATACAGTATTCTTGCTGTCATCTAAAAAACGTGAATAAACAAATAAATTAAATAAATGCTGGATATATAAAAAAGAAGTTTAGCAAAAAAAAGTCAGTTTATGTGTCTAATCGGCAAATAAAAAAGACTAAGTCCATATTCGCCATTATAATTGATTTAATAACAAATCTATAATAGAGCAAGCCGTCTGCTTCTTGCGCAAGAGTTCTGTTGACGTCAGAACGACGCCGAGCTCTGACTGGCTTTTATTGAAAGGATGCCGGATAGACATCAATGCTAGATGCCTTCAGGACTACCCACAATTTTTTATTCTATCAGCCAATAACTGCTCAGCATTCTGACATCATCGCAGCCTCTTTGCAAGAAACAGACTAAATTGGGGTCCGCATAAATTGAAGTCCGTCGTAAAATGCATTACACGACTGGGTTTGTGATTCTTCTTAAAAAATGAACATGTATCATCAAGTCTTGGACAGGAACACTGAAGAGCAGACGCAATGAATTCTTTCCAAAATCTTTCTTAGGTATCTGAACTTTGATTTAGGAATAGCACTCACAAGTTCGTATGTTCTACAGCGAAAATCACTTTTCATGGATTGTGGCATTAGTGCAGCTCTTCCTATTATGTCCCTTGGAAACTACTTTCCTATGGTATAGAGCGCTCTCTTGGATTGTAGCGGTAGCTGTCCAGAGTGTTGTGTTTGCCGGTTGTCCGCTTGCCGCCTTCGCTCATAGATGGCGCAAGCCTTCGAGCCTTTCCACTTTGGCTTGCCGACTTGCGGCCGGCCATTACTTCATTCCCACCATAGTACAGCTTCGCTGGTCTTCCGTCTTCGCCAAAGTGGAAAGGCTAAAAGTTTTTTTTCGTTTTTGTTTTGTTTTGTTTGCATGACGAAAGTGTTTAAGATGATTCGAGAATCTTGTTCGAGCTCGGAAACTTCTACATACCCACACACTTACACAGGGAGCTTTGCATGGCTGCTTGATGGAGTCGTCCTTCCGTCGCAGTCAAAGTGCGGTCTATATTACTTTATGTTCCTCGGCACAAACTCGCCGCTTTAAACGTTCAGTTGAAGTTTCAATTATCACTTTTATTTTTTATTGAGGACATTTTGGTGGAGGTGAGGGGTAACGCAATCTATGCCCACGATGCGTAGCACCTGTGAACACGATAACTCTAAGGACGACGACCACGAAGGCGACGTCTCAGAAAACGTTCGAGGATGTCTCCAACTGCGACAACGACGACGACCTCAACTACGGACTCGAAAACGACCCAAACTGTAAACTCGACATAACCCCTGACTACGACCTCGACGATATCATGATGGAGACCTCGACAACGACGTGGACAATGAAACAGACAACGACCCCAAAAACCAACCCCGGCTAGAACGACCATAATCAACCTGACTATGGCCTAGACGACAAGCAGTGTCTTCGACCTTGGCGACGGGACTGACGACGACACTGACGATGACACAGACGACGACTCGAAGGACGACATCAACGACGATCGCGACTACGACTTCGACGGCAACCCTGATGGCGACTTCGACGGCGACCCAAGGACGACCCGGACGATGACTTCAACGAAAACCCCGACTACAATCTTGATACCAAGCTGATGACGATACTGACGACGAGTGTGCTGTTGACATCCAAGACGAACAAACCGGCACTATCTTTGTCGACAGGACGCCCAGGTCCATCCGGGCTACCAAGTATGTATCTCAACATCAATTCATCGTCGCAGCGAGGAACTGCTGAAGTTGTGATATGGCCTCAAGGTTACTCGGTACCTGAGGGACCTAAACCGCAAGCCGTTGCCCCACAGAACATGAGGATTGTCACGCCGCCCTCTGAGACCCGAAGGTGACTCACGTCGTCTCACTCGAACTGAACTATGCTCGATAGGACTGTGATAATCATGGTTTTAGGTGACTGTGTAGCTTTTTCTTCTGTTTTGAGACATCCATTTCATTTTGTGTTGCATCGGGACGATGCGTTTTTTTTTTTTCAAGAGGGGAGTAACGCCGCATGCTAATAGTTGAGTCAGCTGCGTGCTCGGCTCCCAAGCCCCCGCCAGCCCTTGTCCTTTTAACGTTTTTCTTGTTTTGTTTGCATGACTGAAATGTTCCGAATGACTCGAGAATATTGTTGTTTATTCGAGCTCAAAAACTTCTTCATGACGACACGCTCACAAAAGGAACTACGCATGGCTGCTTAATGGAGTCGTCCTGCCGTCGCCGTCAAAGTATGTACGGTCTTTGTAACTTTGTTTCTCGCCGCAAGTCCGCCGCATTAAACGTTCATTTAAGTGTTATCAATTAATTTTATGCTTTATTCGAGACAATGGCACACATGACCAAGACGACCTGGATTTAATTCTGTATATGTTACATACGCCTATAATACCAGCCGTTAAGCCACCAGCGTTTATTCTGCGTATCACCTCTTGCATGCACTCGAGCCGTTGTCTTATCGACACCCTCCTGCCATACATAGAAGACTCTTCTCTAGATACCTACACCCAAGTAGGCATCTAGAGAAGGCAAGACCTTGAATCCTACGCAGAGTGTGTGTTGGTAGAAATACTATCAAGTGATGGCTTCAACTACCTTGTTGGAAATTACTATTTTCCGCCACTATCAGACACAAAGATGTTTGATAACCATCTGCAAACCCTCGAAGAACAGGTCGATTTTACGAAATTTCGGGTACTGATATTTGGGGATTTCAACCTCCCAGGAGTAGACTGGGCATCTCGTATAGTTTCTAGTGGAAGCACTCAAACTACAATAAAGGTATCCCGTCTATTGGATTTTATTAATTTCAGTGGGTTAACTCAGCATAATCAGTTAAAAAACTCCGCTGGAAATGTATTGGATCTTTGTCTTTCTAACTGCCCAATAGACAGCATAACTCCAGTTATTGATCCTCTTGTGAGACCTGATGTGTTTCACCCGCCATTTGTCGTATATTTTTCTTTTATGAAAAGAACATTTCACAGACGTAAGTCCACCACTTACTGTTTTGGCAGTGGTAATTATTTGGGGTTGTACACATATCTTCGAGACTACAACTGGTCGACGGTTCTTGATGATCATTGTATTGATTCCGCGACTCAATCTTTGACAGATATAACGAAACATGCAATTAATTTGTTTATTCCTAAGCGGTTATTGAGACCCTCTAAGTATCCGTTTTGGTTCTCGAAAGAATTAATACATTATATGCACAAAAAAGAGCACTTCCATAAATTGTTTAAGAGAACTGGGCTTGAGCTCTGGTACATAAAATTCAACATTTATCGTGCGCTCGTAAAAAACTTGTTTAGATATGATAAACGTGCTCATGAAAATAATGTAGAAAGTAGCCTGTTCCGTCAACCTGATAAAATTTGGAGATTTGTCAGGCAGCACACAAAGGAGCCAACACGGGTTATTTCTCTCCGTCATACTAATGGCTATGTAACTTCTCCCGAGAAAGTAGCTAACACTTTTAGAAATTGTTTTAGTGAGTGCTATTCTGCGGATGTCTTTATAAGTGCGCCCTCTATGAGTAATGTTGAATGTAACGACACTCTGACTGTCAATCAAGTTGACACACAAGAGATTATGGATGCAATACAAAGGTTAAAGCCCAAGCGGTCTGTAGGAGCTGACTCTATACCTAGTTTTATTGTTAAGGGATGCGCTGAATTATTTGCCCCTTAATTAAAGCATGTTTTTAACCTTTCATTGAAAACTGGGGTTTTCCCGTCTTTGTGGAAAAATTCAGTTGTAGCACCTATACACAAGTCCGGTGACACGTCTAAGATAGAGAACTATCGCCCTGTGTCTTTGTTATGTGCGTTTTCAAAGGTTTTCGAGATTGTTATACATGCCCATGTTTCTTTTTACTTCAGTCAAAAATTAGCCACTGTTCAGCATGGATTTGTAAAGGGTCGATCTGTGGAAACGAACCTTTGTTCTCTACTGGATTACACAGTACCGATAATTGTTACGCGAGGGCAAGTTGATATTGTTTATTTCGATTTATCTAAAGCCTTTAACAAGGTAAATCATAAATTGCTATTGTATAAGGTCTAACTATATGGTGTATCTTCGACGCTTTTAGAGTGGTTTAATAGCTATCTGTCTGAACGTCAAAATCGCCTACGTGTCTCGAGTTGTTTGTCAGATGTTCTTGTGCCCAGTTCAGGTGTTCCGCAGGGGTCAAACTTAGGACCGCTTCTGTTTCTTGTATTTATTAGTGATATTGAGATGTGCGTAAAGAACGCGCAGATGCTTTTATTCGCTGATGATATTAAGATCTTCATGAGAATACAATCGGAGATTGACTCCGCTCTTTTACAGATTGATGTGTCACGCGTTTCAGACTGGTGTATTGATAACTTTTTACTTATCAACCCTGATAAAACAGAACAACTTACCATGTGTAGAAAACGTGGAATTATTTCTTATCCGTATCTACTTCGTAATTCTACTATCCAACGTGTACTTCAAGTCCGTGACCTTGGAGTGTATTTTGACAGCAACCTTTCTTTTTCACATCATGTAAGCCAAATTGTTGCCTCTGCTCTTAGAGTGATGGGCATGATATCGCGCCTTACACGGGACTTTTCAAATCATTGGTGCGTGGTGCGCTTGTTTTGCTCCTTTGTTAGGGTTAGACTCGAGTTCTGCAGTGTTGTGTGGAACTCGCTGAATTCATCTGATGCGGCAAAAATTTAAAGAGTGCAGAAACGATTTATTCGTATTGTTTATGATAGGTACTTTGGAAGGAGATGTTTCTACGACTACGAATATATTCTTAAAGATTTATTGTTGCAGAACTTGTTAAATAGAAAAATAGCTCGCGACGTTCTATTTTTAGATAAGGCTGTACACGGTCGTGTAGATAGTGAACTAGTGTCATCGTTAAAATTTCACGTACCGGCACATGTTGTTAGAGGATTTAGTATATTTTACCCCTCCATTCAATCGAAATTGTCACCGATGGTAAGGATGCAGATTTGTGGTAATGAACTCTCCTCTCATGTTGATATCTTTTCAGATATATCAGTGTTTAGAAGGGAGCTAAATTTTTATCTTTTTAATTCCTGATTGCATGTTAGTCTGTTCTTTTTTACAAGTGGGGGGCATTGTGGTCAAGTCATGTACTGTCATTTTATGCGCCACCACACTATGACCTAATGGTCGTTCTGGGCCATGATTCAAATAAAGCATTATTATTATTATTATTAATTCGTCCTCTACCGCGCGGAAGAAGTTGGACAAGTTTCCCGCATTCGAACATTAGAACCACAGCAGCAACAAATTGTTTCTAAAGCCGAGCAGCAGACTTCAGTTCCCTACACTGGTGAAGAGGTTCTTGGTTGGCCTCGCAAGCCCGAAAGATGCGAACAGTTCCAAAAACTATTCAGAGGACCCTTTCGCGTCTCTCGCCAGCCGTCCCCAACAAACTATAAAGTGACTACCGTCATTTCGCCCCGGGACAACCGCTCTAAAGCTACTGATGTCGTCTACATTGCCCGACTGAAACCCTACCCCCGATAAGTTTCCTAACTGCATGGCCGGGGAACCGGCCCTCTTTCAAGGGGGAGGTATCTGTTAAAAAGAAAGAAGTGAAGCTCAGTCAAAAAGGCACGCGTATCTCACGCAGCAGCGGCAACGCTCGAGGTGTACTCACACGATTGCTCCAACTATCGTACTAACGACAACATCACAGTAAATATCTCTTCATATATTAAACGCACCTATTCACCAAGAGCCTGACAGTATGTATGTTTTAATATTTCACTCCATTTATTATTTCGTCCTTGCGCTGTAGCATCACTGGATATATGTCAAATTAAATCATTGTGTGCATTACGCATATGCAATTGATTTAAATAAAAAACTTGCTTCCGGTATTTCCACGAGAAACTTGGGCTGTAATGTTAAAATTTCGATGAAGTTGTACTATATTAACATATGCTGCAGGAACTCAGTGTTTGTTGAACTGCGTATGTTTGCAAACCTCTGGGATACAGAGCAGCTGCTAAACAACCAGAAACTTTCAGAATTCATTATAATCACTACTCGCTTGCGTAAAGTTGTTTCTGAAACAAATGATTGTTAAGTATAGGAAGCACGATACTAAGTGGACACAATGAAATTAATAGATTTCTAGAATCATAAGAAAAGGCAATAACGATCACACTAGAGGGGTGTTATTTATTTCGTATTGCTAGTAAAGCTCACAAATATAAATTAGAACCAGATATACATAAAATGTTAATACCAGATTATTTTATAATTTACTCTCACGACGTATAACATGTTCTGCTGAAAAGAAAGCATTTAATAATAATATTCATTTTTAATACTCTAAAACCTTATAAATAGTGGACTCATTACTCATATGATTGAAGCACGATGGTGTACGGCACGAAAAATATTTGTGAGAAAATCCAGCTGAATTTTTCAGTTAACCATTAGAGAAAACTGCCGATACACTAAATAGAGGTACGATTCAAATACCAATGAAGAGTCGTATCTCCCTTGGATACATTTGTTCATTTAGTTCGCTTTTTATCCAGATGTGTAGTTGGTAGAGACCGTATGTCCGAAATGCGTGACGCACGTGAGTTTGTATAAAAATAAAAAAGTCAACCAACCTATTGAGGCCTCACACCTGTTTCCAAGCACTTTTATGTTAGGGGCATGATGCTGTAAGCTCGAGGCAGTAAAGGCACCACACTCAATTAAATAGCGTGTAAGCCCTTCAGTAAGCAATTCACTCAAGGCTAAAAACTAGAGGCAGTAACACTCATCGGCTCTAGACAGGCTAATTAAAACGAAGATATATTATCGAGACAATGTCAATTATTCTACTTGCCTTAATAACAGTTTCCTTTTTTGGCCATTTTGCCAGCTGTTCCCATATGTATCTGAAGCCGGCGCTTGGCAAGTACCAGAACTTGGATGAGGTAAGCGTATCGACGGCAGGTTACTCCGCATCTATGAGAAGTGCTCCAAACTCACAAAATCCTTTGTCGAAAACATAAAAGTCACGTATATTTAATATACTCCTGTCGGCTACCCGGGCTTTTAACTTATAATATTATAAATACTTTGGACGCACACTCTGTGTTCCCTTGACACGCCAGTAATGTTTCGCTTCTAGGTATTTTCATTTGTCGCGTTCCTGTTGCTGCTCCACGTTCTTTGATTCAAGTAGTATTGTAAAATATGATTGCAGCTGTATTGTTAATAAAACAGAAATAGTAAAATTCAATCTCTCAAATAGCGGTAACCAAAAATATGCCCAAATCCAAAGGCGATAGTTTCTTTTCTTTTTCGGAGACAAATAATATCTGCTTTCAAATGGTATCTGCTTCAGCCAAAAGTAAGGAGTCAGAGAAACATTATAAGAAACTCTTTTCTTTTATCGAAGCAAGAAAAAAAAAGCAGTGTAATAACGTCATTAAGGCATGCTATTTAAAAACAAAAAGAGTTGGAACAGATAATGAGCGTTGCTGCTTAGCTCTAGATTTGCTCTGCCCAGTTGAACGCCAAAAATATGCATGACCAAATATTTCTGCTGTTCTTTTTTTTTTTTTAAGTTGACATAACAATAAAACTCTCTAAAAAGTTTTTTTTCTTATTTAGTACTATCTGACCAAAAATGTATAACTCGAATATTTCTAACAAGAAACAAGACATACAGGCTGGTTTTTCTCGAAAAGTAGTGTCAAACATTGTGAAACCAATCTATGCAATTTTTAATTCTTCTGCGATGACCTAAACTTAGCAAGAAGTATTTTTTACAACATTAATACGCTCCGACACTCGGTACTCTAACAACGAATTTATGCATAAACATAAAACTATCGCAAATTATTTTAAGACAACTCTTTATTCGATTATATATACGCACTAGTTTCCTCACATGTAATAAACGATATGTCACTGAGTACAGAACAATTTAGAGCGGCTCAACATATATTACAGTGTCATTTAGTAAGCTTAACTTAATAAAACTGAATATTTTTTCATCAAATCAGTGCTTTCCGCTCCACGAAACCTGGATCCACCTGTACAGAAACTATCATTGGGACCCAGTATTTGGCGGTGATGCTATGTGCATACGAGGATCTGAAACGGGTCTAGGGGTTAACGGCGTCTACCCAATTCTTGCGCAGTTTGGCAACGTCTCAGTGTAAGTAATCATCATCATCATCATCATCATCATAATGCCTTTATTTGTGCCAATTAACAACCAACAAAGGTCTACAATGTGGCAAAGTGAAAAAAAAATTCACAACTGTAAAACATGCTTAAGTGATAAAACTAGCACGCAACAAAACACGACAATACATTTTTAGCGACGGAAAATAATCTCATCTAATTTTCTACGATTTACGTAGCTATCAAAAATATCAAACTTTTCATGCCCAAGATTGTTTACACTTGTCTGCATTCTTGTTGTTGGTGATGCCATGTATTGTCTTTCAAGGGCCTCCTAATTTGTATGTTAAATTGTTATTGCTACTAACAAGCTACGTGGTCTTGACAAAACCTGGGACACAAATTCTATTTAAAAACACCCTGAAAGCACCCGACCAATTATATATAATTTTTTTAGTTTGAACCTTATAATGTACCTTTCCAGTACAGGCAAGCGCAACAAAAATTTACTAGGTGTAATTGCAAGGACAAATTAATATTTAGATATACGTAGCAGATCCGTACTTCATTTTAGCTAATATAAAATAAAAGGAGTTTATTTGGTAACAACAGAATAAATCAAAGAAATTCTTTCGAAATTTTATGCCGGCCTAAGAAACGAATATTGTAGTTGTAGTATCCAGGGGCGGATTTAGAGGGGGGGTCCGGATGGCCTGACCCCCCCCCCCCCCCTTGATTTCTGCATCTGTAAAATTTAGGGCGTGAAACGAGGGAGAGGTGGAGGGGGTTCCTAAACATATGGTACGCTGACCAACACCTGACCCCCCCCTCAGGATATTCCTGCATCCGCCCCGGGTATCTATGTCAGCGTTACGCCTTTTGAGCTATTTCGAAATGAATAAATTTTAAAAAGTAGGTACCTAAATGAACTAGGTTGCAAATGTTTCGGGAAGTAGAATTGCTAATATGGAAGTGTCAATATATTTCAAATACGCCTTGTTTTATTGAGTTCTCATTGCTTTTAAAAATTTTGAAAGAACAAGCCATAAAACTATGATATATAATCCTTAACTTTATTCGAAGGGGTGCATAACTTAATATACATTTCAAAGTTTTAGGAACTATGATGTCAAAAAATGCAATTAAAACAAACTAAGGTTATTCAAGGTGAATATGACAAGTAAATGAACAGATAGCGTGGAGAGCCTATTTCCATATCAATAACAAATTACAAGCTGCCTGGTAGACGCAGTGGGTCTAGCTTTCTGGTTTCGACCTACCTGTTACACTCTAAAAAAAAAACGTGCGTCTACTTTCCCTCACAACACCCGGAAAGCCAATCACCGCAACTTACGGAGGCAGCTCAGCGAATGACGATGCATAAACATATGTTTAGACAAAAATACGCAGTCTGAGGTGTGACATTAAGCAATGCAAAACGTCACGTTTGCATTGCTTAATGTCACAACTCAGACTGCGTTTTTTGGTCTAAACATATGTTTCGGCATCGTCATTCGCTGAGCTGCCTTCATAAGTTGCGGTGATTGGCTCTCCGAGTGTTGTGCGGGAAAGTAAACGCACGGCTTTTTTTTAGAGTGTACAGAATTCTACACTTTCACGTATTAACTGCAATATACTACACCCAAAAACACGGACAAGATCAAGGAGGATGTCGACAGAACTTGCCAAGTTGTTACGTCCCGAAAACAAAAGATAATTTAAGGATTTTTTTTCTATTAGCACTATATATGGTGTCGTAACTTTTATTATGCAGTCAAAGTTACTCAGCTTATCTTTTATTATGAAGTGAGAGATATCTGTGGGGTCCATTTATTGGAATATAAAGAAAACCACCTCGTCAGTTTGGAGCAGTAAACTTATAAGGGTCATAGCCCTGAGCAACGAGAAGAATGGTAAGTTAGGACGATTGCTTTAGTAGAAGTAACGACACTCGTAGATCATACATATCATGTAAATGTAATAAATTAAGCAAAAGGAGTGTAACCTCAAGGGATAGGTAGGTATGCAGTTTTATTTTAGTGCCTACCAGCGACCGATGGGTCTGGGCAGCAGCGCACTGTCCAGCGAAACAGAAGTACAAAAATGAGCACAGGAGGAACTACACGATCAAGACACACATGAATGTCTCCACGAATATGCAAAGTATTGCAAATATGTTGCAGCCGTGCAATGGGCAAATTGGAACGAACATCGGTATAAAAGGTGTATTAGCACTTGAAAGTCCGCCCCGATAGTACACGAAACTTCAGCGCCGTCAACAACCCTGCGCAGTCAACTGAGCCAAGCACAATTTGGCGTAGGAAATGCAACTCTCTTTCAATTCGAGGATCGTACACGGACAAGAAACCGACGTCCAGTGCGAGATTATTAGAGAAGGAGAAAGACAACGGCGGCCAATGAGTCTATTATAAAAACAATCTAATAAACTCGCGTCGAACGTTTGCAATTGCATATCTGGGCGATACCACTACAGAGTTCCATACCACCGACGAGAATTCGCGACACGATGAAACAAGTGCTCTATACGAGCTTAAGATATATTCGTAATTACGTAATTCTCTCGTCAGCTGCGACACGACGCCCAGGTTGCATAGCCCCTGGTATACAATGCGCGAAACGCGTAGACGAAAATCTAATCGAGAGTCCGCAGAAACAACCAAATCTCGAACATAAGGTACTCTTCACATTTTTCAATAGAATAGAAAATAGCCCAAATAAAGCTTTCTTTGTTACCAGTAAGACACAATACCAACGTCTTTTTAGGTACTATTCGAGCTTTTTCATCGAACACCATTGCTAAATGAGGCTGACGTCATTTTATACCAATACGCAGTCATTCGTAATGCCTACCTAGCGGAATAGTTTTAAGTCATCGGCGAACTTTAGCATTTTTGAATTCATACTGGAGGTCGGCAAATCATTTACAAACAGCAAAAACAAAATTGGTCCTAAATTAACACCTAGTGGCATGCAAGATAAAGAAGTATATGTCTCGGACGAACAGTTAAAAAATATAGCATGATTTCGGCGGGTACTTAGTTAACTCTGAAACCATGCGCCAAAAAATGGACATAACCCATATTCTTAAATTTTGGCAAAAGTAAAAGTATATTGTAATCCACATTATCAAAAGTCTTTGTCATATCAATAAAAACTGTAAACACCTTACTACGGCTGCAAACAGCGTGTCCGCTGTGACCAATGAAAGCAGTTTTTTTTTTCAACGGATCGGCCTTTAAATGTGTGTTGTACATGCGAATTGGTTTGCTTCAAATAGGAATACAAACGTTCAGAAACCACCATTTAAAAAAAAAATGAAAATTTCACAAGGACGGAACAGAGGGGGAAAGTTATTACCATCGAAACTGTTCCCAGACTTAAGGGCAGTTATTTCGACTTAAATTTTCCAAGAGTCATGAATGGTAATTTCCAAAATAAATAATGGCTTATTGAAATTATTGTCACTGGGGTCGTTTTTATTCCTCTTGGATGCATTATAGCTGTATGTCACGGTCTCTTTTAAGCACTACTACTTAAAATAAATCATCTTAAATCTTTGAAGAAAAGATACTTGGATCCGTTAATAAAGGTCTACGTTTTTTTGTTTTGTTCTTAGTAAAGCCAAAGTGACTTTCGAAGCTTCAGAAGGATACATGTATGCTGGCCATAACATCATGAAACTTCGCCCTGAGGGAGGTAAGTAAGAAAAATAGAGGAACCATTTTTGAGAGTAAAAATATGTGTGATTATATATTTCAATATTCATAAATCTAGCAGCAACTGAGCGAGACAAATGGGTGGTAATTGCGGAAATGATTTCTTTAATATAATTTCTGAACACAAGTTTGTTATTATTTTTTTACGTAATTTAAGTTGTTTTATTATGTGGGGGGGGGGGGGGGGGTTATAGTAATACCGCTTCCACACTGCATATTATTTTTAGCTTGAATATAAACTACAGGATAATACAGAGCACAGTGATGTCTGGGCCGGCTAGCTGGAACCGCACCTCAGCGGAGTCTGTGAAAGAAAGCACTGCAAAGGCTGGTGCGCACGACCGCCATGAGGCGCTGGCTTTTGCAATAATTTCTTTCCCGCCCCCTCAGCTCAGTCGCTGTTTCTAGCAAGCCGACTTAGTTATATAAACACCCCCGTCCCCCCCCCCCCCCTCCAAAAAAAAATTCGTTCAAATCACTTATCCATGATAACTAGACAAAAATGCGACTATTTTCCCAGTTTGTCCCCGAAAATTGTCTCCATACAGCGGGTTATCCATATTACCTGGGTCCATATTAACCAGACATCACTGTATCTGTTTTACAAACGGAAAGCAAAACCTGACAGTCGTTTTGTTCTTTTTTTTATTAAACTGGCGATTCTGTTTTTCTACAGGAACCGTTTCCATGGAGATTCGCGTTGCGTATGCTGATTGTGAAAAATGTGCGATTCTCGGGAAACCGTACGTGCATGGTACAGTTCTGCATTCATTCGCTATTATTTTTCGCCAATATATGCCAGTATTTCAAATAAGCTATTACTGCAGGAAGCGATTTACACTATGGCCCATTTCCAAGTATTTTTCTAGCCACTTTCTTATTAAAAGCTGAAGCTACTGCAAGGTAATATTTATAGTATTAAATAGCAAAATATTGTAGTGGTCGTTTATAACCAATGTTTCAGTGAAGGCTTTTAGAAATCCATAAAAACAGAGTGGTTGAGAAAAGAAGAAAATATGTCCGGTAATAAATGACCAACCATCGCCGACGTCGAGGATTGTGAATAACAACCTACTACCTAAGCAATAAACTAAAATGTACTATATGACTTAATAACTACTGAAAAAAACTCGGTTCGAATGAAAATTTTAGCTAAGGAGAATCAAAAATAAAAAAAATCAGCTAATTTTTAGAACAATATAAAGCAGTTGCAGCATTTAACGGCGTTCCGAAGAAACGCTGAATTGAAAAGCGTTCGGTGTGTTTTTTCTTTTTTTTTTTTAGTCGGAGCGCATATTTGCGCCGGCGGTTCGGCTTTCCGATGACCTAGGCGCGAATACGCCCCTCGCCTCGCTCGTAGGAGAGAGTGAACTTTAGAGCGAGTCTGCTGCGCGTCTCGGCCAGTGGGGTTCAGGATCGCTGGCGCAAAGATGCGCTCTGATAGAAAGTCAAAACCTACACTGTTAGCAAGTCCCGTGTATTTGGCGAATATTTGGGGTGAAAAACACGCTATTTACACAAATTACCATAAATTTACGCGATGAGTAACGGATAATTCGTTCAGAAATCATGCGAGGTTGTAAGAAACGTGTTTTGGTTCGGTCATACACGCATAACCGTGTAGCCGACCTCGAAAACACGCATCGCCCCCGGCGACGACCGCGGCATTGCCGGCTATCGAAGCACCGGAATGCTTGGGGACACACTTAAAAAGGACCGTCGAGACAAATGCCGCGGAAAGAAACATGTCTCGGAGACAGATATGCACCAAAAGCAATTGCGCCACGTCGCAGGACGTTGGCGAAACCCGCGCTTACCGTGCTCGCCGCCATCTTCTGGTCGATGGCAATGCGGCTTCCCTCATGTCGCCCATGTTTGTATTTAGTTTAGGGGTCCTGATAACAGTTTCTTAGACACCACAAATAAAGTCATGGGTCTAATTATTCGTTCCAAACAGTTAAAATGGATATAAAAAGCGTGTCCTCGATGTGAACACGTGACATTGCAGTTGGTTTCGTTTTTGCTTCAACCTTCAACTGCAAGCGATCTGGCCACGGTGCAAGCGCAACGCCGATGTACGCTGGAAGCAAGCGCCGGTTGGCTTTCGTTGTTTTTGTTTGACCGGAGAAAATCTGGCAAGTACGCATGGGGCCGCTACTGTTTTGGTTTGACGGGACGCGAGAAGCTTCGCATAGAGCTTCGGAGTTTGCGAGCACATAGTGAAGACGTGACCGGAGAAGTGCCCCTGTGACGTTCCTGGAAGACGGAAAGTAGCATTCGTAATCGTCGTGTGTGCTTTGAAAGCGAAGGGAGTCACAGGGTGCACGAGTTCGCAACCACAAGCTAAGGTTCACGACAGCGCGGCGTTGACTTCGGCGATCTCGTTCTGTTTGGTGCAACCCGGCGATGCGAAAAAGAGCTGAAACATTCGTCGTGTGTGGTGCGGTGCTTTGTATTCCGGGTGTGTTTGAACCACGCTTTTAACACGGAGCGCAAATTGTTTGTTGCGTGGTGGAGGTTCAACGGGGACAGTCCCGTCGTCGTCAGCTGATCCGGTCCAGCTGGTCTGGGAGGACGCAGCGAGCGTTTTTAAAAGTAAATCTTCCTTCGTTCCGTTTCAAACTGTGGAAGTATCCCGACACATACCGTGAGTAAGAAGCAGTGGGCGTTCGCAACAAAATTACGTTGTTTTAATCGAATAATGGACTCCGGATTGTTGTCTTAAATCTGCCGTTTTTTATGCTTCGTGTTGGACTGCGTTTGCATAGCGACGCACACCGCTCGAGTAGATGATTCGGTCCTGCAACGAGTTTGTTGCGCCAATCATGCGGCGTGAATAAATTAGGGCAAGGTTTCCTACCTGCCCACAGATGCATGTACTGAGACCATTTTTTATGTTGTGAACGTAGTGCTCTTTCTTTATTTTGGAAGACGCGTTGGTGCATTTATTATGGTACAATCACTTGAGAGTTGAGAAATTGGAGAGCGAGCAAGCTTTCCCAACTTTGTCTCTTTCTCTCTGGCACTGCCCTGTTTCAGTTTCAGTAGGCATATCTACTAGCAGGTACAAACTGCTCTAAAGCAGGTAAAAAACGGGAAGCTTAGGACGGTGCGGCCTCCGTGTTTCGTGCTTTTCGAAAGGTGACAGGGTAAATGCTTTTTGTGAGATATGCGGAATATGAAAGCGATTTTGTTATGCCTGTCGTTTGCGTCTCTCCAGCAAAACGAATAAGATGATCTACTACAAAGGCGCAATCACAAGCCAAGATTTAAGATAGCAGTCGTTTGCTTCGGTGATCTGTGTAGCTGTATTTTACCCTGCTCTCTGCAACACCGTGTCATGGCGAAGAGCTGGAACGGTCACGGTTTGTGCTGGCCTCCCGGTTGACAGAAACCCGCGTCGCCCGCATCGGCACCGAGTGCGCTTGGGCTGTTGATGCTCAAGCCTTTCATCCGCGGCTTGTCGCCAGCTCATCCTGCTGCTCAACGGTGAGGAAGCGGCGAGAGTAACCTCGGAAGGGAATGTAAATCCACGTTCATTCAGTTATCCGGTGTCAAAGTGTGGAAGATGTCCAACGTGTACTGAGGGCGGGAACTACGAGCGGTTTGCCTTGCTTTTATAACCGAAACCAGACCAACGAGATAACTGCCTTGCGTACTCTAAAATGACGGAAGCAATAAGTTTCAACAGGTCGAGTACGTCACTGGGGATGTAGGCGAGACGGTGCACACTGTTTAAACGCTTGCAGTACCCACGAGTGGTACCAGGAAAGCGACGTCAACAGAGAAGGAGCTCGCGATTCAACATAATGCACTGCTACGGGCCCGTGTATCTTCAAAGTTCGGGGTGGTGGCAGTATAAAAAAAAGACGCATCAGCGCCCCACACCAGTGTTCACGAATAACACCGGTCACAAACTCCCAAGCCCCACCGCTCTTCTCGACACCGACACGACATACGACAACAAGCTGCATCAAAACGCCCCAAAAGTGAAGGCGTCTGCTCCCGTACTGCAACTGCTGCAACTAGCGGAAGTGAAGTGTTGGGCGGATGTCCGGATGTCCTTCACAAAAATATATATAAAATTCTTTGCACAAGGATCATTTTCATTTAATATTGTATACGTAATGACAAAATCCCAATAATTTGTTTTCCTATCAAATTGAACTTTCTCATGACCGGTTTAAGATTTATTGTTAACATATCGTTATTTATTGCAACGGACTAACATTATAGATTTTGCCTCCATACTTTTTAAATGCAAACAGTTCTAACACACGACTGTCCATTGCGCCGTGTTTTGTGTATTCTTCTATAAATCTGTAATGGTCAGCGACCAAAGAGCTCACCCGCACATGTCAAGCTTATATGCGCCGCGGGGAGAAATGGACATCGAGTAGGAAGTGTCGGGCGTAGTGTCGGTTGTTGTGTTTGTGTACATGTCGGTGCTGTGTAGCTGTGTGCTGTGTTGCCTGCGTTGTATGTAGGGTTGCTGTGTAGTCGTGGTTGTTCGCGTGTTAACAGACTCGTCTTTCTTTTTAAAACAGGCTGCTAGAAATCTCGATAGGTGGCGCAAGTTACCGCCCGATTCTAAATAGTTTGCTCAAGTTATTTATCTATGCAAGTTCGGCATTCGTTTTTTTTTTTTTTTTTTTTTTTTTTTGTCTAGCGGCTTGTTGAAGCTACCGACGCCGCCGACCGCCGACAACGCACGTACGTACCTTTGCAAGTAGCTACGTCCGCCGCTTGGAGACTTCACTGTGTATAAAAGACATCGAACGAGAACTAACGCGCCCTGTGTGCTTTCAATTCGGCTGAAAGGCGCGCGGCTCGCTGGGCTCGTCTCTCGCCTCTTCTCGGCCGCTGGCCGCCATGTTTCATAAGGAACACGCTCGAAACGGTTTTGAGGAAGGCAGACACGGTGTAGCGTGTTACGTTTACACAGCACCTCATGTGTAGACGAAAAACACAGATGGCCTCGTGTAAAACGAACACGTTTCGACGTGTCCGCTATGGGACAACGGTTTACACGTCTGGGCGTGTTATTTTTGCTAACAGTGTAGAAACGCGAAACACTTCTGTATTTAGCGTTTTTGTTAGCGCCGTAAAATGCTGCCCCGTTCTTATATATTTCTTAAATGAGTTAATTTAGTGTTTTAGAGCGCAGCTCTTAGGGGCCCGTTCCCGGGTTGAGCGGCGTCGGCGTCGCCGTCGCCGTCGGCGTAACCAAGGTCATCCCAAGGTCACGTGCCCCCCAAGGTCACCCCAAGGTCACGTGACCCCTCCCCCAGGGTCACGTGACCCCCAAGGTCACGTGACACTCAAAGTCACGTGACCCCCCGAGCTCACGTGACCCGCCCCCCGAAGTCACGTGACCCTGGGGGTGGTCACGTGACCTGGGGGTGTCACGTGACTTCGGGGGGCATCCGCATCGTCATCATCACAGATGACGTCATCAGTGACGTCACTGATGACGTCACCGACATCCGCATCGTCATCGTCATCATCGCTGATGACGTCATCGGAGTCCGCATCGTCATCGTCACTGGTGACGTCATCAGTGACGTCACTGATGACATCATCGGCATCGTCACGTGACCCCCCAAGGTCACGTGACCCCCCAGGTCACTTCACCCCCCCAGTACCCTTCCCTCCTCCTCCTCAAGAGCTGCGCTCTAATTCGGTGTTACAGGGAGTTGTAAACGGCTTTCACTTTTTTTTGACAATGCCTAACAAATCTGTAACAGGAACCGTTTTTTTTTATTCTCGCTAAATTATAAGTTAATTAGTAAACTTTACTTCGTTATTTAGGTAATCAGGATGTAGTTGTTTTTGCTATTACTGACTCCCGTCGTGGCTTGCAGTCTGTTCTCTGAACTAATTTTTTTTCTTTGTTAACCACCCCATTTTTAGGGATTGCTGAAATCCTTCGATGTAACGCCCTGTATACTGATTTTAGAAGTGTTTGAAGCCTCACTTAAGGGCTAACGACATACCGATTACATTTGCTTACGGATGTAAACTTATCATCTACAGTTATTGCGGTCCATTCAATGTGTCCTTGTGTTTCCTTTCTCTTTGGGTTGGGGGGGGGGGGGCGGAGGCGGAGGGCATTGGCAGGTCAATATAGTGTTTATTTTGTGTTTATTAACCTTTCACTTTTTGGTCAAGAACGGAGTTACACACGGACGCACGGAACAGTTGTAAAGCTTATTTCACTTGCGTTTATTCTAGCTGAACAAAAATATGTTTTAATAGACTTACAATCAAATCAATTGGGCTCCCTTTTTTTTTCAACCCGACAGATGACGCGTGCGCTCTCCTTATTCCCGAGAGCCAACTTGGAAATCACTCTACAAGCTGTGATTTCATCTTCGATATCCTCTGCGGCTCTACACCAAAATACTACAAGTGGGACGACAACTGCAGGACGTAAGACTGGCATACTCATCTTTTCAAATATTTCATTCCACAAGTACCATGATTTGACTTCGACACATGTGCGATCTGCAATGGGAGCACCACCCGTAAAACAGAACATTGCCTTTATTCTTTACAGATTAGTTCGTGACAATGGCAGCTGGAATCATACTTAAACCTTCGTGCTCGTTCGGGATCAAATGAGGTTGATTTTTTATTCGTCCGCAGCTGCCTACTGGCAACAGACGGAGTTATTACAATTATGGTTTAAGTAGATTTTACGCGCAAAACGAGGCAATTTAAAACGCTTGTAACCTTACCCAGTAATAAAAAAAATGTTCGATATCCGGGATGCCTAACTTAGACCGCTTGTACATCAGAGCAGTAAAGGATATTTAGGGGATGCATATGCAGTAATATATTGCGAAAAGCTTGGCAGTGCTCCTTCTCAAAGACATGGCGTAACGTGAATGCTACATAATTCCGTGGTACAATCGATAAATGTCTACCCCGCTTAATATGCACCCATCTAGGTAAGACTGAAAAATCGCGAAATATTGAGTTCGTAAATAAAATAAAGCCATTTCCAAGAACTTTTGGCCGTCCGAGTTATATCATAAAACATGCCTATATTACTAAAGAAACAAAATCCTGCCTCCCACAAGCGGGAACTTACCGAAGCTCGAGCTATAATTTTCAGCATTATCTCCTCGCAATCGAAACGTACAAAAAATAATTTTGATGACCAGCAGCCGTTGGCAAGAAGGCGATACAGTTAAGCATTCCAAACCAATATCGCAACCAGTTAACAAATAGCGTGGAATAAACGTCGACATTGACATATAGAAGACATTATTTTTAATATGTTGGTTACAATTCTGGAAAAGGTGTTGCAACCCGTAACCGCTGACTGTGCAAGAAACAAAAAGCGTGGGGATCCCATACATCTTACTGTAGCTCCACAGCCAATGACAGCGAGGCATCAACTGATAAAAACGCCAAAGAACCAGTCACAAAGCAAGAAAAACAAAAACAAAATGAGCCCCGCCCTGCAGTTCTTACGTTGACAGTGATCGCTGTAGTGATGGGGTACTCGCAGCAACAAGGCAACACCATTGTTCTTTCAAGGCGCCTAAAAAGACGAATCACTCAATAGACCCTTCGGACCTTACACCGTTAGCTGTAGTGCGCCAATATTTTGCGCTGTCACCTTTAAATTGGCCGCTTGTTTTCACTCTCCAATGTGTGTAGTAGCGCGATCTTTCAGTGAATATATGTAGTAGCGCAGACTTTCAGCGAAATCGTTATTAATATACTCCTTGACATCTTAAAGGGCCCCTGAAAAGAAAAAAAAAAAGTTTTTTTAAAACAGTCTGGTTGGGACACGCGTGTCGAAAAATGAATTTTACGCGAAAAAAAACTTTTAGAGCAATATTGACGGCGAGAGATTTATTTCAATTTTGCGCGCAAATTCCAGGTCATTCAGCTCGGCTTCTCATTGGTAACCATGGTCATTCAAATCGGCTTCTCATTGGCCAATAGAATGAGTGACAGCTTAGATGTTGGTTATAAAATCTTGGTGATCTCTTGAGATCGCCTTTTGAATTACATATTTTTAGGTTTAAGAAACAATCCATCAAATGAATGTCGCAATTGCTTACAAACCTTTTACGAAATCGTAACTTCCGTTCGGATACTACAACAAAACAACAAACAAACGCTTCGCCATTTTGTTTTCTGTCATGGTCGCCGTCGTTGTAACGCGACTCGCGTACCTCGGGTGGTTTTACAGTTTTATCGCGTTCATATGTGAAAACCTTCTGAAGAGGGCTTGTTGCTTGTGTTAGTTAGTCATCGTAAGTACTTAGGAAGTGGCGCGGTGTGACAGGTTTTTGTTTTCCTGCTCTTTGCGTGATTCGTGTGTCCCGTTTACCCCATCTTTTGTGTGTTTTCCGGCGCGCGCCAGTGCCAATTTTTTTTTTTTTTTAGATGTCGGTTTCGGTAAAGGATTTAGTGAAGGCACGCGGCACCGCACTCAACGTTTAATAAAAAAATGAGTCACCACTGCGTGTCCTCGCGGCGGCTTGAAGGGTCGTGCGGCTCGGACGAACTCGTCGAGGCACCCGCTTCGCCACCTTCCGCGGCGAAGTGGGTGCCTCCTCGCTAGCGGTTGTCTCGCGGCGATCGGAGCGGACGCCTTCCGGCTGGCGAGGCGTGTCCTCGTACGGGCGAAGGCCCAGCTGCTGGCAGCGTTGAAGGGTTGAAGCAACCGACGCTTTAGGTCGGGGTGCATCGCGACGAGTTGTACTGTCTGACCACGGTACGTCCACGATACGACGCGGTACGTCGTGCGACCGGCAGACACAAGGGCTGTGTTCCAAATCTCCAAATGGATCCGAGTTATTCCGGCGGATCGTATCACGTGACAGTACAGATTGAAAAACGCTGTACGCGGGTAGGTTTTAGAACGCCAAGGGTACAAAACTCTTACCCTGGGGTACGATCGAGTAAGGAAGTAGCAATGGCTCTAGTGCGGGGCGCAGCCAAGCCGGGAAAGTAGCCAAACCGATCCACTACAAAGAGGCGGAGTGTACCTCTCCTCCACTCGCCCGAAATGCCGAGAGAGAAAAAGGTGGAAAGGAGGTGACTGCCGACTAAATTGCCTCTGGCGCGGTCAATATTGCACTAAAATATTTTTTTTTTTGGCGTAAAATTAATTTTTTGACACGCGTGTCCCAACGAGACTGTTTTTAAAAATCGTTTTTTTTTTTCTTTTCAGGGGCCCTTTAAAAATTGCAAAGGAGGACGAATCTCGTGTATTTATTATTTGAATTTTGTTGCCCTATGAGAGCCCAACAACACAGTACACAATTTAAGGCTTGAAATTCGTACTCTTTTTGTCCGAAAACAGCCGGACGAGACTTGGCCGGTTTCAGCCGCGCTCACTTTTGTTTCCATGATCACGTGGCGTTCAAACTATTGTAAACAATATTTACGAAGTCGTGGGTCATCAAAGGCACACGTTGAATATAAAAATAAAAAAATACGAACTCTATTTTTGTGTTTTACAAAAAGCTGCAAATACTTTGATCGAAAAATATTGTAGCACACACGTACGTTGTTCACGTCATTGACATGTACACGTCAAACTTGACAGTTTTTAGGACAGCGACGTCATGTTCTTGAGAAAATTCAAAATAACGTGAAGTTATTGCTGCGGTGTTTTTGTTCCAAATCTCCGTAAGCGCTTTGAAAACAGCAATTCAAGAATTAAAAGATCGATCATTCTCCTGAAGCGTAGAATTCACCGTTTGAAGAAAAACAAGATCAGAAACGATTCTAGTCTTCCAGAATTGCAGAGCACATTGAGGACGGATGTTCAGCAAGCGAGGAGTCACTATTTTTTTACTTGGCTTCCTAATTTTATAAAGAATCACGCTCAGAAAATTCGCAGGTACTTTGTTAATACAAGGATGTCAGTTGATCAGAATAAAGTAAATAACGTTATTACTTCTGATCATGGTAAAATTACTGAACATTCCAATGCGTCTTTTCGGTCCGTTTTATATTACCATGATCCGCACAAGTACAATGATGACTACACTTTTTTCAAACACTGACTTTACGTGTTATGAAGGCATTTATTCAATGTTTATAAACCTAAAAGAGAAAGCTTCGTGCTGTTCACCGCCGTTACGCTAAATGTTTGCCGAAATTCTTGACTCTGGTCTTCCATGTTCCTTGTGTCATTCGGTGTATTACCCAATGACTTCCTTGCGGCACGTGTTGTACCTGTTCATAATAAAAGGGACCCCTTATCACCGAGGAATTACCGACCAACTTCGTTAACGTGTACGTGTTGCAAGCTGCTGGGGCATATTAATGGTAACGCCACTAGCGAATTTTTATACGGAAACAACAAACAGTCTTTACACAAATTCAGAAAAGGCGCTCCAACCGCCACCCAATTAGTATCATCTGTCATGAATTTGCCAGAACACTAGTCGAAACCGGCCAAGTCAATGTTATTTTTTTAGATTTGCGTAAGGCATTTGACCGTTTGCCCCATAAAAAAAAATCGAATTAAAACTTTACACAGTATTTGGCTTCCCCCAGAAATTGTGAAATGGGTTCGTTTCTCCTTCATCGCCAGCAGTTATCAGGGGTGCCCAAGGAAGTGTCTTGGAACCACTACTAATTTTAATTTATGTAAATGGAATCGTGGATGTCACACACCCATCTGTGAGCGTTAGTTGATTTGCGAACGGTTTTGTCTTATAAAAAAAATATAAATTCGATTTTTGAAAAAAAAAAGTTTGCCAGATATAATTATCGGTAATTTTGCAAACTGGCATGACAAATAGGACATTAAATTAAACCTTGATAAAACAGTCTTGCTTTGTATTACTAATAAGCATAAGACTTTCATATCTTCTTACCCCGTTATGGATATTTCCATTTCTGAAGTTGACCACTTCAAATACCTTGGAGTCACCATCGACAAAACTTTGAGCTGGTCAAATCATGTCAACAACGTTCCTTCAGCAGCTCTCTGCAAACTGGGTCTGGTTCGACATAAACTCTACAACGCCCCTCCAAAAGTGAATTACTTCCCTACACCTCACTCATTCGGCAAAAGTTAAAATAAAGATCCTAAAATAGCTCGACTAATTTTCCTTCAGAAGCTCGTCGATAATCAAATCAACCTAAGCTTGTATTTAAGCCAACTTTCTATCAGATAAACAAGATATAATTATGAATACCCTTTAGCTCCCTATTTTACGAGTACTAATATATTTAAGGTTTTATGATTCCCTCGAACTGATTGGAACCTTTTTCCTCGCCAAATGTATTCTTCTGGAGATTTTTCTCTATCATTAGAAAGCGTTGTCTAATATTTAGATGTAACATGCATTATATTTTTCTTTTCTATTGTTTGCTTTCTATTCTTTTTGTGAGTGTGTATCTAAGTCTTTTGTATCAGATTACGACTTTTAAGTGTCGTACATTTTTAACTCTGCAAGTATTATGAAAGCCGATATGATAACGAAGTTTCTTATTTTTTCGTGTGTGCATGAGTGTGAAGTCAGAATACTTTAAGCGTCAAATATTGACGTTCGTTTTTGTGATTGCGGCACTAATTGTCATGCTTGATGGTTGATGCTTGACCGCGGGCATACCGCGGCCTGGACGACGCGATGGCGGAGCAAGACGGACCACTTTGCGACGGACGTGGTGCCGCAACTTCGGAGATGTCGTTCGTGATGCCGGCCAATCGATCTTCACGCGCACGACATCGAGCGGAAGGCAATATAAGTGCAAAACAATCACACGACAAAGTGTGCACGAAACTTCGTCGTCTGCTCCACACGCCGCAGAAGCGGAGAAAAAACAGAACGTGGTCGGGTGTAGCCACGTGACTTCTGGCCATGAGCTTCCGTGCTCGTATTTCGGTTTCGCCTTCGGGAAGTGGGTCTTTTTTTGCTTTATTAAAATATACGCGACTCTGTAGCAAAGTATTGACTAGGTACACTCCTGAAACCGCATTAAAAGGCCTGGTCCAGACGCAGCCGACGCTACAAGCTAATGGGACCAATCAAGCAACGTCAAAAGCGCATGTCTCAGGGCCTCTCCTGTTCATGATTGGTTCAGCGATGATTGAACAGGTCAGAAATATTACCAACGCTGTTTGATAGGTTCCATCAACTCGTGGCGTCGGCGCCGTCTGGACTTCAGGTGAAACAAAATATAGTGGCTTAAATTCCGCATGGCGTGGTGAGACCCGATCATCTAGTTATCCCTCTGTAGCTAAATAAAGGGTAAAACTAGACCATAGGGACACCTAAAAAAAATCACGAAAAGAATGAACATAATAAGCTACGTCCTGCCTTTCTTTAAGCTGGCACTGACTATACATGCCTGCACGGAACACCATGGCACCGTACCAGCCGTCATGGTTCCATGCCACGTTCCTGTGCCCGTGCCTTCTGCAGTGTACATTTCGCTTTGGTAAATTTGTTCTTCCCGGCATAGCTCTCTGAGAAGAACAAAATCGGTTGGGGCCAAATGTATGGCGCAGAAGGTGCAAAGACTGCTGCATGGTACGGAGTAATATGGCGGCTGATGTGACGTCACTTCAAGTTACGTATAGTTAATGACACTGTAAGAAGCACAGGTCATGACCTGTTTTGTTCTAAACTTTTGCTTCATGATTTGTTCTTAAGCGTTCATCTTGCTTGATGCCTTGGTGTCATTGACTGTGGGACTATAATATTATCCTCGTAGCTCACGACAAAAATATGTCTTACATTATCTGAACTATATAGGAGACGTGTTTGCCTTTCGGAAGCTTTTCAGCAAGCGACGCCCAGAAGCGATGTCAAAAATGTATCGCAAATCGCGCTGCACTTGTGTTGCTAGGTAAGACGTCCTTGACTTACCGCTAGTGACCTCCAGGCTTCTCTTTTCGAGCTGTTTCTCCGGTTCTCTCTGCTTCTCTCCACCCTTTTGCCTCCACCCCATTGACTCCACCCACTCCTCTTCACCCAATTGACTCCTCTTTGACCCATTAGTTCATTGACTCATTGACCCATATATTTTCCCCGTAAGGTAGGCCCGTGTCAACCGAGTATAATAAAAGACGCGTAGCGGGTAAACTGGATGTTTACCTGCTAACCGTCTTTCAGTTACTCGTAGGTCACGTTACGTCAAACTTACCGTTAAGTCTAGCAAGGAAACCAAATTTGTTTATAGGTCACGTGAACATGTCGCGTGAAATCTATTTCTTCGTTAAATTTAGTGGGAAAACTAATCTTGAGAATTGGTCACGGGACAGGAAGCTATGTGACGTAATTTTCCTTGCTAACATAAGCGGAAAATTTGCGGTCACGCTATTTGAGACTTAACTTCACCTGAAAAGCTAGCCTAACAATATATTACGTTAAGACATAAAGGCAGTCGGATGAACTATTACCAGACACTTTGGTATTTCACAACTTTGTAATTTCACTTGAGGTCAATGTTCTCACGGGGGGCATTCCTCATTTGAATGTGTACACCATTTAACGGAGAAAGCCAGAACGAAATTTGTGTTTTGTCAAGGGCATTTGGATGTGTAAAGATTTTTAAATATACTTTATTTCCAAATATGTAAAAAAAATTATAAACAAATATTGCAAGTACAATATTGACGCATCTAATGCACAATCATGAATAAGGCAAGTAGGAGAAAGTCGTTCAAGCAAACGAAGGTAATGGCTTTCTTATATCTCAAAGCAACTTAAGAAAGACCGGAGAGGTAAACAAATACAAACTTTTGTGTATTTGCCATCTAGTATAACGAGTCAAAGGTTCCAACGCTGTCTCTAAAATACCCTGGCAAAACTAGGTCGCGCACAAACCAATTTTCAATATTTACCAGAGGCGTAATTTTGTGGGGCTTTCTAAATTCTGAATATTGATGGAATAGATTTCTTCCTGGAAAATCTGGCTCCAGGACACTTTGTAGGGTCAACAGCGAACGTGCTCGCACACAACCGAGTTAGCGATGCTCGTAACTTGTGCTGCCATCGTCCGATAAGCACCGCAAGCAGGCCACAGAGTGCAGATGGGTAGCTGCATCTAGCGGGAGATAGCGTCACAAGTTCCAATTATTGCTATCTGGGTCATTTGCGAATTCGTCGGCCATTGTTCATGAAACATTTGTTAATCTTAATATTTTTTTTAGTAAGAGAGCTACGCTTTCATCTTTTTTTCAGGTAAAATGCAGCGCTGAAAGATACATTTACTGAAACCAATAGACTGTTACGTCCTGGTGCAAATTTTCCTGTTAATTATAGCGCCAAGCTTCTCGTTACGGACATCCTATAGAGTACGTCTCTCCCGGTGTATGGCGACACGTTCAATCTTTTTAACGAAGTTCAAAGGGAGCGGTAAACTTTAAAAAAGCCGCCAAAATACTTTAAATGTAAAAAATGCATGTAGTCTTGTAGTTTATGTTCCGGGCCCTTCGCGAACATAGCATGAACGTTATATTGATCACTGAAATAAATCACCAAAAAGGGAATTTATTCAGTAGATTCTGTAGCTCTTTTAGAGCATATTTTTTCCTCAAAACTTTTCTGAGAACTAACAAATTGAATAATGGCCAACGTATAATCGAAATGCACATACAATTTTGAAAACATTTCTAGTGATGATTGGAGACATATATGTGTCTCATTTTCCGTATGCATTCAGAAAAGGAGTAATCTAAATGCCTTCGGATATCCTAGTACAGTGTAATGTTAAAAGTGAGGCTGAAGGTGGGGCTAAGCACTGAAGTAATGCCATGCATATATCTAAAATAAAAACAAAACTTAGATACGTTCCTTAGTTTTAAAGAAACGGGCAATAAAAAATATCGACTAAAAACAGCACACAATTTTAATTATAACTGTTATATTAATGTCAAAAGTCTTAACCTCCCCATAAAAAATTAAAACCGGGACGACGAGGAGAAGCAGTCGCTAAATGAAAAATATTTAAGATGTGTCTCTCATATTACGAACGATGAATGTGTTCCAGATTTCGCTGGAAATTTAGCACGCAGCTGCATATAACATTACAAACAAAAACGCCCCAAAAAAGGGAGCAAACACTTTTTGTTTGCAAGTTTATGTTGTTCAATCGACTCACGCGCTGCCGGTTCACCAAGACCAGAACCAACAAGTAAACTTTAATTAAAATGAAAATGCCCTACAGACGGTTAAAGTTAAAAAAACTTTAGCTCTAAGTTCATATTGAGCATTTGTCTAACCAATCCTGTAGTGGCCCGAAAATATAGATATCTAGCAGTGCCATATCAAGACTCTAGGTAGGATGAGGCAGTACATTCCTACAAAGCCTCTAGGGTTTTCACATTTGTGTGAGGGGCGTGCATTGTGAACTTTACATTCGATAGGCCGCACACACCGGTAAATGTCGACGATTGGAATGCACCTCTAGACTAAAAGCTAGGGCCATTTGTCGGCTTATGATGATTCCCTCGAATTATGCCATCGGCGTGCTGCAATATATCTAGGTTGGTGGCCGTGGCCGGACACCCAGAGCACAGCTGCATTTGCAGATGCGTTTTTCTTCTTTCTTAGGCCCGAATTCTTTTATTTGATTTAATTATGCCCTGAAAGTACCCTATCGGCTTTATATAAAGGAAGGAGTGTAAAACAGAGAAATTCAAAACAGTAAAAGAATAGGGAGATCAAGAAGAAACTCCTCATTGTTTAAACCAAAATGGCGACCATACAAGGATTTCGGCTCTACTTTCCCAGGATCTAGGGACTTTAGAGTTGCCTAAACTTACTTTTTATGCGGTTCGGTTCTTATCACGATACTTTTTTTTTTGCCTTAGTTTCAAAGTGTGTGGTCTTCAGCTGCTAAAAGAAACAAACGAAAACCGATCTGAGTATTTAGGATATATTTGAATTCGCACTTCTAGTTATAATAATTCATAATAATCATCTTGATATATCCAACATTCAATCAGATATATGCCTTTTCAGTGACAATGGCACTGTGGATGAAGTAGACGCTTAGCACGACCAAGTCCAATACTGAAATAACACAAATATTTTTATCCGACAGTGCAACAACAAAATTTTTATATTTCACGGCTAGAATTTTTAACACAGGCTAATCTTCCATGAGCGGTAGGCATAGCTTACACAACTTGCAACTCTCATCGCAAATGTAGTACTTCTGAGTTGTGCCGGAAACATCAACAATAAAATCACAGCAGGTGGTGTTCTTGTTCAACTCAGGCTGAGGCACAAATAGAACTCACCGTGGACCTGCAAGGTTCAATTCGTTTAGATAATTGTAGCTATCAAGATATCGCCAAGCGTGTCTCCGAACGAGCTCGTCTGAATGGTTATCGTGCTTTGCCCCCACTCAAAGGCCCGAGTCGATGCCTGGAGTGGAGGCACTTATTTGTTCTTCCTGTAGATGTGGCTTTCTGATAAATCCAATAACCCTGCTGCTTAGCCGATGTTCGAATGTTCTACGCACCAAACCTTCTACGCCGACTGTTTAAGAAGCCCACGCGTCTACATAAATGGCTCCACGTCGAGAGTCGGAGTCAGTCTCGCCCCAACGATCGATCCTGCTGTTATGCCGTCATCGACGCCTGCGACTCTAGCCTTCCTTTGTTTTGTTTTGGGCACAAGTGTGCCCCAAGAAACGTTTAGTTTATCAAGTCATTCCTCGCCTCATCATTTGCCATTCGTGACAATATGCATTTTGAAGAAGTAAAAGGTGCTTACACAACGTTTGTCGCCTCTTGCAGTGATTACAAATTAAAACAAATTTTGATGAATCTTTGAATGGCTGACATACAATCGCATTTTAACCAAACACAATAAGATCCCTGTATTTTCCCTGGCTGCATGGTTCCATGTGAAGAAATGTGTTATATTGGCATCATGTGTAAAATAAATGTATTTCATGGCATGCATATTTGTTCCATGATGTGGGCATTTGCGAATGAAGCTATTTGGCAGCCTCACCAATGGTATAAGTATAATTTCTGTATAGTATAAAGCACAATACTGAGTGGGCACTATAAGAATTGGCAGATTTATGAAATTATAAGAAACACAATAGTTATCACACTAGAGAGGTGTTAATTTTTGGTATTGCTAGTAAAGCGCAAAAAATTTAAATCAGAAGCAGATCTACCTAAAATAATATTACCAGATTATTTCTAGAAGTTATTTCTGCGACGAATGTGATTTTCTCCATGAATAAAAGCCTTTAATAGTTGCTTTCAATTGCTTTAATGTAAAGCATTGTATATAGTGGACGAATTCACCTTGTGATTGAAACACGCCGCTTATCGGCGCAGAAACGTTTTACACAAAAAATGCTGCTCCCTTTGTGCAATGAAGATTAGAGAAAACTACCAATACACTGAATACGCTAATGATTCAAATAACGATCAATTGTCGTTACTTCCTTAGATACATTTGTATCTTTTTTTTTCAGATGTGCAGTTCCTGCTGTAAACACCCTTGCGCGAGGTGTATTACTAAGGAGAGTTTTTGCGAAAATAGTAAAAACATAACGAACATATTTGTTCCATGATGTGTGCATTTGCGAATGACGCTATTTGGCTGCCTCACCAATGGTATAAGTATAATATCTGCATAGTATAAAGCACAATGCTGAGTGGGTGGGCACTATAAGAATTGGCAGATTACTTTTTTTCAAGCATTTTAGTATCGGCCCACGTGGCGTTATCCTAGAGCAAGAACACGGCGCCCTACCTCATTTAATAGCGTGTAAGCCCTTCTGTGATCGGTTCCCTCACAGATAGGAATTAGGTTGATGCTGTAGCACCCCTCAACTAAAAATAGCTTAACTGAAACAAAGATATATTCCCCAAACAATGTCAATAATTATACTTGCCTTAAAAGCAGTATCTTCGTTTCGCAACTCTTCGAGTAGCTCTCCTCATATCGGCCTGAATGCGGGGCTTGGAAAGCACCAGAAGTTGGATGAAATAAGCGTATCGATGGCGGGCCACTCCGCATCTTTGACAAGTGCCACCCCCACCCCCCCATCTCACAAAATAATTTGATGAAAATATAAAAATCATCCCTACCGAAAAATCCGGTATAACTTTTCGCTATCCGGATTATGGAACCGGAAATCTATCTGGATTCTATCTGGACTCTATCTGGAATTTAGGTTTTCAGAAATTATTCCTTTGTCTGCAATCTGGATTTCGGGTTTCCAGTAACAAATTTCCGGTTCCATAATCCGGGTAGTGAAAAGTTATACCGGATTTTTCGGTAGGAATGTCGAGTTAATTTACTCTTTTCTTTATCCGGTTTGTAACTTATGATATTATAAATAATTTAGGCGTACATTTTGTGCTCCACTGGAAACGCCAGTAATGTTTCGCTTTTAGGTATGTTCACTTGTCGCGTTCCTTTCGCTGCTGCGCGTTGTTTGACTGAAATAGTATTTTAAAAATTCTGTTCACAGCAGTTTCTTTTTATGGTAAACGAATAGAAAAATTTAATATATATGACAACATCAACCAAATGTACATTCAAACGATCTGCGAGATATATATTTTTTTTTGTCGTAGAAGACATGGTATTTGCTTTCCTAAAATATTGAAAGCAAATATGTGTGCCGTCAAGAATGAAAAGTAAATAAAACTTTTTAAGGGACTATGAAGAAACGGTTCAAGCGCAGGCGAGCTGGTGTAAGTTATACATGATGATCGAAACCTGAGACCGTTCTTTGAAAAACGGAAACTCGTGAAGGAGGAAGAAAAAGGGACCGACAACGTCTAAAAAAGTCTAGTTTTTATTTTTTTTTTCTCTTATCAAAGCCAAACACGGCGTAATGTTGTCTTTAAAGCCTGTTATTTTACAAACAAAATAAAAATAAAATCAATTTATGAAAGATATGTATCCTCGCTTCGTGGCTCTAGACTTGTTCTATTTAGTGAATGCCTTAAATATGAATAACTGTGTTCCTTAGTATATTTTTCGTTATTATTATGGTATATATTATACTTTTTTAATATTTTTTTTATTTAATTCTTTTTGACTATCTATATCTCACTCTAATTTTTCTAATCAGAAACAAAGTGCTGGTCTTCGCGGCGGAGTAGTCTTAATCATTGTGAAACCGATGTAGCTAGGTAATTTTTAATATTTCTGTTATTGCTGGCCGATTCACATGACGGACTGATCCGCGGACGGATTAATCACGTGACGACATGCCCGTGGTTCGTCCGTCTCCCAAGCGCGTCCACACGAGGGAGACGACGAGCAGACGCCAGCGAGAATGGACCGAACCTATTCGCCACCCCACAGTGCCGCGAAACTCCAACATGGCACCGTGGCACCGTTGTCCAAGAGAGAAATCGACGTTTGCTACAGCGCTTAAGAATCGTACGCCGCTGTTACGTACAGATCGAGACATAACACCGGAACAGGCTTCGCGCGAAGCGTCACTAATTTTACTAACCCAAAGCATGACAGTGACACAGGCGTGGTCCTGCTCGAGAGAGCTTCGGCGTAGACGCGACGAAGTTCTGGGCTCGCTGAGGGGCGTTTCGAGATGCCTTCATGCACTCCGCGCTCGTGCACAACACTCAAGCACACCACATCCACAAGAGAGGTCTTGCTCGGTGAAACGCTGATTGGACGGGCAAGAATTATCGCGGCGTGCTAGACGAGTTTTGGCGGGAGCTTCTTGACACGGACCCGGAAAAGTACCGCAACCTGCTTCCCGTCAGCCGGACAAAGTTTCTGGAGTTTCCTTCACGCGCGGAACCAAGAATCGCGCGACAAAATGAACCTACGAACGGACAAAATACAACGATGCGCCATTTTTGTTTTGAACCCCCAGAAGCAAAAAACCAAGGAAACCATGTACGTTTGCCAGACTGAATGCTTTCCAAGCCAATCTCCCGCCAAACGTCCGCGAGTGAAAAAGGCGCTCGACTTTATCACTACGCGCCTCCGCGGACGAGGCGCGGATCGCAGGAATCGGTGACGTGCCGGTCACGTGGTACACGGTCCGCGGATGAAAATCGCGATTTGGTCCGTCGTGTGAATCGGCTATAATCCACACTAATAAGGAATATGTCCGTGTCAACAATACGTTCCGACACTGGGTAAACTGTAACAACTAAACCATGCATGAACAACTCGCTCAAGTTTTTTAAGACAAATTTTTACTCGGTTTTAATTCCGCAGTACTTACGTCACATGTGATGAACGGAATTCAAATAACTATGAACAAACTGCCTCGGCTTAACTCCTATCAGGGGAAACTTTATTTAAAGGTTAACTCTACAAAAATATTTTTTTCTCGGTAAGTCAGTGCCTTCCGCTCCGCGAAACCTGAATCGCATTCTAAAGAAACTATCCTTGAGACCCAGTATTTGGCGGAGATGCTACGTGCATCAGATATTCTGAGACAGGTGCAGGAGATAATGGCGTCTACCCGATTCTTTCGCACTTTGGCAACATCTCACCGTAAGTAATATTGGCATTCAAAGGAGCTTGTTGGGAGAAATAACAATTTCATATCAAAATATTGATATGAAAATGTTATTGCTCCCTACAAACTTTGTGGTCTACACGAGACCTGGGAAGCAACACAATTTTAATGCGACCTGAAAGTACCCGACCGAGGATAACTATATATATATATATATATATATATATATATATATATATATATATATATATATATATATATATATATTGCCGCGCGCAGGGTCACGGACTTCTAGAACTTTCTCGTTTATTCTTGCTCCGGACATAACTTCTGTCGTTTATCCCTGCTTATGTTGTTCTAGAAAGTGCGTGTTCATTCTCGCCGCGAGCGCGCTACGCTCGAACCTTCTCCGCCGAATCGTCGAGATAGTGACTCACTCTAGATAAGACGCCGCTCGCGACCTTGTCGAGTCAGTCTCGCCCCAGCGCTCGATTCTGCTGACACGCCGACTTCGACGCCCGCGACGCTCTGCTTTCTTCTGTTTCCTTCTTTATTTTTTTGGCACAAGTTCGCCACATTAAACGTTTATTTCTTTCTGTTTATTTCCTGTTTTTTGTTTGGTCACCACCCGTGACATTTGGTGGAGGTGCGGGGTACCGCATGCCCTTGCAGCGTTCCCCTCCCAGGACCCGCAGTGCAAGCCCGACTCCAAGCTCGCTGAGAAGACCACTCAGCGCGGAACCTGAAACTCGGACCAGCCGCCGCACCAAGGGAGAGGATCCGGAGTACGGTTTGCTGCTGGACAAACCCAAGCCGAAGAAGACGACGATGGACAACCAGTCGCAGGCCCCCACCGCTCCTGCCGTCGTCTACCTACCCGTCGCTCCTCGGACACCGGCTCCATTCCACGGCGAAAGCCACGAAGACATCGACGACTGGGTACAACAGTACGAACGAGTGGCCCGTCATAACGGATGGACACCGGAACAGTGTCTGCAAAACGCTTACTTCGCCTTGGAAGCCACCGCCCGGAACTGGTTCGAGAACCACGAAGCTTCGATCACTTCCTGGGAGCAACTCAAGGCTGAGTTGCGAAGAACGTTCATGAGCGAACACCGAAGAGAACGCGCGGAAGAGCTTCTTCAAGCGAGGATTCAAGGCCCTAACGAGAGCATCGTTAGCTTCGTGGAAGATGTCCTGCGACTGAGCAACCGCGCCGATCCCGAAGCATCCGAAGCAAAGAAGCTCAGAGTCTTGATGCGTGGCGTCAAGGAAAGCATTTTCGGTGGTCTTGTGCGGAGCCCGCCTACCACCGTCGAAGGCTTCATGACGGAGGCCACCAACATCGAACGTGCCCTTCTAGCACGAGCCACCCACTATCACCGAGTTCCCGGCGTCGGTTCCTTTTCGCCTTCCGGCTGCAACACCGCGGACATCCGCGAGATGATCCGAGACGTCGTCCGGGAAGAGATCAAGAAACTTTTACCTGCCGCCGCAAGCCCAGCCTCGCCCTCAATCGCCGAGATTGTCAGGGAAGAAGTCCAGCAAGCGCTGCAGCCTGAGGTTTTCGTCAGCACCGCTCCGGAACCACCGACGTTGAGTTACGCCGCAGTGGCCCGACGGCCACCGCCTCCTCGTCGCACCTATGTCACGCCGCCCCGACGTCAGTCTCCTGCGCCGCAGCACGACCGACGCCACAACGACCAGGTCCAGTACGCCTGCCCGGAGCCTCGGGCACCCCGCAAGACCGACGTGTGGCGAACGCCCGACCGACGCCCTCTGTGCTTTCATTGCGGGGAAGCGGACCGGACACCTTGGTTACAGCCGGACACTGGCCCGTATTCGTGAAAAGTATTACTGGCCGAAGCTCCCCAAGACCGTCCACCTATACACACGATCATGCCACGAGTGCCAGCGACGCAAGAAACCGCCGACGAGGCCGGCCGGACTTCTGCAGCCCATTTCTCCTCCAACTACACCCTTCCAGCAGATCGGAATGGATCTACTTGGTCCTTTTCCGCCTTCGACGTCGGGGAACCGCTGGATCATCGTCGCCACCACGACCTGAGGTCGTCCACGTCGTGCGCCTGAAGCCGTACTACGCTCGATAGGACTGTGGACCTTTTGTGCTCCAAAAGACTCTTTATCGTTCTTTTTTATTTTGATTTGTTTTACACTGCATCGGGGCGATGCACTTTTAAAGGGGGGAGTAATGCCGCGCGCAGGGTCACGGACTTCTAGAACTTTCTCGTTTATTCTTGCTCCGGACATAACTTCTGTCGTTTATCCCTGCTTATGTTGTTCTAGAAAGTGCGTGTTCATTCTCGCCGCGAGCGCGCTACGCTCGAACCTTCTCCGCCGAATCGTCGAGATAGTGACTCACTCTAGATAAGACGCCGCTCGCGACCTTGTCGAGTCAGTCTCGCCCCAGCGCTCGATTCTGCTGACACGCCGACTTCGACGCCCGCGACGCTCTGCTTTCTTCTGTTTCCTTCTTTATTTTTTTGGCACAAGTTCGCCACATTAAACGTTTATTTCTTTCTGTTTATTTCCTGTTTTTTGTTTGGTCACCACCCGTGACAATATATATATGTGTGTGTGTGTATAGGTAAAGTAAGGTAAATATAAAAAGAATGGACCGGGAAAAGTTAATAAGTCAAAGATGCGTACTGTCGGAGTTACTAATTCGAAATTTATTAGGACGTTTCGAGCGGGGACCGCTCGAAACGTCGTAATAAACTTCGAATTAGTAACTCCGACAGTACGCATCTTTGATATATATATATATATATATATATATATATATATATATATATATATATATATATATATATATATATATATATATATATTTATGTATATATATTTATGTATGTTGGAACATTGTAATATGCTTTTTTCGCATAGGCAAGTGCCACGACACTTTACTAAGTGTAACTGCATGAACCAATCAATATATAGCAAATTAATACTTTATTTTACCTTACATTACACTAAAAGGAGATTATTTACTCAAAATCTCAAGAAAGCAAAGTAATTCTTCATCAATTTAATCCCGGCGTAAGAAACAAGTATTGTTGCCGCATTATCTAATATGTCCATATTGTTCGAGGTCCGAATGGTTCTACGCGTCGAACCTTCTACGCCGATTATTCCAGAAGCCCACGCGTGTATATAAGGGGCTTCGCTTGGCGAGCCAAAGTCAGTTTTTGCCCCAGCGTTCGATTCTGCTGCCACGCCGACTTCGACGCCCGCGACGCTCTGCTTTATTCTGTTCCCTTTTTTTCTTGTTTTTGGGCACAAGTTCGCCCCATTAAACGTTTAGTTTCTCCAGTTATTATCGCCTCATCACTTGTCATTCGTGCCATTTTGGTGGAGGTGCGGGGTATTCGCATTCTATGCCCGTGGACCGTACCCCTCCGAAAACACGCCGTCCAAGTGACGTGCTCAGCCCCGGGATGCTACCCTTCGCAGAAGACCAGACCAAGGCCCGGTCAAGTCGACGTAACCAAAGCCTACCCCCGGAAATCGTACCCCTGCCGCAGAAACCAAAGAAGACCGCGACAATGACGACTCCACCCGTTGTTGTCCTACCCGTCGCTGCCCGTACGCCCGCGTCCTTCCATGGTGAGTCTCATTAAGACATCGAGGACTGGCTACATCAGTACGAGCGAGTGGCCCAGCACAACCGATGGACGGATGAACAGTGCCTGCAGAGTCTTTACTTTGTGCTGGAGGGGACGGCCAGGCGCTGGTTCGAGAATCGCGAGTCTTCCTTGATCTTGTGGAACGCCTGCAAGGATGCACTGAAACGGACAGTCGCCAACCAATATCGACGGGAGAAGGCCGAGGACTTTCTTCGATTGAGGACACAGGGACCAAACGAGACTATCACCAGTTTCGTCGAGGATGTTTTGCGCCTGGTCGCTCGCGCCAACCCTCAAGCCACCGACGAAAACAAGCTGCGGATCTAATGCGAGGTGTCAAGGATGACATCTTCGGTGGTCTTGTTCGCAACCCCCCATCCACCGTCGAAGATTTCGTCACGGAGGCCACGAACATGGAACGTGCCCTCCTCGCAAGAGCTAGCCCCTACCATCGGCACTCGAGCGTCGCTGTTGCTTCTGCATCGGGCTACGACATCAGCCCTAGCATCCCCGGCCTTCGCGACATCATCCGTGACATCGTCCGGGAGGAGCTTAAGAAGCTTCTGCCGACTGCTGAACGCCCGGCCTCAATCTCCATTGCCGAGGTCGTCCGAGACGAGGTTCAGCGAGCGTTCATACCAGATGCCTTCGTCACCGTGGCCGCACCCGAAGAACCGACACTGACCGACGCCGCCATGGCCCGACGACCGCCACAAGCTCACCGCCAGGTCACGGCACCACCCCGACGTAAACCTCCAGCGCTGCACGTCGGGAAGAACGAGCGCCCGCCAACCCAGAACAAGCAGAGCCACGAAAAACCGACGTGTGGGGGACGGCCGATCGACGCCCGTTGTGCTATCACTGCGGTGAAGCCGGCCACATTTACCGTCGATGCCCCTACAGACAACTGGGGCTGCGCGGGTTCCACCCGAGCGACCCGCGCCCAAGATACCGAACGCCCTCGCGATATGGAGGAGTACACTCTTAAAAAAAAAGGAGTAGTACTTCGTCCTTTTTGGGGACTAAATCGATGTCACTGAGAGTGATCCCCCAAAAACGGCAAAACCCCGGTTTAGTCCCTCCCTTTTCTTTTAGTCCCTTTCCATTGATCCCTTCAGGTCAAAGTTTTGCACCGTTAAGAGGAGTGCTTTTGATCCCTACAGCAGGGCATCAGGGACTAAGCTTAACTCTTCAGGGGATCAATTATGGTCCCTTGAGCGCCGTTGTGTTTATAATTGGGGGAGTAACTTTGATCCCTTTGGGGGATCAACAGTGGTGATGGGGGACTAACTTTTTTTAATTGGGGACTAAAGTTCGTCCCTTTGGGATTAATTTTGCCACTTAAATGGGATGATATTTATAGTGATGGGGGGAGTAACTTTCGTCCCTTTGAGGATCAATTTTGACCCTTTTAGGGATTAATTTTATAGTATTGAGAGGGTAATTTTCGTCCTTTTGTGAACGAATTTTGACCACTTTTAGAGCCGAAATTACTAGTAATGAGACCCTTTAGCTGTGAATAGGAGTGAAAGGTTTGCGGCATTGAACAGCTTCCTATTCAGAAAAGGCAGATTGTGCAACTTGTTTGAAAAGGTATGTCTTCTGAAAAGTTGCACAAAGTGTCTTTTCAGAGCAGGGAGGTATTCAATACCTTAGACCTTTCACTCCCATTCACAGCTAAATATTGCAGTACATATGAAAAGTCGCACACCTTTATTTGGAAAAAGCAAGCCTTTGTTGTGAAAGAAGCTGCGAAGACTGGATATGCGGACAACACTCGTAGAACTTTCAGGCAGGTTTTTTTACAGCTAACATCACCATTTTACGAAACATTGCACCAGCTATCTGTAGAAAAAAAAACTGGCACTTTCATTGTGGAAATATATTTATTCTAGAACTACACAACACTGTAAATGAAAACAATTGCACATCACAAGAAAGTATACAAGAAAATACTGCCATCCTGGCACTGAAGAACTTGCCGAAATTTTACAATGACTAGCATATATATAGGAATCTACAATGGTTCTTAGTGCTGCTGAACGAGCCCGAAAAATTAGTGCCTGCACATTAAAAGTTAAAGCATTCACTGAATGTGCATGTTACCTGTTGAAATTGCAAGGAATTTCGCCTCCTTCCTGTGAAAAATTAGACGAACTTGCCAGGGCCTACGGTGGACATGCTTGCAGCGTTAGCAATGCTTGTAAACTGCGACGTCATTTTGTTCTAAGCAAGGGAAGCAGAAGGCGATCTCATCTGCTTGTTGTGCCTACCGGGAGTTACAACCATCGCTAACTCTATCATCTGCAGACATGACTGCTATTGACACTGGCCAGTTTGTTGGTCTTATTTTCCATGTGAAGGGAGCTAAGCTTTGAAATTTCTGCAGGAAAAATTCACATTTGGTGAAATCTTAATTGAGCTTTCTACATGCAGGATCTGATTGTTCTGGCTCGTTTCACAGCACTAAAACATATTGTAGACACCCTAATATTCATTCAAAAATAAGAAAACTTGTAGAGAAAAAAAAGCTAACAAGAGACAGCTCTTTTTAATGTCGTTTGTTCCCTTTTTTAATGAAAATGACTATAAAGAATCAAACACCTTAGTAAAAGAGCTCCCAATCATAAAATGCGAGGCAGTAAAATTACTAGTATATTTATAAATTAAAAAAAAAGAAAAAAACCTGGGAAAGGTTTTTGGCCTGTAGGAACATATCTGCTCAAGCAATTACTAGTATATAAGATAACTCAAGTCCCCAGGCTCAACCTAAAATGGACCGTAAAAATTGACGCCTGTACGTAGCGATCTAAATTTTTCGTCATCGGTGTATTTCACAGGTCGTTTTTTTAATTACAAAGCGTAGCTCTTTTTCTGTAAATAATAGGGCGAATAAACTTGCCACGCTCTACGACGTGAGGGCGACGATTTTTACGGTCAATTTTTGATCGAGCCCGATGACTTGGGTCACCCTATATTTATAAAAAAAAAAAAAAAAAACAGGACAAAAAATTTGCCATGGGTTTTAGACCTTCAGGAATGCATGTGCTTAAGAAAGTAAAAATAATGTTCATTTAAATGCGAATGCATTCCTTCAATGCATTACACAAGCCCAGAACAACATTCTTTTAACAACATGTGCGGAAAAAAACTTTTTTTTTTTAATTTAGGCTGGTCAGCAGCCTTGTGTCCATGCAGCCCAGCTTTGAATGTTTGAGACCTACAAATCTCTCTAAACAAACAAATGTGCAAAAATATTTAACGAAGTACTGAAGGTCGAAAACCCATGCCAGGCAGAAACGAAGTGCCACAGCTTCCAGAGGGCCCTCTGTCTCATAAGCCAGATTTACAAAAAGCACACTGCAGCGCTCTGTTGGGGTCCTGGGACACACTTCGATGGAATAGACTGCGGGGAACGTCTGGAACAAAGGTTGGGAATTAAAACAAATCATAAAATCGAAGGCTTTCTGACAAAAAGAGAGGCCTGCCCTTAGAGCAGATACAAGTAACTGATGATAAGCAGATACAGGTAACTGATAGACTACCTGAAACAGGTTCAGTACATACTCCCTAAACCTAACACCCCAAACCAGTTACCCTAATATTGTTCTTGGCAAATCAAAGCTAAATTGGTCATTGGAGCAGCTGGAATATCCTCTCCAGGCTAGGTCATCATCGGGTACCCAAACTTCACCACGTTATTCGACTGGTGAGCAAAGGGGTAGCACAAACAACGCAAAAGATGGACCATATCCGGTCAACAGTAAGTTTCGGGAGCACTGCGATATCTAAAACTCCTAGATGCGGTGGATGTATATGAAAAGGCTCTTAACACGGATTCATCTAATGCCTTGCATTAAAGCCAGAAAGGTATTTTGTTTATGACGAAAAATTCAGCCTTCAGGCTCAAAATACAAACGTGAGATTGTCATTTACGGATATTGTTGATCATATTCAGCCCATATCTGAACAGGACGGGTATATTTCAAATTTCGTTAAGTATCCCTTTAAAATATTTTCATACCACAGAGCACAGACACTTCAGAATTTTTTTGTCCAACCACCATCTACACTATACTCTGTATCACCTTAGGGCGCAGCGGAGGCTGCGAGCCATCAGAGCAAATCCAAAGCTGTGCGGGTGTCATGTGTCCTTAGAGAGTGGGCGCGGCGACATGTGTTATGTGCTATGTTCAAAGAGCACGATTAAATGGGATTGCTCTTAGCATCCGCTGCATCCGGACATAGGGTGAAACAGTAATACCATGCCGTCAAATCCTACCAGGTGAGAAATAAGGGCCTGATTTTGTTTCCTCATATGCACACAGTTAATAACAGAATAATCACCCATGCTAGTAGATTGTTTTTTAAACTAATCCTTTCAATTATGCTCAGTGCCAAGTGTCACAGCAATTCAACACAAAATATGAAGGCTCTATTTTAGCATCACATCAGTAATGCAAATTTATATTTCTTTTTAAATACAGCCATTCCCCCATTTTTTTTTTAATGTTACTCATCACCAGACGGTCACTCACAATTTAAAATTAATGTACAGAAGCATTTGGAATTTCAGATGCCGTACAGATAACTGTTAGATATCTCGAATTTAATTTACATAGTTTGCACCCACTTATCACATGAACTGAGTCGGCACCAATTCGGTTGCAATAGAAAGCTAGCTGGATTGGGACTTCCGCTAACAGTCAATGAAGGCTAAATTGTAAAGCAGGTATACCTTGTTTCTCTGATTCTTTAACATCATCCATCCTTTCAACAGTCTTGTAGAAAATGTCCGGCTTTGTCTTGCCCTCTGTCAGTTCATGGGCGGTCGCCAGGTTTTCTGAGGCAATTTAAAAAGAGAGTTGCTCGGCATCGACGCTTGTGATGCGATTAAACTCAGCAAAAATCTGAAATAAAAATAGATGATCTTTAGTGAGCCAATAAATCGTAAACTACCCTGTAGAAAAGCAGGAGATAAGAAAAAAAGATTCCCAATTTATTATGAGAAACAGAATCGTAATTGCAAAGATGTCAGTGGGATAATAAAAGACTCGTGGTGCTTGCTTTTGCCATGGAGGAAGTGCCAGTTAATAAGACTATGATGTTGTTATCAGTTTTCTGAAAGTAATTCGTTCCAAGCACATCTCATTATGCTTGTGATCACATTTAGTTTTGCCCGTGCTTTGAGAAGTGCTGTTAATACTTACTTTAAAGTAAACAAAGGAATAAAAACAAGTATGAAGTACCCCAATTTTCCACATAAGCCAACTAATTCAGAATGTGCAGTGTTTTTGGTTGGCCAGTTACGATCAGATACATCTCAGCTGCACCAAATCTCGCTCAGCAGGAGGAACCTACCAAAATATAAAGCTATTTGCTCGGTTTTCTAGCCCTCCACAAATATAACTAAAACGCAAGTATTTTCTTATAATGCTGCTATAAAAAAGGCAAGCAAGAAGTGGCCTATGAGGAGAATTTTTTTTAAAGGCATGTTGAACTTGAATAATTCCCACTGAATTGAGCAACAGGGCAAGGACAGTGTGCTTGCTCTCTTGAAAAGTTCCAACAGGTTGGCAGGGCAGTGCCATTTTAAACCTTGTTATCACATTGAGTATGCTCTCAGATCCAGCCAGCTGTCGATCATAAAACTGGTGACCATGCTTTCTGCACATACTCATTTGCATGAGGGCAGGGTCAGGTAACGAAATACTTGTCCCGAGAGCCCAAAGTTTCTGCCAACCCGTAAGGTGAGCCCTTGGAAGGAAATTAATAGCAAAAGACGAACGGCTTCATTTACTGCAAATGTGCTGAAAAAGAAAAGTGTAATACAACAAAGGGTAAAGTGCACCTTTTTTATATCTTCTGCATCATGAAGCCTTACAATGATCTCGCAGAACAGGGCCGGTCTTGGTTTTCCCTCACTCACCATGAGAACAGTTGGCAGGTTTTCTGAGGCAACATTCATAAATCGCTCCTTTGCCTTGGCGCCAGTACTAATACAAAAAGACACTGCAAAGATCTGCAAGAAACATTATTTTCACATTTTCAGTCTACTTGAAGATATTTGTAAACTGCTCTTTTTAAAAGAAAAAGCGAAAAAAATCATTACTTATCAGTTGTAACAAAATCGTAATTGATGTAAGTGGGATAAAAAAGGAGACCCATCATGGTGCCAGACTTCACCATGACAGGACTAACGGCGCATTTATGCCAGGACTAGAGCCGCAACTGCAAAGCAGATCTGTGCGACGAGGAACATTTTCCCCAACCGCGTCACCGAGATCTCCCTGCAGGAGCTTCCATTCGCTAGCAGCGCGAATGCACCATAATGGGGGTGGTCGTGATCTTATCAGGGAACTTACTGCTCCTAAAAGCATGAGCAGCATCGTTAGTAAGCAACATATTACCTGGTCTGTGAGCTTTAGGGCTGGATAGTCGTCTACGGTGTTGAAGATTGTAGGGTGTATGCTGATGTACCCTCCTTGCCCAAAAAGTCCTCTCCATGGCATCTTTCACCATCTCCATATACGTAGTAGCTCCCTTCCTTTCTCTTCTCATTGCGTCCATGTGGCCGGCTATGAAATTTCAATCTTCAGTCGTGGGCGAGGATGCTTGCAGCTTCTGAAAATTAGAAGGAACGAAGTAAACCAACCTTGAACATAGTAAAAACACTCAGAGATTTCGAAAAAGAAAGGACAGGCAGACATAGTCTTAATTAACTAGCACCAGCTCGTTTTCGCCCTAAACCTCATAAATCAACCCTTTTCCATATGTCTGTTCTCCACCTGTGGTCGAATTTTTTTTTGCTACATCAAAACTATTTCTTTAATAACATTCAAGAGACAAAGAAGCCTACAAGTGCGAAATCAATAGTTTAATGAGCTCAATAATCAAAGATTACTCAGTTAGTTCAATGCCTCCTAGATCGCAAGGCTTTAGTGTTGCTGGATTCTACCCCCTCTCATAGGTCATCGCAAGGCTGACTGGAAAAAGTGCTGCATTTGCATTCAGCTGGAACACGTATTCTCACAAACTGAACACGAGTTCTAGGCCAATGCTAACATAGCACTGTCCACTATATACCCTGCAGTGAAATATGATAACCGAGAAAGAAAATTAAGGGCTAAGGTATTGGTATTTAGGAGGTCCTAGGCCAACTCAAAATTAAAGTGTCCTTTAAATGAAGCTATAGCAACATTTTGTGTCGTGATAACTGTTCATGGCATGTGCAAATTTTTTTTTACGTGACTTGTTTTTATTTTTGATTGCAGCTACTTCTGTTCCAAAATAACGATGCTATGTGGCAATACCCTATTATTTATGTAAGATACTGTCATAAAGCATAGTGTCTGTCATAACCAGAATTTATTAATGCGAAATCGAATGACAGTCAAGACGAGAAAATTGCACCCTAAAGGACCCCTGAAAAAAAAAATTCTTTTAAACAGTTTATAAGGGACACAAGTGCCAAAAAAATTAATTTTGCGCAAAAACATTTTTTAGCAATATTAACGGCGCGAGATTAATTTTCTATTAATTTCATGACGTCACAGAATAATAATACGCAATTTTCCCGTCAATAAGATTGGCATACCATTTCTCCACCTGAACGCGATGGCCAAGGCAATCCACCTCTCCTCCCCGCGCCCGAAAGAAAACAAGTGGAAAGGACGTGATTACCGACTAAATCGCGTCTCGGGCTCACCAACTAATTTAACAGTGACCCATGACCTGTCGATTTTTTTTGTTTGTTGCATATTTAATATTGTTCACTTGTTACTATGTTAATATCTTTATTTTATGTATGTGCCTCTCCCCCTCTGTAATGCCTTCGGGCCCTGCATGTATTTTCAATAAAAAAATAAATGAATGAATAAATAAATAAATATTACTCTAAATTTTTTTTTTTGTAGTTTATTCGCGTAAAATTTATTTTTCGACACGCGTGTCCTAACCAGACTGTTTGAAAATGCTCAGAGTCCAAAGCAATGAAAATGCTCAGAGCCCAAAGGAAACACAGCTATCAATAACAAGCATAAAAAAAAAAAGAAAACTTTTGAACGAAGATCACAAGAGCAGCTTTGAAGAATACAACACACATTTCGAAGCCACGAGCACAAGTTACACAGGGCGAAAGCAAACTCCGAAGTGAGGATCTCAGAAGCAGAAGTATTACAAGACAAAACACCTCTACGCTGGGCTCTATAAACAATAGTATCGTTACAGCGTTCAAGTTCAATTCCAATTTGGTGATTCCCGATCATGGTTGAAACTATAAACTGTGCCGCGGAGCCGACCAGCATCGGCCGAAACATAGAGGGCCGAAAGACGCTCGGAAACCCGCAGAGAAAGTAAAAACATAAAATAATGCTTCACTAAACGCGCGCGTGCACGACTTCGCGGCACCGCTCAATTTCGTCGATACGTGCTCCTACAACGTTTCGTCGACTTTGTTTTGTTTCGTTCACCACGGGGATTGCATTATTGGTTTAATTTCGTTCGCCGCAAACCTACCTCAACTAAAGCGGACTTGCCCAGGCGACTCTGATACGCCACAAATGAATTGGCGATCGCCGCTTTCAAACCGTCCGCACTACGCGCTGAAACCCTTCGCTCCGCTCGGAGACACTTTAATATTGATCGAGAACATGTTTATTTACGCATATCGGATACGACCATACATTTCGCCTAAGAGCGTAAGCGCGAAACTTTACTCTCGAGGCGCGAACTCGCACCAGGCCTCATGCGAACCGCAACGGTTTCGTCAAGCTCGCATCGCCTTGGTCGCCGACCGAGGCGATATGTGCGGAAAGACGCTTCCGATGAAGCGTCGCAAGGTTGGTCGATGAAACGAACACGGGTACTTTTCGATGAACCTAAGTGGCATTAAAACGCTGCTGCGTCGACGAAACCATCTGCCGGTGTTACATCGTTTGTTTGATGAACTGATTGCCGCCGGGTCTAGTTTTGAAGTGCTAGGCCTCGTTTGCACGCTAACATGGACGAGTACGAGCCCGACCGCGTCAGAGAGCGAGCGCCTATCGTACAGGGTAACCCTGCGACTTTATGAAGTACGTTCTGAAATGACTATAACATTTCTGCTGCTCTACAAGTAGCCAAAGCCATCAAAACTCACCGTCCAATCGGTTGCCACTCCGACTGCATCCGACGAGGCTTCCACCGCACCGCCACAGGTCAACTGGGTCAACCGTCACCTCCAGTTCAAACTCGGGCGCGCGCGCGGCAGTCGGAGAGTAGGTAGCCTCGTCTCCGGCGCCTCCGCGTCGCTCGGATTCCGTTCTCATGTTTTTCGCGGCCGGAAACATTCACCGAATATGCGCGTGTAGTCACAATTTCTAAATTCCGGGGCCAAAATCTTGTTTTGCCAAGGCTTCTTTCCAAAATAGCTACTCGAGTGATGCTTCGTCCACTTCATCGAAGGCTTGCGGCAGCCATTATTGGCGAGGGGACTAAAGTATTCGTTAGGGGATCAACTCCAGCGGGAGCAACGAAATGCCCGCGGGACGAACTGCTCGAGTTACCGCTTCTGAATAGAGGGCGCTAGGGTCGCGGGGATGAAAGATGGCGATTGGTCTCTTTGCGCACCTTTTTTTTAAGAGTGTACCTCCGACGCGTGCCCTCCCCAGTGTCGTCTCTCCGCAGTGAAGACCGCTCCCATCGCCACTACGTTCAGCGTCTCCAGCGCAACGACCCTGCCGAGAGAGCCTATCTCCCCTGCGTCGCTGGGAAAACTAAGTGCGGCAACGCCTGGAGGTGACGTTGCCGAAAACCACGGAAGCAAACAGCCTCCAAGAACGCCGGAGCAATCCTACTCTCCAGACGCCCCGCATCGCACCGACGGCCCTGCAACGGTGTCCAACAGCCTAAACGTTGTTATCGACGGCCTCGCCGCATCGGCACTCGTGGGCACCGGGGCAGACTACTCAGTCTTGAGTGGGAGGCACTCTCGCCGCCTGCGAAAAGTGACAACGCCGTGGGATGGACCTCAAATACGAGCCGCCGGAGGGCATCTCATCACACCAGTCGGGAGATGCACCGCTCGCGTGACGATCCACGGTGAGACGTGCCCTGTGAAATTCCTCATTCTACAAGACTGTGCCAGGGACGTCATTCTCGGCATGGACTTTCTGTGGGAATACGGCGCCGTCATTGACCTTGGTGAAAACAGATTGACGCTGCGGAAACCTGTTCCGCCTTCAGAGAAAGCCCAAACAACGTCAGCCGCCGTCTGAGTCGCCGCCGACTGCGTGAACCTGCCACCGCGATCAAGCGTTGTCGCACCCGTCGTGACCGATACAGCTACCTGTGGCAAAGTTGTCCTGGAAGGCAACCTTCAATTGCTCCTTTGGAATGGAATCGGCGTCGCAAGAGGAGTGACTAAACTTCAGGATGCGCGCACCGTGGTCCTCGTGACGAACTTCCGACAAGAAACGCAACACCTCACGAAAGGTGCCGCTGTGGGCCACGTCGAGGAACTTCGAAACTCCGCCGAAATCGCCGCGATTGCTGACGAATCATCGCCACTTAAGCAAGACATTTCGCCGCCAGCGCAGCTCGACATCGACCCGAAGCTTCCAGGCCCGAAACGACGACAGCTGATTGACCTCCTCGCCGAATACAGCGACTGCTTCGCGACGTCGTCGAAGGTGCGCCAAACCACCGTTGCGAAGCATCGCATCGTCACCGAGGACGACGCACTCCCTGTGCACCGATCGCCGTACCGAGTCTCCATAAAAGAACGGAAGGTCATCTAACAGCAAGTAGAAGAAATGCTGAGCGACGACATAATCCAGCCTTCAAGCAGTCCTTGGGCCTCTCCAGTCGTGCTAGTTAGGAAGAAGAACGGAACGCTTAGGTTCTGCATGGACTATCGGCAGCTGAACGCGGTAACGAAGAAAGACGTCTATCCACTCCCCCGAATCGATGACAGGCTAAACCGACTGCGCCACTCTCGATATTTTTCATCGATGGACCTGAAGAGCGGCTACTGGCAGATCGAAGTCGACGAACGGGACCGAGAGAAGACAGCCTTCGTCACGCCGGATGGCTCGTACGAGTTCAAGGTGATGCCTTTCGGGCTATGCACGGCGCCGGCAACTTTCCAGCGTGTAACGGACACGGTACTGGCAGGTTTGAAGTCGCAGAGCTGTCTCGTCTACCTTGACGACGTCGTAGTGTTTTCAAGTGACTTCGGCGAGCACTTGCGACGACTCCGAGATGTTCTCCAAGCCATTCAGACCGCCAGACTCACACTCAAGCCGTCAAAGTGCCGGTTCGCCTATGACGAACTGAACTTCGAAGGCCACGTGGTTAGTAACAAAGGCGTCCGCCCAGACCCCGAGAAGACTCGCGCCGTCGCGGCATTTCCAGCGCCGACAGACAAGAAGGCCGTGAGAAGATTCCTCGGATTCTGTGCCTACTATCGACGCTTCGTTCGGGATTTCGCTAAAATTTCCGCACCGCTCATAAAACCTCACGAAAGACGCCGAGAAGTTCGAATGGGCCGAGTACACTGTTAGCAAAAATAACACGCCCAGACGTGTAAACCGTTGTCCCATAGCGGACACGTCGAAACGTGTTCGTTTTACACGAGGCCATCTGTGTTTTTCGTCTACACATGAGGTGCTGTGTAAACTTAACACGCTACACCGTGTCTGCCTTCCGCGAAACCGTTTCGAGCGTGTTCGTTATGAAACATGGCGGCCAGCGGCCGAGAACAGGCGGGAGACGAGCCCAGCGAGCCGCGCGCCTTTCAGCCGAATTGAAAGCACACAGGGCGCGTTAGTTCTCGTTCGATGTCTTTTATGCACAGTAAAGTCTCCAAGCGGCGGACGTAGCTACTTGCAAAGGTACGTACGTGCGTTGTCGGCGGCGTCGGTAGCTTCAACAAGCCGCTAAACAAAAAAAAAAAAAAAAAAAAAACGAATGCCGAACTATACATGGTTAAATAACTAGAGCAAACTATTTAGAATCGGGCGGTAACTTGCGCCACCTATCGACATTTCTAGCAGCTTGTTTTTTAAAAAAAAGACGAGTCTATTAACACTGCGAACGACCACGACTACACAGCAACCCTACATACAACGCAGGCAACAGAGCACACAACTACACAGCACCAACATGTACACAAACACAACAACCGACACTACGCCCGACACTTCCTACTCGATATCTAATTCTCCCCGCGGCGCATATAAGCTTGACATGTGCGGGTGAGCTCTTTGGTCGCTGACCATTACAGATTTATCGAAGAATACACAAAACACGGCGCAATGGACAGCCGTGTGTTAGAACTGTGTGCATTTAAAAAGTATGGAGGCAAAATCTATAATGTTAGTCCGTTGCAATAAATAACGATATGTTAACAATAAATCTTAAACCGGTCATGAAAAAGTTGAAATTTTTGTTATTTTTTTGCTTGATCAGTGTTATGAGCAGTCAGACTAGCTTGAATCAAATAGGAAAACAAATTATTGGGATTTTGTCATTACGTATACAATAATAAATGAAAATGATCCTTGCGCAAAGCATTTTTTACATATTTTTGTGAAGGACATCCGGACATCCGCCCAACACTTCACTTCCGCTAGTTGCAGCAGTTGCAGTACGGGAGCAGACGCCTTCACTTTTGGGGCGTTTTGATGCAGTTTGTTGTCGTATGTCGTGTCGGTGTCGAGAAGAGCGGTGGGGCTTGGGAGTTTGTGACCGGTGTTATTCGTGAACACTGGTGTGGGGCGCTGATGCGTCTTTTTTTTATACTGCCACCACCCCGAACTTTGAAGATACACGGGCCGGTAGTAGTGCATTATGCTGAATCGCGAGCTCCTTCTCTGTTGACGTCGCTTTCCTGGTACCACTCGTGGATACTGCAAGCGTTTAAACAGTGGGCACCGTCTCGCCTACATCCCCGGTGACGTACTCGACCTGTTGAAACTTATTGCTTCCGTCATTTTAGAGTACGCAAGGCAGTTATCTCGTTGGTCTGGTTTCGGTTATAAAAGCAAGGCAAAACGCTCGTAATTCCCGCCCTCAGTACACGTTGGACATCTTCCACACTTTGACACCGGATAACTGAATGCACGAGGATTTACATTCACTTCCGAGGTTACTCTTGCCGCTTTCTCACCGTTGAGCAGCAGGATGAGCTGGCGATAAGCCGTGGATGAAAGGCTTGAGCATCAACAGCCCAAGCGCACTCGGTGCCGATGCGGGCGACGCGGGTTTCTGTCAACCGGGAGGCCAGCACAAACCGTGACCATTCCAGCTCTTCGTCATGACATGGTGTTGCAGAGAGCAGGGTAAAATACAGCTACACGGAACACCGAAGCAAACGACTGCTATCTTAAATCTTGGCTTGTGATTGCGCCTTTGTAGTAGATCATCTTATTCGTTTTGCTGGAGAGACGCAAACGACGGGCATAACAAAATCGCTTCCATATTCCGCATATCTCACAAAAGCATTTACCCTGTCACCTTGCGAAAAGCTCGAAACACGGAGTCCGCACCGTCCTAAGCTTCCCGTTTTTTACTGCTTTAGAGGGTGATTTCAGATAAGATCGACCAAAGGATGGCTAGTCGACATTTTCAAATCAACTGATGTTTTTATATGTTATTGTCTAGTGTCTGGTATGAACGAATCTAAACTTAGTTTTGACTAGAAAAAATACTTGGGGACAGGACAAATCGTAAGGCATGAGGTGGTGGACAGTTGCATTAACGCGCACTGATGGAGGGGGCCCGTTTGAGAGTGAATAACTAAAGCGATAACATTAGGAGAACTCTAATACGTTTTAGGCGCAAACTATGGGTATAGCTTGCTTGTAATATAAAGTAATCATATTTATTTAAAATTTATTTATTTTTCTAAAAATTGACAAACATGCCTGCTCGAACGACAAATGGCAAACTTTGGAGGTCTGTATCTCATGAAATAATTTAATAATTATGATATAATTTGCAGATATTATTCTACTAATATATAGCTAATATGTAAAAAATAACTAAGGTATCTGTGTGATACAATAGTTAGGATATATTTAGTCAAACATGGAAAAAAAAATCAAACAAAAAAAATTCCGATGCGAATAAAAAAAAAACACCACCCTCGATTTTTTTTTAAATTTAGTTAACCTGTTATACTCTATTTCGGCATTCATTTCCACTAAAAACATGTTGCATCATTTTATTGAGAAAGAAGATACAACTCCCCAAAGTAGGGTCCTTTTTCAAAGCCTACACTTAGCAGTGTTTTATACAAGAACTGACTCTGAGTTCCAGTTTCATGAAACCGACACACATCTTTTATATATTTTTATTCAGATGAGGCCAATGATAACTAAAGAAATCGTTCACACACTTAAATTAAGGAGAAACTACTGTGTACAAAGAGGTATCATATTACGAACTAGTGATCCGAGAAAAGATCATGCAGCCATCGGCCACTAGGAACTTTGTTTACTTTATTCTCCTGCGACACTATATGCTATTCCCTCTTCCGCTCTACCTTCATCTCTCTCTCTCTCTCTCTCTCTCATATATATCCCTGATATATATCCAGAACAAAAACATGTTCAAGCATTCCCTTTCTGCGTGGTAGTGTTCTGTGGCTAGCAAAAATCATTTCCTCGCTAAGCTCACGATTATGGCAAAATAGTTGCCGGAAACCGCAGACGGCACTCGTCGCAAGTTCTGGCAAAACGGCCGATACAATCTTTTTTTCGCATTTCCCCGCTCGCTGTCAAGGACAAGGGGGTTCGCTTCAACCAGCAAAACATGGCCGCCGACGCCTGTTTACTGAGCAGTCATGCCTGTCGCCATCTCACTCGCTGGCGTCACGGGCGATAATATCAGGCACAAAGGGGCACACCAGCCGGCAGCATTATCCCCAAATACTCGAGCCTCGCGTAAATACATAGAGTGTAAACGCTGTCGCCATGTTATCGTAGTAAGACCGCCCCCCCCCCCTCCCCCAACGGGGGACTGCAGTACGCGACGGCGTACTAACACAACGGCGACGATATCGACATCGCGGGCTCCGAATTTTCCCATTGTTCTACTCCACGGGCATTTCTCGAAACGCTTCATATTGTGTACGCCCGCCTGGAAGGATTTCAGGCGCGTAGTTAAGATAAGGCGGTTCTCCGCGGCAAAAGAAAGCAATTTCACAAAAGCTTAAAAGCGGCGGCGACGCGTGTGCGGTGAACGCTTGTAGTTTTGGTGTAGACAGGGTGTGTGTGTTCTCGTTGTTGACACCAGCCGGCGATAAGGCACTGCAGGCGGTAGCTCAGTACTGCAAGGGCTAATCCGAGTGACCATCAACGTAACCCCACCGCCAACCCCTCGCGAACCGGTCGCCGACATGGCTCAGGCTGTGTCATGAACCACGTGGTAGAAGCTCGGGTGCTTTCATATCAGCGCGTGGAGGGACGACAGTGCGATTCCGGAAAGTCTTTTTCGAAGGCCGCTGACCACAATTTTTTGTCTGGAGACTTTCCCTCTTTCTTCCTTTGACGTGGATCAAGCTTTGCCGACAGCCTCAGTTGTGACCTCTCTTTTCAAATGTACGTTTGCAGTGAGTGAGCTCCTCAGCCTCGGACTTGTCACTTGTGCACCCAGTAGTTCTTTCACTTGGAAATTATATGCCATCAGTTGGGGTTTAATTTATATTATTTATGTATACATTATGAAGACGTCCTGGAGCTCTGAACGAGTGTTTTGTGCAGATTACTTTTGCAAACACAAAAAGACTATACCAAAGCAATGGAATTTTCGAAGTGTTGGCGAGTTGGACCTAAACTCATTGAAGCGAATTTTGCTTCAACGAGAACTGTCCTTCTCTCATAGAGGAGGACAGTCCTCTATGAGAGGATTGCTTACTGAAGCTACGGGGCTGACGTCATACT